>NC_089268.1:31571224-31893099 GCF_963930625.1 Muntiacus reevesi | reverse complement strand
CCATCCTGCTAGACATCCAACTCTGAAATGCTGATAGGGACATGGCACAGCTGGGGGCTCATGTGTGCTTCAGCTGAACTGGCTGACTAGGCAACTCCAAACTAGTGCCCCTGATGCATTTAATTGTGTGAAGGAACGTGACAAAAGTGATCACAGACATGATCTATTAGAGTTTACCAGAGAAACAAATGAATAGGATGTGTAAAGGAGATTTATTCTGAAGAATTGCCTCCTGAGATAATGGGCTGGCAAGTCCAAAATCTGCAGAGTGGGCAGCAAGCACCCAGGAAGAGACTGACTATCAGCACAATTCCCTCTTAGAAGGGAAGCCAGTATTTCACTGTATTTTTGCAGTTGAATGAGGCCCATTCATATTATGGAGGGCAATCTGCTTTATTGAGTCCACTAATTTAACTCTCAGTCTCTTTCAAAACATACTCAAAGAAGGATCACAGAAACACAGATTAATGGTTGACCACATATCTGGACACTGTGACCCAGCAGGTTGACACATTAACCATCACAAATATTTACCTACCTGAAGGGTTACAATAAAATATAAAAAGGCAGATAATACCAAGCATTGTTTAGGATGTGAAGCAACTGGACTCTGTCATACTTGGGAATATAAATTGGTTCAATCACTTACAAAAGTGTTTTGGCATTACATACTAAAGCTTGAACATACACAATTACTGTGACTCTACAATTCCATCCTTAAGTGTTTCCACCCATCAAAAATCCTTATTTGTATTGACTGAAAAACATATATAACAATATTCATAGCAGCAATGTTTATAATAGCCAAAACTGGAAACAATCCAAGTGCCTTTGTAGAAGAGGTGGACTTTAGTAATGCGTTGATATCTGGGGCTGATTTTGAAGAGTGGAGATGGTGCATAGATGCTTGTCAGAACAAGAGAGAAGGGATTAAGGGGCTTCAACGACAGAGGAAGCTCAGAATAAGAGTATCTAAGAGGGATGAGGATATTCCTGTATTTGGCACCCTGCTGGCTTCTCTCCTGCTCTATCCCTCCCATCTCATAGACTTCCTCCTCCCCTATCCCTTTCTCCATTTTACTTTTCCATGTATTCTGTACTCCTACCTGGACCTTATTTCCCCACTTTCTTCTGCATGGGAATCAAAGCAGTGAGTTTCTGAATTCATATTTGTTTCCTGAATTGACTGTAAAACCCAAATAAATGTTTACAACAAAATTTAATAAAGTTAACCAAAAAAAAAACCAAACCCACAAAACCCAATCAAAAAATGAGCAGATCTAAATAGACATTTTTTCAAAGAAGACATACGAATGGCCAAAAAGCACATGAAAAGATGCTCAACATCCTAATTATCAGAAAAATGCAAATCAAAAGTACAGTGAGGTATCATCTCACACCAGTGAGAATGACCATCATCAAAAAGTCTACAATCAATGCTTGTTTGTTGAGGGTGTGGAGAAAAGGGGAACCTCCTACATTGTTGGGAGTAATGTAACTTTGTACAACCACTATGGAGAACAGTATTTTGAGGGTCCTTAAAAAACTAAAAGTAAATTACAATATGATCCAGCAATCCCATTCCTAGGCATATATCCAGAGAAAACTATAATCCAAAAAGATACATGCACCTCAGTGTTAATCACAGCACTGTTTACAATAACTATGGCATGGAAGCAACATAAATGTGCATCAACAGAGGATTGGATGAAGAAGACGTGAGATATATATTTTATATATATATATATACACACAATGGAATACTCAGTCATGAAAAAGAAATAAGCAATGCCATTTGCAGCAACATGGATGGATATGGAGATTATCATACTAAGTGAAGTAAGATTAAATATACGATATTGCTTATATGTGGGATCTAAAAAAAGGTAGAAATGAACTAATTTAAAAAACAGAAATAGAGTCACAAATGTAAGAAACAACTTGTGGTTACCAGATTGCTGGGGTGGGGGTGGATAAATTGGGAAATTGAGAGTGACATGTATACACTACTGTGTAGTACAGGAAACTACTCCATACTCTGTAATGATCTATATGGGAAAAGAATCTTTAAAAGAATTGATAAATGTATATATATATATATATATATATATATATATATATATATATATATATAACTGAATCACATGTGCTGTATAGCAGAAACTTAACACAACATTGTAAATCAACTATACTCCAAGAGAAATTTTTAAAAGGATGTTGATTGGTTCAGATGCCATTTTACAGTGTGTTATTGTGCAAGTCAACCCTGTTTCTTCATCTTTAAAATGGTGCTAATATTATCTACCTGATTGGGTTAAACTGATGATTAAGTGAGATAATCCATGCAATGCCAATTCAGTGCCTGTAGTAAGGGTTCAAAAATCGTAGCTGTTAGAGAATATACTATTTTTCTAAATCTTGAGTTCCCTGGAACAGATAGCAGCTGTGAAAGCACCTCCACCCTAGAAGAGGATGGAATCTGAGTTTGATGCTGAGGACCTAAGTTGGCATGACCAGTAAATAAAGAAAAGTAAGTCACCTTCCTCAAATCAGGATTAATGTTATCTTTACACAGTAGTAGATTTACTGCTGCATTTCAGACTGATGTCAGTGTTTCAGGACACTATAGTCCCTGGAATATGGCAGGTTGTTCGACCTGACTTGAGTGACTGCAGAGCGGTTTCAGTTGATTGTTGTCATTGACATGAGAATCTTTGGTAACCTTCTTTTTGCGGATAAAACCGTAGTCGGCAGGATTCGAACCTGCGCGGGGAAACCCCAATGGATTTCAAGTCCATCGCCTTAACCACTCGGCCACGACTACCTGCTGGGAGCGTTTTATTGTTACCGAGTTTGAAGGTACACCAAGTGCTATGCCATTGAATCACTAGGCACCAAAATGGTGAAAGTTGTTTGGTGTATAGCTAGCGTGGTAACAAAGAATTTCCTAATCCCATTCGAGACTTCTCACGTTCAGATGAAATAACTCATCCATGGCAAATAGAAATTCAGCGGAGGAAGATGGAATTCAAAGAATCATTCTGAGACAAGGGATTCGAATTTTCTATGCCCTAGAACTGAGGGTGACCCTAGTAGTCTCACACCGGCAAGTGCCAATGGGACTGGAAACGAGATGGAAGAAATTTGGGGAAATCGGAAAGCGGACAGTCAGTTGTTTGCTTTTAGCGTTAAGCTCTGAAACAGAAGTATCTCCGATAACCTTCAACTGCGTTGACCTTTCCCTATCTTAAGAGAAGTACTTGAAACCCGACTTGAGCCAGAGTGCCGGGTGAAAGAATGGGGAAGGTCCAGGAGCTGAAGAAAAATATGCTGGGAAGATATTCAGCCCTCATGCTGGGAAAATCTTCAACTCCTTACTCCTTTTCTTCTTCCCCTGAGAGGAAAGCCTGCAGCCCAAGGAGCCTTAGGGAGAAGCCGCTTATATAACAGCTTGAGGACATTCACGGTATAGAAAAACAAACCAAATAAAATAAAATAACACACCATGTGTATAATACACAAAGTCATGAATGCCAGACTATTGATAGGATTGTGGATTTAGAGACTTAATGAAACCCTGTAGAACTGGATTCTTTTTCCTTTTTTTAATTTTTTTATTTTTTAAATGAAGAATTTAGGACTACAGGATCGACTTCTGAGAGTTGAAATACTTTGCCAAAAGCACCATCAGGTAGATTTAGACAGACTTTCAGATACAAAGGGAGAATGCCTTTCATGGCTGAGGCCCTCAAACTCTCATAACTAAAGCTCTCCTATATCTTGTCATTTAGGGCAGGCAAAGAGACAGTTTTTCCTGTGGTGGGTTGAACTGTGTCACCCAATAACAAATGTTGAAATTCTAAGCTGAGGTACCTGTGAATATGACTTTGAGTATAGTCTTTGCCAAGAATATCAAGCTAAGATGAGGTCATACTGGATTAAGGCCCTAAATCCAATGACAGAGTCCTTATAAGGAGAGGAAGACTTGATACACACATAAAAATAGACACACAGGTACAAAGGCCATGTGAGAGGGAGGCAGAGATTGGAATAAAGCAGTTGCAAACCAAGGAACTACAGGGATTTTCAGCAACCATCAGAAGCTAGGAGAGAGCCATGAAACACATTCTCCTTCAGACCTTCTAGAACCAATTTGCACACACCTTTAATTTAAATTTCTGGCCTCTGGAACTGGGAAAGAATAAATTACTACTGTCTTAAGCCACCCACTTTAACCGTAAGTTGTTAAGACAGCCTATGAAGCATTGCTCCTGTCTGTTTATGCTTGAAACAGGATCCTTCTTGCCACTTTAGCACTTCTAAATTCCACCAGAGAGCCTCGTACAAATATTGGGTTAGCCAAAATATTCTTCAGGCTTTTCTGTAAAACTCAAACGAACTTTTTGATCCATCCAATAGTTCCTCCCTTTCATATAGTAAACTAATTTTGGAGAAAACTCTCCTAGGGAGGTAATCTAAACTAAAGGAAATCATTTATGTGCAAAGACATATATGATACTTTTAGTTATAATAGTAAAATAAACATTTCCAACAATGGAGAGAGGGATGATTATATAACTTGGGTTATATATACCTGGAAGAATATTACCAAGCCATTAAAGACAGTATTTTGTAAGAAGTTGTGAACGGCTCAGGGAAAAAGTACAAGATATAGTGTTAAATGAAAAGAGTAGGGTAAAAAATGTATGTGCTATATGACCTCAATTATGTAAAATTTTTGAGGGTGGGAGAAAATACACAGAAGTGTTGCTAGTGTGGTTTCTTGGTTGTGCAATTGTGGGTTATTTTTTGTTTTTCTAATGTGAAGCAGACATCATTACTCAAGTTTTAAAAATGAAGAAGCAGAAATAGTGATTTTATTGCTGGAATAAGAGAAATATATCTAGATACAAGGCTTTCATATTACTCTGTAATCAAACATTTAGCTCAAGTGGTCATTTTCAAAGGAATTATGTTTGCTACAGTGGTGAAACCCAGGGCTTTATCTTTGTTTTCTTATGATGCTAATAAGTTAACAATAAAAATAATTTAAAAAGAAGTAATCCCACAATGATGAAAAGAGCATGAAAGCAAATGACAGATGGTAAGAAACATTGTTTACCTCCCCAAATTTCAGTATCTTGATGCAGTTGAGATTTAGTTCTTAGTCATGTAAGAGTCTACGGTGGACTTCTAAGTCAGCAAAGAAAGGGGAACCCATTTTGCCCTTGTGGTGATTCAGGGACCCAGGCTGCTTCTATCTTAAGGATCTGCTATCTCGTAAGGCTGGAGAAAGTCCACACTTCTTTAAAGTCTAGGGGTACATGTTACTTTTGCATTCATAATCTGTTCGTTATGACTAATCACTCAGCCACCCTGAGATGCAAACTGTTAATGCAGATTGTTATGCAAATTATTATGCAAATTGAGATGCAGATATAGATGCTAGCTGGGTAACTTATTCCCATAGACAACTCCCATAGACAACTATGGAGGATGGAACATGGATTGAGGTGAACATTACAATTACCAGCAACATTTGGGGAGGCAGAAAAGAGTTCGATAAATAGTAACTGAGTTAGCAGAGTGAATAAAGCTGAAATCTGACTGTCTGCAAGGTGGAAAGCTACCAATTATAAAGTTATTAACATCTGTAAAGGATATTTCAGATCCTTAGAAAAGCTAATAGGAATTGGGAGAAAAAAAACAAGATTAAAGGAAACTAATCTCTGAGAAAACTGTCATGGAAAAACCAAACCACAGAGGACATAACAGGCATCCTGATTACAATGGTCTGTCATATACAATCACTCTAAAATGGGTCCATCTGCTGGTGTATCAGGTTCATAAACCAATTAGGTTTTGCAGGTTACCTCTTAAATAGGATTGGACTGATAAGGGGCCACCAGAATTCTGAGGAATGATATGTACCAAAGCAAATAGAAGAAAGAGCCTGATGGAACTAGAAACTAGTAAATAACAGAAGGGGAAAAAAAACTATTATTAATTTTCTCAGAGAAATAAGAGAACATTTTGCACCTATGGGGCAATAATAGGATGCTGTTATTTTTGAAAGAGCATCAAGAGAACAAGAAGTCTTGAAATTTTAAAAACTGTGATGACAGGAAAAAGTTTGATGGAAGAGTTGGAAGATAAAGTTGGAAAATTTTCTCATAAAGAGGAAGAGAAAAGAAAGATGGAAAATAGGAAAATGGTAGATAAATTAAAAGCTCATTCTAGGAAGTCCAGCTATGTCTGATTGAAAGTGTTCCAGGACAAGACAACAAAGAAAAGAAAGGGTGACAATTACTTATAAATGCCCCCCAAAATTCACCAGACCTAAAAGTTCCACTTATTGCTCAACACAATGAAGGAAAAAGACTAAGAATCTACCTAAGTGTCTACATTATTTAAGAATGGCATTTA
The DNA here is from genome assembly GCF_963930625.1 of Muntiacus reevesi. Classification (NCBI taxonomy): domain Eukaryota; kingdom Metazoa; phylum Chordata; class Mammalia; order Artiodactyla; family Cervidae; genus Muntiacus; species Muntiacus reevesi. The sequence goes on along the minus strand of NC_089268.1, from coordinate 31,886,673 downwards.
ACCTCATCACCACAGCAATATCTAGAAGACAAAGGAGTCATGCTCACCAAGTTCTATGATAAAGTGATTTCCACTCTAGAAATCTCTTCCTGACTAAACTAAATCATTTATGAAGTTAGTAAATATCTTTTCAGAAATGCATTATAGTTGGGCAGGGATAACCAGGAAACAGAGACCTCATGAGAACTTAAATCTGGGTGTCTCTAATAGGAAATCAGAACCCAGGGGGTGGAATCACCTTCTGGCAGCAGGCATCTGGAGTTATGGAGGAGAGACAACTACTACTGCCAGGAGATGTTACATAATGCAGAGGGGGCAGTTACAGTGCGGCCTCTTCAACCTGGAAGTATTTCTTCTGTATTTCAAGCATCTTTATGCAACTCGAATGGTCTTGGCTGAATGCCGACACTTCCCCGGGGCTTTTGTTGGGAAGGTTCAAATCCGCATAGCTACAATTATTTACTTTTAGTAAAGACGTTTGCTTTTCTCCTCAACCCTTTGGGTTGACAGTCTGGATTCTTCCATTTCCTGCTGTTGCCTTCCCCTAAGGCAATAAACAGTCCTGTCAAGTCTCCTGCTTGACATCAGGAAAACTTCACTGCCCATGAAAGAGGTAGGTCACAGCTTTGGAATTGTGGTGCTAGAGAAGACTCTTTGAGAGTTCCTTGGACCTCAGGGAGATCAAACCAGTAAATTCTGGAGGAAATCAACCCTACGATTCATTGGAAGGATTGATGCTGAAGCTGAAACTCCAATACTTTGACCACATGATGCAAAGAGCCAACCCATTGGAAAAGACCCCGAGGCTGGGAAAGATTGAGGGCAAGAGGAGAAGGGGGCGACAGAGGGTGAGGTGGCTGAATGGCATCACTGATTCAATGGACATGACTTTGAGCAAACTTCGGGACAGGGGTTTAGTGAAGGACGGGGAAGCCTGGTGTGATGCAGTCCATGGGGTTGCTAACAGTTGAACACTGAGCGACTGAACAACAGCTTTCTCAGTGAGAACCAAGTTACAAAACCCTGTTTTGAAAACATTCAAAGTGCTTTACCCTTGGTCACCACGAGGTGGAAGCGTTCAGAGAAACAGAAGTCATCTCTTGGCATCCCACTCTCTCCGCCCCCCCGTCCGCCTCTGCCACAGCGCCAGGACTGGTTGGCACACCACGTCAAATGAAGTCATTCACAATTTATGTCTCACGAAATTCAACTTCCAAGAACGTCCCTTACGTTCGAAGTCGAGAATTCGGGACAAACACTCGGGATGCAGAGAGCCCAGCCGTTCCTCCGACAACGCCAGCGGGGAGCGCGGCTCTGCAAACACCGTATCGGAGCGCCGGTCACTGCATCTGGGCAGCCCGGCTGACTGTGGTCGCGCGGAGAGCCGCCCCGTGAGCTGCAGAAAAGGCAGGGAGGAGCGCGAGAAATCACGGACCTACCACTTCTATCCCGAGAAACCGATTTTGCTCTAGTTTTGCACTAGGAGCTCTGGTGCGCCTAAGAAAAGGGGTGTGTGCTATGGAGGCAGATAGAGAAAACAAGGATAAGGATGAAATTTCGGCTTTTCAGAGGACGTGTTATTGCAGAACTGAAGCTATATGGTATCAGGAAGGAGTGCTATCGGTTTTCAGCCGTGGGGTTCCATGGTGTAATGGTTAGCACTCTGGACTCTGAATCCAGCGATCCGAGTTCAAATCTCGGTGGAACCTAGGTACTTTTACTTTCTGACTTTATTTACTTATCTTTCCAGTTTTCCTTTTAAGGAGAGTTGGCAGGGAATCTGCAATTCACATTTTGCCTTTTCTTTATAGACTTTACTACATCATTTTGGAGTTTTTCTACCTTGTGAAAGTTTAAAATGGCCAAGTATACATTCTGTTTTAAATTGTCTTGATACCAAATAGGAAGAATTTTAAAGTACAACTTTAAATACCCAAAGCCAAAAGTAAAACTAGTTTTTTAGTTTGTTTTTAAAATATTCAAAAGTAAAGAATTAAGATGCAATCATATCCGTCTTATTCCTCATCATATTCTAATGAAAATGTTATAAATGCTTGTCGGGAATGTGTTTGATGTTCTTTCTACTGCTATTAGCTAAAGAATGCTCTTGTTATATTAATTTTATATTAACTAATCGAATTTTTACTAATTATTAATATTACATAAAATACACACAAATTACTGTTTTCGCACATTATTAATTATTAAAGCCCTTGAAAGTGAAAATCCACCTACGCTTTAATTGATTCATAGTATTTCAACATGTAAAGCATATTAAGGAGATTTTTCACTCTATGTTAATAGCTGAAATTCTTGTCCTCATTTTAGCTATCTATTTTTTGTTCTTAGCTGAATTTTAAATTACCAATAGATGTTAGTGAGCAATCTGGAAAAGCAAATTGCTAAAATAAAGGGGGGAAAGCTACCTACCCATACCTTTTGTTTCTTTGTTGTGTTCTTATGTTTGCTGTTACTTCACCCTAACAGATACACTGCTTTTATGAAGACACTAACTGCCTGATTGTAATTTGAAATCTTAACTCCTTAGAAGTTTAGGGAAAGGCCATATTTTCATGTCTACCAAAGATACAGTTTATGCAAAGTCCTGCATGAACGCCATTATCAGAGACTGCTTCCTGGTCGATGTATATCTCTGGGGCCTCAAAACCCTTCGTTGTAGGTATACATTTTCTCACCTTCCCTGAGTTCATTTACTTGTAAAGCCATGAAAATTTAATAGGTACAAAGGACCTCAGTTGGCACTGATTTCCATACTAAGGAAGTCCACAATACTATTTTTAAATATAGGACTCCATAATAAAAACATTTACTAATTCAATTCCAATACTTGATTTCAAAAAACGGAGAAACAACCTAACAATGTCAACACCCGCTTTAGGCAGTGGAGTCCTCAGAGAGTCACCTTCTACTTCTGTTGGCACGGTGGAGCCAGCATGGTAGGGTGGGAAACGGAGACGCACTGGGACTGAATTCGTCACTCTGTGAATGTCTAACTGCGTAATTTTCAAGACGTAAAACTACTCTGTACCTCGGTCTCTTTACTTTATATAAAAGAAGGTAAGGCCTTCTTTGCTGTGTTTTTACCATGGTAAGTACTTTGCTTAAGGAAGATACTCCACAAATACCAGTGCTCTTAAGGAAGATGCTCCACAAACACTAGGGCTCTCCTTTCCCTCTTTTTCTTTTCTCTCCTTCTCCCACCCCCTTCTCCTCCTCCTTATTCTTCAGAAAGAAGGGTACCTGAGAATGGAAAGGGGACATTTTGGTATATTTTGATCAATTCAAGTACCACGGTCAGTGATGCTTCCTTCCTAAAAATATTCTTGCCAGCAGAAGCAGCCTATCCTCTATTCCAAAACACTAGCCTATCCTTGGAGAAGGAAATGGCAATCCACTCCAGTACTCTTGCCTGGAAAATCCCATGGATGGAGGAGCCTGGTAGGCTACAGTCCATGGGGTCGCGAAGAGTTAGACATGACTGAGCAACTTCACTTTCACTTTTCACTTTCATGCATTGGAGAAGGAAATGGCAACCTACCCCAGTGCTCTTGTCTAGAGAATCCCAGGGATGGAGGAGCCTGGTGGGCTGCTATCTATGGGGTTGCACAGAGTCAGACACTATTGAAGTGACTTAGCAGCAGCAGCAGCCTATCCTTGCTTAAAAATCATGTAAAAATCTCACCTGAAGTAGTTACCTTGCTTGAGGATATTGATTTTTATCAAGACCTACCCCCACCACCTTGCACTGCCTATAGGGCTCAGGGAATCACTATATATTTCCATTTTACATACTGAAAGAATATAATATAATGCTAATTCACATCAAAAGAAAACCAGAGTAGTGTGTGGAGGAGTGATAGATCAGGAAAAAAGAAACACAATGTAGAACTGAATCAAATTTATCAATATGGGTACCCTTAGTGAAGATTCTGAAGTTAGTGTGTTAGCTAGAACAGTTGGGAATTATAACAGTGTGCATGGTAAGTTGACTGTAACCTGAAGTCAGTAGAACTAGAGTAAATGAAGAAGCCAAGATTTCTTTGGTATGAGGTAGAGAAAGATGTCGATATCTTAGATCGTTTTAAAACACATAGGGAACTTGCAATGGATTTATCACATGTGACACCCACTCATCTTCCCTCTACTATCTCCCTGGAGGGCTCCCTTACAACCCCCCCTAAGAAACAGATTGGTGAAGAGAGAGCCAGAGTCCTTGGGAAGTTCTCTAGTAGCTGTCCTCTGTAGAAAGGTTTGAGGGTAATGGATACATCCCTAATTTTTTTTTTTTAATTATTTACCTTTTTGATCCCTTTCCTCCGTTTCTCCCACTTGCACTAGCCCACCTTTACCTTTGGTAACCTCTCATCTGTTCTCTATATCTATAAACTTGTTATTTTTTCTTTTTTTAGATTCCACATATAAAAGGTACTTGTCTTTCCTGACTGGCTTATTTCACTTAGCATCATTCCCTCAAGGTCCATCCATGTTGCAATAGATGGCAAGATTTTATTCTTTTTTATGGCTGAATAATATTCCATTGTATATTTACTATAACCTCTTTATCCCTTTATCCATTGATGGACAGAGATTTTCATACTTCAGCTGTGGTAAACAGTGCTGCAATGAACATGGGAGTACATATATACTTTTCAAATTAATGTTTTTTGTTTTCTTCAGATAAATGTCCAGAAGTGAAATTGCTGGATCATATGATAGTTCTATTTTTAATTTTTTGAGCAATCTCCATACATTTTCCATAGTGGTTGCACCAACTTATCGTCCCACCAACAGTGCACAGAGGTTCCCATCTTTGCCAACATTTGTTATTTCTTGTTTTCTGGATAATAGGCATTATAACAGATGTGAGATGATATCTCATTGTAGTTTTGATTTGCATTCATCTGATGATTAATGATGTTGAGCACTTTTTCATGTACCTGTTGGCTGTATGTATGTCTTTGGAAGACAGATTTATTCCGATCTTCTATCCACTTTAAAATCAGATGGTTTTCTCGCCTTTCACTTGTATGAGTTCTTTCTATATTTTGGATGTTAAACCCTTATCAGATATATGATTTGCAAATATTTCCTCCCATTCCAATGGTTTTATGCTTTTAGATCTTACTTTCAAGTCTGTAAGTCGTTTTAAGCTCCTTGACATAGATCTTGCTAATGATTTTTTTGGATTTGGCACCAAAAGTAAAAGCAACAAAAGCAAAAATAAACAAGTGGAACTATATCAAATTAAAAAGCTTCTGCATAGCAAAAGAAGCAATGAAAAAGCAAACAACAAAACATTAGTCTCCTCCCTTCAGACCATCAGAATAAGGGATCCTTGCAGTTTGAGGAGGAAGTGTTACCTGCCAATTTGACACAATAGCCTGTGTGTCTAAATGATGCCAAAGAGCAAGAAACTGCTTAATACAAATACACTTTCTGATAGAAAATGTGACATTCTGAAGAGAATTGAGGTTCTCTACAGCTACTTAGGCCAATGAGCTTACTACTGTCTAAGTAGTCGTGGCCGAGTGGTTAAGGCGATGGACTAGAAATCCATTGGGGTTTCCCCGCGCAGGTTCGAATCCTGCCGACTACGACACCCTTCTCTATTGAGACATAGCCAGTTGGGGAAGAATGCTGTTACCTTAAAGAGAGAAGCTGGATTGTTCTCCAACCTGGCTCTTTATGTTGCCGGTGAGAGGCTCCCTGCTGCTGGAAGCACAGGGATTATACCCCCAAACAGAAGTATGGGGGTCTAATTTATTATTAATTTTAAGTAATTCGACCACAACCCTAATGGTGCTTTCTTTCCCCACTAGAAGAGCCCAGGCTTTGATGGTACCTTCCTCTTTCCTTCAGTCAAAATCCTGCTTAGAAGGCAGCCTTTCCTAAAGAAAAAACTTGGCAGAAACATTTCCCCTTTATCAGGATTCTTCTCCAGTCATGTATGCCCTTGTTCATGTACAAAAGGAAACTCCACAAAATCTTGGATCACATATAAGTGAAAGCCAGAACTCACATCTATGGTCATGAATCCAAACTGGATTTTAATAGACAAGCCACTACATAACTGAACAAATTATTTAAGCCATTCTTTTGGTAGCCAAACCAAAAAAGTCGACACATTATGCCAGACTAACTTGTCCTGGGGTCCAGGACGTTGGTAAAGAGAGAGGAGCTAAAAGTGAGATGAGGTTTTGATACATTCTGGGCACAGAGTTCACATACAAAATCCCATTGGGTCATTAACATGTGTGAGTTAATGTATTGAAGTGTTAAAGCAATGTCAACCACACTTGAGTGCCTTCCTAGGAATTCCTAGGAAAATTAGATTATCTCACTTGGCAATTTGATGGAACTGATGCTCACTTCTCTTGTGGAGATCTGCACAGTTGTCATACTTTAGTGCATCTCAAGAATGCATCTATTACTTTTTCTTAAATCCAATGTGTTCCATATTCATCAGTTAAATGCCAGATACTTTCCTCTTTCATGCATGTGTTCATAGGAATGAAGTAGTCAAAAAACATCAAGTTGCAACCTCAGGAGGGTCAGTGATGTTGAATTATGGTAAGTCCTCCTTGCTGAGCAGGGTCTGCTTGATGAAAATAACTTGGTTTTGGCTTTTAAGACCTGGATTTCCAGAGGATGAATTTGATATTTCTTTGCAAAATGCATCATTTCTCATCGCTCCGTCTCTTACCTTCAGCATACAGGTTGCTTTGACTCTCAAAAACTAAATAGAATTCTGGAACGTCAAAGTCATGAAATATTAAGGCCCTTCTGTGGAAACAATTCCGAACTTTAGAGTTGTGGAAAGTAACCCGCATGACATCGATGTACAGAATTTAAAAATAAAAATTTGTTCAAAAAGATACCTTAGAGAGAATGTTGATAGTATAAGCAAAAGTTCTTCTCTTTCCAGATACTGCTTTTTGGAGGAACCCCATGGAAAATGAAGCTCCAGTTCTGGGGGCTGGAATAGAGATCCTGAGCCAGGACTGACTATTACACAGAATCTTGCTTTGTGGAGTATCAGCCTGTAATCTGGTTTCTGAATGCTTCTGTTAGGATTCGAGAACTTCTCATTACATTTTCTTTTTTTTTTCTTTTTCAGCTATACCCTGCAGCATATGGGATTTTAGTTCCCCAACCAGGGGTGGAACCCAAGCCTCCTGCATTGGGAGCAAGGAGTCTTAACCACTGGACCGCCAGGGGAGTCCCTTTCTCTTTAGTTTTTAATCACTGAAATTTCTTATAAATAAGGAAAATAAAACCAAAAATAAAACTGGTGAACAGTGTAAGAAAAACAAGAATTACAGCAATTGCAACAGAGAATGTAAATTAGGAAGTACATTTCCAATTGAAATAAATCTGAGCCACTGATTTAAAATTTTCTAGTAGCCATGTTAAAAAGTAAAAAGAGACAGGCATAATTCATTTTAATAATATATTTTATTTCAACCAAACATATTCAAAATGTCATTTCAGTATGTAAGAAATTTGAAAAGTTGACAGTGTGATAGTTTACTTTGTTTTTTTCATACAAAATCTTCAAAGTCTGCTGTGTATCTTTCACTTAGAGCTCAAGTAGGACCAAGTGCTCAATAGTCACATGTCACAAGTGGCTAAAGTATTGGACATCACAGATTTAGAGTGTGAAGAGAACATACAACTGAGTTAATAGAAGATTGAAACCAAGGGAGGGTCTACACTAGAACCAATAGGTTATGGTCCAACATAGAAGTCTTCTTGGCATGCATTTCTTGGAGATTTCGGAGCTAGCGCTGCTATAAGTAAACTTTCTATTTCAGGGCACTTTTTCCTAACTTACTCAGGAGTGTCTGTGAAAGCCCAGTGAGTCCTGCTCCCAGCTCCTCTTCCAGGACAGTAGGGGGATAGCTCTTACCCAGCATCACAAATAGCTCCTGTTTCAGCATCAGGAGCATTGTCAAGCCTCCAAAGTTTCTATTTCTAGGAAGGCAGAGCCCAGAAAATCCATGAGCCTCCTTCACCATGTCTTTTTACATTTGTTTCAGTTGTGGGAATCATTCATTTCTGATTGGCTGACTTGCTGTCCTCAAAGTCAAGGCACAGCCTTAAAGTCAAGATAGAGTTCCTCAAATGTAAAATTGATTTTTAGCTTATTCAGTGTTGTCACTCCCAGGTTCTTCACCTCCTGAAATCCCTTGCATCCTTAAAGATTGCCTGTCTGTGTCTCCTCCTTTGAAAAACCCTCAAGTTCCATCCTTCATTCCCCTTCTTCAGTGCCCCTTATAGTGTCTTTGCCATAATATTATTGTTTAAGAAAATGCAATGGTAATATTAGTGCTTCCATATATCTTTGTTTATATGTCTCATATGAAACTACTTCTGTATTCATCATTCTGCCTGCTAGCATATGTGTTTTTGAAGTAATGAACTGGTTAAGTCATCACTTTCGATTACATAAGCTAATGTAGTAGAAACTAACCCCATTTATGAATCTAACTGCTGTGTGTCCTTTAAATAGTACATCCCTTTAGCACATCCTTTCGTCTCTTTTGTTTTCTTGGCATCATTTAAATGTCTCAAAAAAGTAGTTGGTCAATTAATCCATTATTTTCCTTAAATATTTTATGAATTTTTGGTATTTCTTTTGCTACATCTGTTAGTCTTTCAGAAGCAACAGAACATCCTAAATTAAATGCTACTATGAGACATCTATGACTTTGAAATGAAAAGTGGCAACAGCAGTAAATAGAAATTGGAAAAATGGAATTCAGAATATTCATTAAGAATTAAGAGAACTAAAGTTGTCTAGCATCTGTTTCCCTTTTGCAAGCTTCCTTTTTCAATAAGAAAGGGAAACTATCACAAATCAAGGACTTCTTCTTAGTGGAGATCTTAGAGTAAGGATTGAGAGGGACCTGAAATGGAGGTTCAACCTTTGGTTGAACAAGGTTCCATTCCATTCTGTTGGGCCTACATATGTTTCATTCTAGTGTCCCAAATGTGTACTGAGAAACCCACACCCTTTATCCCTCTGAAAAAGGGACGCTCTAAGAACTGGTTTGACTGGGATTATAGCTTCAGGCATGGATGAACTTTGGCTTCCTAATATACAAAATTGAGGTTAATGACTCACGCAGCCATATTTCAAAGGTGATATTTATTCAGCAACTTTTTGCTTAATTACAGTTTAGTAGCATTTGATAGTTAAAAGTGCTTATTAGTGGAAAATAGGTTTTGTAACATAAAGGCGACTCTTCAATGTAGAGGGTTCTTAGTCTTGTGTCTATGTTCTCTAACAATATTTATGAATCCCTGACATGGTTTCAACAGTTGTTAGCTTTGAGTCAGGGCCAATCTTTCTGTGACAGGGTGAACAAGTTTTATTTTACCATGGGATTTTGAGGCAAAAAATAATTTGAGTCTCTGTCTTAATAACTGCATGACCATTGAATGAGAACAATTTGTTAACTCTATTTTGTTGTTTTGGGAACACATAAAATGAATATGAAAAGATATGTGGGCTCCAAACAAATTCCTTCTGTCTTAATAGATTTGTCTGAAATGAACCCAACATCTGTCTTCCCAATGACAGAGTCTCAGTTACTATTATACCAGGGAAGAAAGTTTTATTGAAAATCACTATCATCACTGTGTGTGGACTTAAGTTCTAGTGTGTTTGTTTCTTTTAATCATTGTTATTACATGTAATTCTGAAGTGAATGTTAAAGTTTGTTCCACTTTGTGGTATATTTCATGAATCTCCACCAGAGGCTGACAGAGCAGACACTGATCTCACTCCAATAACCCATCAAATGAGGTCTCTTTCCAGTTCTGAGGATAATGTTTTCCCTGGTAATATGGTGTAACAGCATGATAATCACTCAAATGACATCAAAGAATGGTCACATTGACTGCAAATACACTTTCTGATATGTGACTCAATCTTTCTGGTATGTGATTTAATTTTATGAAAGCTAAGCTTCAGCACCGCTATTTATTCTCATAGGATATTGTCTTATTGTGTAGTCGTGGCCGAGTGGTTAAGGCGATGGACTAGAAATCCATTGGGGTCTCCCCGCGCAGGTTCGAATCCTGCCGACTACGTGATTATTACTTATGAAATAATTCCTTCTTAATACTATGCTTTTTGATAAATTCTGGAGTTGCAAGTCCAAACACAAACAGGAACTCTAGCCAAGATGCAGGCAGTTACTACCCTTTCCAGCTTATAATCCTGCAATTAACTCACCCTTGCCAGAAAAAATCAAGTCATAATTATTGCATTTTCCAATAGGTTTGACCTGAATCCTAACATATTTTTATTTTCCCCTGAGAAGAGTCCTAACTTCAGAGATACCTTGGTGTTTCCTGCTTTCAAAATCCTACTTGCTTCTCCATGAAATTTTTACCTTTTCAGGGATCTCTTTTCTCATATGTAACAATAACCTGTATATCTCTAACACACATATTTTTATCTGTCTGAGGGAAATCGATCAATAACTCCATGCTTGCTTCACACAACTCCAGCATGTTTATGGGGTAAAGAGCCAGAAGTAAATTCTATCTAAAGAAAGCAAAATTCTTGACTGGAAAACTATCTCTACCAAAAGACAGTGATCAACTGATACAAAGTTTATTTTCCTTGCCTATTAAGAATTTTAATGTTTATAATAATTAAAAATAATAATCATGATATGAAGTTCAAATGATACTGAGGTTATATGCAATGAATAAAGTCTATCTTCTATCCATGCTCTAGCTGTTCACTTTCTCTCCACAATGAAATAAATTTTTGTATAACCTTCCAGAGTATATATTATTATTTTTTATGTGGAGTATTCAATCCACTCTTTATTTTAAGCAAATTTTAGCAAACTAATGTTTAATGATTGTCTTAGTTATTTCCTTCCATTAAAAATATATTCTGACCTCTACAAAATATACCCAATTGATTTTTTGACAAAAGTACAAAAAAAAAATTCACTGGAAGAAAGAGAAATAGCCTTTTCAATAAATGGTGCAGGAGCAATAGGACTTTCATAAGCAAAAACAGAAACCTTTTTTTGATGTTGATCTAGACCTCATTCCATATATAAAATTAGAATAAATCACAAACTAAAATGTAAAACTATAAAGCTTTCAGAGAATAACATAGGAGATCTTCAGAATCTTTGTCCTTTAGACTTGACACCAAAGCCCAATTCTTAAAAGGAAAAAATTGGACCACATCAAAATTTAAAACTTTTACTCCACAAAAATACACCATTGGATGTCCCTGGTATCTCAGTGGTAAAGAATCTGTCTATCAACGCAGAAGACATGGGTTCAACCCATGATCCAGAAAGATTCCACATGTCATAGAGCACAGGTCTGCACCACTATTGAGCCTGTGCTCCAGAGCCCAGGAGCCTCAAGTACTGAGCCCATATGCCACAACTACTGAAGTCCAGCACTCTAGAATCCATGCTTTGCAACAAGAGGATCCACCACAATAAGAAGCCTGCAGATCACAATTAAAGAGTAGTAGCCCATGGCTCACTGCAACTAGAGAAAGCCTGAGCAGAAATGAAGACCCAGCACAGCCAAAAACAAATAAATAAAGGAAAAAAAAAATTTTTTTAAGACACTATTAAGGGGTTGAAAAAACAAGCTGCAAATTGGGAGGAAATGTTTGCACACCACATACCTGACAAAAGACAGTATCTTGCAAATACACAAGAATTCTGGAAACAACAAATTAAAAACTTCAACAATCCAATTAGAACATGGATAGACGACATGAAGAGACATTTCACTAATGGGGGTAGACGGATGGCAAATCAGCACGTGGTTAGGAACTTGGGCAGAGATTTTGACAGAGCAAAACTGGCTCTAACAATGGCAAAGTCCCTAGCCATTACAGTGTTACAGCTTTCCTGCATCTGGAGCTTTCAGGTCTGGGCTCAAAGCTTTCCATTTCTGAGAAAGTAACTGAAGCACAGGTGCACAGGCCAAGCAAACCTCTTCTAGGAGGAGAAGACTATTCCATTAATGCTGGCAGGAGAAGACTGGCAGTGGATACAGAGACAGAAGTGATGACCCCTGCCTCCTCACTGTCTTGGGTTGCCAACACTAGGTCTGCAGCTTCTGTGGCAAAGAATAAGGAAAAGGGCAGAAACTCCAAGAATCTACTGGAGACAAGGCAAGCGATCTGCAAAATTCAGAAGTGAAGTGAAGTGAATTGAAGTCTCTCAGTCATGTCTGACTCTCCTGCGGCCCCATCGACCGTAGCCAACCAGGCTTCTCCGTTCGTAGGATTTTCCAGGCAAGAGTACCGGAGTGGGTTGCCATTTCCTTCTCCAGCAAAATTCAGAAGAGAATATATAAAGGATGAAGGACAGCTCAAGGAGGAAACCAGTCAGCACCTTCTGAGGTTTGACTTCTTGCTGCCACAAGCCATGCCTGCCTCAGGGAAAGCTTGTCCCATAGTTGGCGGCAAAATCCTCATCGCAGAAAAGGGCCTTGTCCCTACCCTTGGTGGGAGCTTTTGTTTTCAGTTCAGGACCTATTGAGTCCCTGGGGGACTATCTTAATTCCTAAGTCTCTCAGTTTCTGAGCAATGAGACCACGTTCAAACAAGCTTGCCATATGACTAGACCTCTGAAAATAGAAGAGCTAGATGATTCCAGGTTGGGGTGTGGAGGGAAGGAGTCGCAGTTGCCTCTGAACCTCGCAAGAAGGGGGATTTGGCAAAATGAAGCCTTATTTCTGGGTCTCCAATAATCAAGAGAAGCAGAGCAAGAGAAATTTGTGTAGTACCCAGGAGGGGGGACTAACTTAAGCTGAGCAGGAGATATTGTCCACTTTTGCCTGATAAATCTAAGTACATGCTTGGAAGGAGGGAAAGGAGAAAAAAGGAGAAAGGCAGGACCAAGAGGAAATCCAGAAGAAAGGGCTTTGGGTGAGGGAGAAACTGACTCTTGAAAGGTTTTAAAAGGCTTTGCTGAGTTCTTGTTTTGGAAAGCCGATATCCTAGCCATCATTATTCCCTACCTAGCTATCATAATTCCTGATCCAAAAGGAATGACTGTCATCCTTTTGACGAAAGAAAGGGTTGAATATTTGTGAGCGAGGACTGCAAACTAGAGATCGTGTGGCATTAATATTTTGAGAATGACACGGACTATAAGGGCCAGAAAGAAAGCAAAAAGCATAGAGGAGACAGATGAAGAAAGAGAATGGTGAAAAGAAGACAGAGAAAATGACAATATTAAACTTGGAAGTGTTGGGGGAAATGCGAAAGAATCAAGGTTGAAAAATATTCCCTAGCACCTCCCCCTAGTCTAAGCAGAGTGGCGCAGCGGTAGCGTGCTGGGCCCATAACCCAGAGGTCGATGGATCGAAACCATCCTCTGCTATGGGTGCTCTTCTTTTCTTCAAGAAAACTGAAACAGTTTCCGCTAGACAAAAGACACCAAAGGGGGGGGGGGGGGGGGGGGAAAGCCACCAGAGATGATCTCATGACCATTCTCACCCTCTGGGCTTCCTGGGACAGGAATATCTTGTTTTTTCTGCTGCAGCTGTCTTCAGAAGCCTACAGAATAATGGCAAGCACTACCTAGTCTTAACTTGTCTTCCACTTCAGCTGTCTACTCCCTCACTGCTTGCTTGACTCTCTCTTAGAGAGGCTCAAAAAATACATGTTGAATCCAAGAAGCTTTACTTATAACCATGGCCACACTCATGTCTTCAACTGCTGGTCATTCCAGTATTTGAATGGGATGAAATCAAGATAAACTGTGGCAGAAAAACATTAGAGAAAGACCTCGAACGATGGGGAATCTCCACCTGTTGGGCAGAGGCAGAGATGGATTTATATGATTCCACCTTGCCCTAGAGGAAGGAACACAGAGGAGAAAGTGTCCAGTAGAGAGATGCTAGGTAACGGCTGAAGGGGAAGAGGAGCAGAGAGAAGAGGAAAAAAGAATGGAAGACAATGAGAAAGGAGATGAGAGTGTTGGTGGACAAAAGGGAAGACATAAGGAGAGAGATGGAGAAGGAAAGCAACCCACTCCAGTGGGCCTGGGAAAACCCATAGGCGGAGACCCTCTGCACCCGTGCGAACATGGCGCTGCAAGCGGTGCGGAGCGTGCGGGCCGCGGTCGGCAGCCTGCGCGCCCTGCTCGCCGCGGCCATGGGGACTGCGGGCGGGTGCGGTCCGGGCACTGCGCACCGGCCCTGCTCTGCTGTCGGTGCGGAAATTCACAGAAAAACACGAATGGGTAACAACAGAAAATGGTGTTGGAGCAGTGGGAATCAGCAATTTTGCACAGGAAGCTTTGGGAGATGTTGTTTACTGTAGTCTGCCTGAAGTTGGGACAAAGTTGAACAAACAAGAGGAGTTTGGTGCTTTGGAAAATGTGAAAGCTGCTAGTGAACTCTATTCCCCTCTATCAGGAGAAGTAACTGAAATTAATACAGCTCTAGCAGAAAATCCAGGACTTGTCAACAAGTCTTGCTATGAAGATGGTTGGCTGATCAAGATGACATTCAGTAACCCTTCAGAACTAAATGAACTAATGAGTGAAGCAGCATATGAAAAAATACATAAAAAAAATAATAATAATAAAAAAAAGAAAAATACATAAAATCTATTGAGGAATGAAAGTGGAACCCCTAAATAAACTACTTTGAAACAACTTAATCTAGCATAGTTGTCTTAAATTAGTGGTGGATAGATATTTAAAAAGCAACTTTTAGCAAAAGAAACTACTTGTAACAATGTTTCCTGAAGAAAATACCCCTTAACTTTCTAATGCCTTCAGATAAACACTATGTATCTTTTCCACAGCATCCTGTGATTTTTAGGCTAGGCTCCAGTTATAATATTCAGAATTCCTGAAATTATCTCTGATAAAACTAATTATAAAAGTTATGTAATTCAAGGATAATATGGTTATCTTATACCTTATATGACATTGTAACTTGCTTACAGCTATCCTTGGATTTGGGTCAAAATGATCTTCCCACTAGAAATAACTGCCAGTGGAGAAAAGTTTGTTAGTTGTATAGTGTCCAGTGAAGAATATTACTGTCTTAATTTTGCAATATACTGTGTTTGCTGGTGCTATTTTTATACAGTGAAGCGACAGCCTTGCAGGAGAATAAACAATTTAATAATAAAATATTCAACTTCTTAATAAAAAAGAAAGAAAGAAAGAAAGAAAACCCACAGACAAAGGAGCCTGGTGGGCAACAGTCCAGGGGGATCACAAAAGAATTGAATATGGCTTAACAAGTAAACAACAGCAGTAACAACAAATGAGAGAGAAGGAAAGGAGGAGCAGTTGAGTGGAAGTTCAGGAAAGGAAGGAAAAAGTACAGAATTGAGACCACATGGAGTTTGAAGGAGATGGTCTTCACCAAATTGAAACAAAGATAACTTCAAGCTCTGTTTATCTGGTTTCAGATATGGGACCAGGAGGGAACTTAACACCTGAGCCTAGGACTTCCTGACCTGCCACTACATATGTAAAGGGGATCAAGCAAATACATTGTGCTTGGGTCTCTTCATCAGCTGTGTGCTCCTTCTTCCTCAAGTGACAACCAGTTTTCCTCTACAAATTTTATATAACTTGGGTCTGATGCTTTTCTCCTGACTACACAGAGGTAAAACGCACCCCCATGGTACAAATGCAGACTTTGATTCCAGGAATAAAGTCCTGGAATCAATCTCACCCTAAGTACTCAGCTTGACTTTGATCAATGACTTTCACTTATTTGTCATCAATAATGCAGGGATCAACAATGTTCTGCTTAGCTGCCACTGATTCCCCTATGACCAAGACCTGGAGTGGATTAGAAATTACCAAGACTTGGTGATTTATTGCCATATTTTCCTTCATGAATCATTTTTTATTTCCACTGCACCAGGTATGACCCACCACCTGGATGATCACTGCCCACCAGAGTATATCTGGGGACCCAGTAAGTTAAGAGTAAGAAAAAAGTGCAACTGGCAGATCCATCTACAGTCATACCCATCACTGCTTTTGGGCCCTCCTAGGACAAGTCCACCAGATGTAACATCATCGTCCCTATCTAGTTGGATCACAAAGGACATGGTTTTACTTAATTTCTTTAGTTGTGTAGTGGTTTGCTTATTAATACCCATTTTGGATTCCCCACTTGGCAACCATAACTTTAACTTTCACTTGCACTTCCTCCAAGATTTCATGGAGTTTCCTTTTGTACATGAACAAGGATGTAGACAATCCCTGATAAGGGTGAGGTTCTTTGAGCAAGGAAATGCTTGTTTCAAGTATTTTTTCTTAAGAAAGTCTGTCTGCCTTGTAAGCAGGGTTTTCATCACAGAAAAAGGGAAGGCATCACCAAAGCCCTGACTTTCCTAGGGAGAAAAGAAAACACCATTTGGGGTATGGTAGAATTTCTTAAAGCTCATAATAGTAGTAAGACTCCCATGCTGTTTGGGGCGCCATCCGAATGCTTCATGCCTTTCCACAACAGCCATAAAGAGCCAGGTTGGAGAACAAGCCTTCTCACTTTAAGACAGGGGCATTCTTCCCCAACTGGCTATGCCTCAATAGGATTAACCTCTCCCTGGGGAAATGTACCATAGTCGGCAGGATTCGAACCTGCGTGGAGAAACCCCAATGGATTTCTAGTTCATCACCTTAACCACTCTGCCACGACTACTTGGCAGTTGTGCTGTCTACTTGGCAATTGAGCTGTATCTTTACATGAGTAACAGTACAGAATAAAGCTCTTTTCAAAGAAATTTTCTACCAGAAAGTGTATTCGTATTATGTAAAATTTCTTACTATTTGACATCAGTTAGTCGAATATCTCGCTACTGTGGCAAACTGGCCAGTAACACTTCCTCCTCAGTCTGGAAGGACCCCTTATTCTGATAGTCTGATAGAAGGAGCCTAAGTAGAAGACATTCTGAGAGACCAGCTTCCTGCTGTCAGCTGCTAATAGGGATCCATGAGATGCATACACTCATCACTAAGTAACCAATAAATTAGTAAAATACATTGTTATACCATTCGCTTACAAAACTGGATGATTACTTTACATTGTAAAAGGCAAAAACAACAAAATTAACTTGTAATCCTGCACAAATTAGTCCAGAAATGAGCACTAGCAATATTTTGAAGTATTCTTCCTTTATTCTCAGTATTTCATATGTAAAAATTGTGCATAGTTGAAGTCATGTTCATTTCATCCTGCTCTTGTCAATGAACATTACATTATAAACATTTTCCCAGAATAATTACAAAGTCTTCCCAAATTTTGTTTTACTGGCATTGTAATGATCAATTACACAGCTAAAACAAAACTATTTAAACATTTATCTCTTTTTAATGCCTTTTTTTTGCTATTACAATGAGAAATAAAAATAATTTTTTTCCTGCAGTACATGTTTCTCTTTGTTAAGAGTATTTCCTTAAGAGAGTACTTCTCAAACTTCAATGGGCATCAGAACCACCTAGAGGGCTTTTTATTAATACAGATTACTGCATCTCCTCATGCCTGCCTGCCCCACTCCTAGCAAGTTTTTAATTCTGTAGATCTGAATCCAAGCCCAAGAATTTGCATTTCTCACAAGTTCCCAAGTGGTGCACACTCTGCTGGTTGGGGACAATACTTTGATTAGACCATTCAAAGACAATAAACTTCAAAATAAATTTACTGTGTTAAAAGTTATAAACCCTTTATGAGCCTAAATGGATGTATATAGCAAGTGCCTTGGTAGCAAGACCAAATAACATTTGTAAGAATATGGTGGGGGGGGGGCGGTATAATTCTTATTATCCTAAAGAAATGGTTTCTTTTAACTCCCAGTGAGGTATATTCCACCTCGATCATGGTGGTCATGTTCTTTTCATAGTTGAAATTCTCTCTACTAGTTTATGCCCCAGCAAAACACTTCCATTCCTAGAACACAGAGATAAAGTCCTTGGTTTTGGAGAGATTCCCTGGACTGCAAGATCAAACAAGTCAATCCTAAAAGAAATCAACCTTGAATATTCATTAGAAGGACTGATGCTGAAGCTGAAGCTCCAGTACTGTGGCCACCTGATGCAAAGAGCAGATTCATTAGAAAAGACCCTCATGCTGGGAAAGATTGAAGGCAGGAGGAGAAGGGGATGACAGAGCATGAGCTGGTTGGATGGCATCCCTGACTCAGTGGACATGAGTTTGAGCAAGCTCCAGGAGATGGTAAAGGACAGGGAAGTCAGGTGCTGCAGTCCATGGGGTGGTAAAGAGTTGGATATGACTAAGCGACTGAACAACAACATTTCCATGAAAAGGAATCAGAGCCAAGCCTCCCCTTCATTATCACATTCTCATAAACCAGATAGTCTCTGACTCAAGAATCAACTTTATTAATTTAGCTGAATTTTTTTTTCTAACATTTACGTGTTTCCATGTATTTTTGCGCTGTTCTGCATTGAGAGGGACCAAAAATGTCCTCCTGCAGAATTCGGATCCTTGGGAAACCTGTTTCGAGTGCCTCTCTTCTCCCCAGGTTCCGGAGGTTGAAGGCTTCAGTAGCTTGGGAATTGTCTCACAGCCTTCACTAGGATGACACAAGTGACCTTCAATGGAAGGATCCGGAACCTTGTCTTTTCTAGTTAGGACAGAAATTGCTCAATTCCCCTACCCTCCACCCCTCACTCTGAATTGTCGCCGTAGTCTGATTTTAATCGTTCTTTTGGAAGCACAAGTCAGTTTGATGCCATGGAAGAGATTCCTGATTTAGATTTTTAAACCTGAAAGTAAACACAGATGACCACCCCCACCCCGCACCTCCAATTCTCACATTTTCCCTTTATTCGAGTTCCTTTTCCCATTGGTATTTGCGACTGGAGGTTGTTTGGAACTCACTCTAAACACAAAGCTCGCCTTCTGTGGCCGAAAATTATCAGCAGTTAGTGGACAAGCTCCAGCATCCAGGAAGATCCAGTCCTTTGTCTAGGAGCTTTTTATTGAATTACATCACCAGCTGCTTCTTGATTTGCTCTTTCATACACGAGGGAGAGACCTGGACAAGGCTAAGAAACTTTTTGTTGTCAGACCAACTGTTGCAGAACTTGCCACCAACTAGTTTTCACTTTGGCCCGCAAGAAAAAGAGTAAGTCAGTAGTCGTGGCCGAGTGGTTAAGGCGATGGACTTGAAATCCATTGGGGGCACCCCGCGCAGGTTCGAATCCTGTCGACTACGGTTTTAGTGAGCATTCTACATAGTTAACCACTCAGACGACGTGGCAGCCATACTGCAGTCCGTCTTGCTGTTAAAAGCATCATGATATACTCTACTGTTGACCCATCACTATGGTCAACCCAAGGAATGCTGGGGTTCATGTAAAGCAAGATGCACTATAAGCGCAAGTCCCATACTATTTTTATTTCCATTTGGTATATATACTGTGTGATGGCAACAATGTATGCAATTAAGACAGAGGTTTTCAGTTGCAGAATAGACATCTTTTGCATTTTCATCTGGCAATATGTACCTATAAATATAAGAAAGAATAAAGCAAACTAAAATTTTGAGCAAAGTAAAAATGATCTGTTTATATCGATAATGGAGTATGAAGAGTAGATTCCACGTTCTGTGAAGGTCAAAGGAATGTAATGAAACCATGAGTAGTGTTTTCTCTGTACAGTATTTGCAAAAGAAAAAAAAAACACAACCAAATTAATATAGATGCATAGTGTCTTAAAGTTAGTGGTACACTGTGAGAGAGAAAATTAGCACTCTGGTTTTGAACAAAGGAGTGCGTTTAAATGTCGAAGCAGGAACTTCACAGAACTCATTATGAAGGAGAACCTAGACATGAATGTTTGAATAAGCGCTTTACCCAAACGGCTAATGTTGAGAAGCAGCAGATACTATATAAGATCAGTATATGGGAGCAGAATGTTCATATGTGTTGGTTGTAAGAAAAAAAAATTACTTTAAAATCTCCCACACAACCTGTTATCATAAGGCTATGTAGGGGTGGGGGTGGAATCTTCCCAGCTTCTAGTTTATGTGAAATGCCTGCAAATGTCTAATCCAAGAAAAAAAAATTACTCAAACTTCATCCAAGACAAATACTATATTAAAAAAAAAAAATCCCGAGTCCACTGCAAAACAGTAAAAGAACAAGTAGGGGAAAAACAAGGAAAACTTACACCAAGAATGTAATTAGTAAGGAAATAGCTGCAGTCACTCATTTTATCTGATGATAAAAGGAGATGTTTGGTATTATGTGTGTAGCCCAAAGCGCAGGTGAATACGGCAATGAAAATGTCATTATGGATTCCCCACCCATTTTAAGCTGAAATAGGTTAAATCTGTAGATATTTTAAAAATGTAATAATGAGTATTGTGTGCTTGTTTACTTAAAGTCACCTACTTTAGGATTTTCCACCTTTAGTTTCCCTCTCTCTCTCTCTGAGATGTCTATATATATATACACACACACTAGGTTCAGTGGCCCTGTGGAAGAGTAGAGGGAGTCAGAAATTGTGCAGGTAGAGGTCATGGGCAGAAAAGAAATTTGCTGTTTATAAATTCTCCAGTACTGTTAGATTAATTTATTTCTCACTTTTGAAGTGTTGAACAATTTCAGATATTCTTTTAATGTGCACTGAAAGTAAACTTTATTAAAAGAATCGTTAATGCTTTTTATTAGCGTTTTTTTTCCTAGTAGCAGCAGAGTGCAAGGTTTTTGTCGTCTTGCACTTGTACTTAACTTACTTCTGATACTCCTTTTTTTCCTTATAAAATGAATTCCAATAAACCAGAATGGGATTCCACTTCTGCCTCCTCATCCAAATGCTGATGTGTTTGGACTTACAAGAAATAAAATTGGCAAAATTGATTTCGTCATTTTAGGGGGACAATATTTTCCAGGGGAAAAATAAGAGACAAAACATTGACAGGTTCCACCGAGACTTGAACTCGGATCGCTGGATTCAGAGTCCAGAGTGCTAACCATTACACCATGGAACCAGGTATGTTTTGCAGTCTGCCGTAACTGTCAGTGATGTGTCACAGTAACTCTACTGAAACCATTTAGTCTAAACTATGAAGATACTTAGTCTACGTCCACTCACGACACTTGAAAAAAAATCCTGAGAGATTTAATTTTATTTATTTCTCTCTCTCTCTCTCTCTCTTTTTTTTTTTGGCAAATACAAGACCCCAAAGAGTGTCCACTCCCATCCCCGCCATTAACTCAGAAACTTGTTGGTTCTAGTCCTTGCTTTCTTCTTTAAAAACAAAAACAAAAAAAACCAACAACACAGAATGAATATTTTGAACATTTCTTGTATTACCAGCACTGGATTGAACGTGTTATGTTCATTGTATGATGTAATACTTTAAAATTCATCGAGGTATTTTTAGTCTTCATATAGACACGAAAACGGAACCTTTGAGATTTTCTAGTTTATCTGTACCTCTGCTCAGTTTCGGCCATAAATTAATACGTTTCTCCACATAGATTATTTAGTTATCAGGTCCATTGGCTCTAGGAAAGCAAGCTTTAATGTGTTGATTTCTGGCATATTCACGGAAGAAACCTTGCAAGAGAAGTTATGTTTTCGAGAAAACGGAAAACGTATGCTTGAAGCAAAAGTCTGAATTTTGTCAAGTTGTAGGGATTGGTGAGGAACAAATCAGAGACTCAATATTTCAAGATCAAAGACTCATCATACTCTACTTCATCAAGAGAAAGATGTCCAGTGAAGGCTGCCAAATTGTACTAAAGATTTTTCTTACTACTATTCTGCGGACACCATTTTCTTAAACCCAGTGTGCTTCCTTAAAGACTAGGTTTCTGGGGCGGGGTCGGTGGATCCCTTGGCATCCCGCACGCAATCTCTAGAACCCGTTTCAACTCTCCCTCCGTTCGGCTATGTTCACCGAGGCAGCCCAGCAGCAAATTTCTGTCGAGATTTCAACAGAACTTTAGCCGAGAGGAGCCTTGGAACTTGTGAGAGTGGAATTTCGGGGATGCTGGCTGCTTCCCGCCACCCACTGTCCCCGTGGATGTTTGTAAGGCATTCTTTTACAAATGCATGACTTTTAATGCAATGGAAAGAGACCTGCTCGCTTAAATGAGGCGGTGCTGTGACTACCCGGGAAAAACACAGGTCCGCGCTCAAGACTATTCTAATAGCTCAGTGACAGGCCTCCGATGGCTGCGAGAAGGTCACCAGGCATTGCCCTTCATCTCTTGCTCACATAGGTCCTTGCAGGATGGTGTGCTCGCCCGTGGGTCTGGAGGCAACAGAATCGAGCTTTCCTGCTAACTGCGATGGAAAAAATTGCAAAGGGGGCCCGCTTCTCTCAATATCTTCTTTAAATTCAGGCTCCATGGTTCCATTAGCCCCAATGCTGTAATTTAAGAGGCAAAGTTGCACCCACGCCTGAGGCTGAGATTCTAGTCAAACCAGTTCTGAGTTTCTCTCTTCTCTCAGAGTGGTTATGGGGTTTGGGTTCCTCCTGGGTTTTGGGAGGCCAGAAGTTAGACTTCTGGTCAGAACCAGTGGATGGAGCCAGACTCATTCTGAAGCACAAAGATGATCAGAATCTACCCTGCAGCTTATCCTTAATCTTTACCCAGAGTTTCCCATGAGATAAATTATATGTAAATTGCATTTTCCTCACTTCTCTTGAGGAAGGAAACATAGGTATATCTCTAAGTAGCAACATTTCTCTTAAGTCTCAATGGCTATTCTGAAGTTTGTATAAATTAAATAGATTTTTTTCTAGGTTTTTCTTGTTGGAATTGTTCAATTGGTGGTAGCACCTGGAGTCTCCAAGTCATAATTCTTACATAGATCATGGCTTTATCCAGAATGTCTTGCTTCTGGAAATTTAAGAAATGGAGGAAAATTCCAGGAATTGATGGAAGTACCAAGAGAAAGATAAAAATCACAACCATGGTGGGATTTTTGGTGGTATATTTTTATACAATATACCTCTTTGAAAAGTTAAAACACACATCAAAAAAAAACCCCATAAAATAAAGTAGTGCAAGTCATATAATATACATATATAGAGAACAGTGCACATATCAACTTCCTGATTCAAACTTTTTCCAAACACACATGAAATTATCTCTATCTTGACATTTTACCAGGCCACAAAGCAAGTCTCCAAAACCACAACATGATTAGATACATGCTATTATTTCAAAGCAATATAACTACTAAGGCCATCAGCTCCAGGAAAGTTTGTGGAAACCCTAGGGCTTTCTGCAGAAATCTTGAGTCTGTCATATACTCAAGGTTTAAAAGGTATAGTTGCCTTATGAGGGAAATAAAGTAATGCATTTTGAAAATGGGGGGGGGGAGGGGGACAGCCAACAAAATATCTGTCCAATAAAAATGAAAATCTGCATATGCTAAAGTTATTACCTTTTAACCCCACAATTGCCCAAACCTGGAAAAACCTTGAACAACCAGGTTCAATGGATGGAAGAAGAAATAAACTGTGGCACATCCACTCAATGAAATTCTATTCAAAAAGGTGCAAAATTTTAATACATGCAACAACTTGCATAAATCTTAAGGCATGTTCTATCTCATGTGAAAGAAGCTAATCTTAAAAGGTTACATTCTGTATGATTCAGTTTCCACAACATTCTCAAAGAGTCAAACAAGGGAGCAGAAAACATATCTGGTTGTCAATTGTTATGTATTAGGAAATGACTATAAAGTGATTACATGGGGAGGTTTATGGATTGATGGGACTTTCCTGTATCCTGATCATGGTAGTGGTTACATGAATAAACTCATATAATTTAAAAAAGCCAGTTTTACTCTGTGGCAAATATTTTAATAAAATGTGTAAATGGTTTAACATTTATTTCACCCAAGTGTCCCTTTGGGAAGGGAAAACCTGAAGACACCTTTGAGCCTTGTATAAGGATCGGGTTGGGGAATTACTAAAGTGAAGTCGCTTCGACTTCGTGTCCGACTCTTTGCGACCCCATGGACTGTAGCCCACCAGGCTCCTCCATCTATGGAGTTTTCCAGGCAAGAGTATTGGAGTGGGTTGCATTTCCTTTTCCAGAGGATCTTCCCCACCCAGGGATCGAACCCAGGTCTTCCTCATTGCGAGCAGATGCTTTTGCCATCTGAGCCACAACGGAAGCTCCTTGGGCGGGGTCGGGGGAGGGGGGTGGTGGTGCATTACCAGGGCTCTACTAAATCAAACTTCCTGAGAGTGTAATCAGTACTAGCTTTGTTTTTCCCTGCAGCAGTACATAGTTTAAAATTTTCACCGTAGTCGGCAGGATTCGAACCTGCGCGGGGAGACCCCAATGGATTTCTAGTCCATCGCCTTAACCTCTCGGCCACGACTACAAGTGTGGAAACAAGTTCTTCATTATAAGAAGATACATGGTAGACATAAAGACAAGACTTGTGTAGACAAGTGTGTGCAGTGAGTTGAGCAAAAACCCTCAGATGAATGAGAGCTTAGGGGTGTGCCTGTGTATCCAGTCACTCAGTCGTGTTTGACTCTTTGCGACCCCATAGATTGTAGCCCCCTAGGCTTTGGTGTCCATGGGATTTCCCGGGCAAGATTACTGGAGTGGGTTGCCATTTCCTACTCCAAAGGAAAGCTTGGAGAGGGAGGTTAAACCCTCTCCAGCAGCCTCCGACATATAGGAGCACTGCGATGAGAGTGCTGGTTTGGAAGACTCTTGCGAGTCCCTTAAACAGCAAGGAGATCAAACCACGCAATCCTAAAGGAAATCAACCCTGAATATTCATTGGAAGGGCTGATGCTGAAGCTGAAGTTCCAATACTGTGGCCACCTGATGCGAAGAACTGACTCATTGGAAAAGACCCTGATGCTGGGAAAGATTGGAGGCCGGAGAAGGGGACTACGGAGGATAAGATGGTTAGATGACATCACCAACTCAATGGACATGAGTTTGAGCAAGCTCTGGGAGTTGGTGATGCACAGGGAAGTCTGGCGTGCTGCAGTCCATGGGTCGAAAAGAGCAACTAAACTGAGCAACTAAACAACAACACCTATGTAAGTATCTTTGTTTTCAACAAAGTTCAGGTCATCATCAGCTAGGGCCTGCCTCCCTCAGGGATGAGTTGGCTTCGTGCTGGGAGCTGGGGTCTTTGAAATCGAACCAAATTTACTCAGAAGCGAGTTGAAATCAAACTAATCCTTTTAGGCGTGAGTGGAACCAACACTTCTGCTAGAACTTACAGCCTCCCCGATGAATGATATTGTGCTCAACGGGTTTCAGGGAAGGGAATGTTCCCTCTGATTTGTGTCTAAGGTGGAAGGAGAGAAAAACGAGGTTGAAAACCTCTGGATCCCCTCACTCGCTGTCCTACGGTTCCTAACTTAGGCTCAAAGTACTAATCTCACTGTGTTTGGGAACGTATTTTACAGAAGTGAATGCACTTTCACTTTTCAGATGGGTTAAGAAGAACTATAGTTTGTCCATGAATTTCATTTTTTTTTTTGAGTGTGTGAGGTCCTAACTGCTTTCTAGAAAACAGATTATGTGGTTCACTTTGGGGGAGGCAATGCAAAGGCTCATTTCCTCTAAATTAAACCAACATTGCATGTTTCCCATTCTTCTTTTATGTTTGTAACTCACTGTTCCTTCAGCAGAATCTCCAGACGTTCTACAGAAATGTTTCAGGATAGAATGGTTAAATGTAGATACCAGATCCTAAGATGCATAGATAGACAGGCCCCCATTTTGTGGCCAAAAACTGTTCATAGGTAAGAGGTGTGAGCAGATGAATACGATGCATCTTGGGAAAAGTTGCTAATTGCTTGGATTTAATACATAATATTTAACCAGAAGTAACAAACCATTCTTTAAATAGAGTTCTATTCAATTCGTATATCACTGAGAAAGTCTTATGGGGGAGGGAGATAGATCTAACAGAAGATCACATAATTTACTTTTATTTATATTTAGAAAAGATCAACTAAGCCATGCCTGACAAATGGACGAAATGTGGTCAGGAAAAGCCAATTCACAGTGCTCACAGATTCAGAGCATTTCTTATGAGTTTTTCCTTTGGCAATCTGGAAAATTCCTAACCATTTTTTTTTTTAAGAGATTGCCAAATCTGTTAAAAAAAAACTTCATACTCTGCCTGTCCCTGGAGGAATATTTTGGGGTACGACTTCTATCCTGAGGGTTCCTAAAGTGCTTTTTTAAAATTACAACTTTTTGTTATGAAAAGCAAAAGTGACCGCGGGCTTCCCTCATTCGGAAGGGGGCCTCTGGAACGTTCCCGCCTCCTTTACTAAAGAGCAGAGAGGTCAAATTTTTCTGAGCGACTAGGAGACAGTCCCGGGATCCTCCTTTTCAGCCGGTATTCCCCCTCAAGCAACGTATCGAATAGTCCTTTGGGTCAGGGGAAGGGCAACCCGGTGTACTCTCATCAAAGTCAGTCCCTAGTTAGCGTCCGATGCTTTCGAGCGCCCTTCATTCGGGGTCCTTCTCCCATTAGCATTTCCAACTCTGAGGCTGCCCTGTAGGTGCTGCTCACCTCCGGCCCTCCTCTTTGGCAGCTCCCAAAACTTGGACTCGAACCGACACGTCCTCAAAGACGTGAGGCTGGAGAAGAATGAATAAAGAAACTTGGTCAGATCTACCTATCACCTCCCCAGTGTTTAGGCTGCGGCAAGTCCCGCTGTGGAGCTAAGAGATGGGTACGCGGCAAGGTCCCGGGAGGAAGCCGAGCGCCGGGAGGGCACCCGCGGCCCGGATGAGGGGATGGAGCGGGGGGCTGGCGGGGGAGGGTGGGCCGCGGGTGTGAACGCACAGGCTTTCAATACCCAGGCTCCTAGGCTACAAGGACTTTCTCACTCAGCTCAAACTTCAGCTCTTGTCTAACACGTCCTTTCTGCTTTGCGTTTCTGCTGACAGTCGATTCAGAGTTCGAGTTTTGTCTTGTGATTTTCAGAATTCATTATTTTCTTTCTTTCTTTCTTTTTTTTTTTTAGAATTCATTATTTTCATTTCTGATATTATGTGGAGTTGAGAGGTTGAGGGCCGGGAGAAGCTCCTTTCCCGCATTCTTAATTACTCACTAGTGTGTGAGAGTGCTTGAGTGATCTTCGACCTCATGGCTCAGGTTCTAGTCTCCCCGTGGAAGAGCGAGTCATATTTGTTTCTATCATATCGCACTGTCCTCGTTGGTAGGGATGACCTGGGATTTCTTCTCTTCCTTCCACAACTCTCCTCCGATTTCTCAAGTCACAACTACCCTCCTGCTCCGAGTCAACAAACCTTGGCCTCTCCCGCACTCGGTGACCTCCACTGTCCGCATCCTTTTCTGTCCGCAAAGACATCAACCCGCTTATTGACCGACGGTCACTGAAGGAGCCACTGCGACTAGACCATACAGTCTCACAGAAAAGCGGCAGCGAAGGAACAGCCGTCTTTTGCATCTCAACCCAAAGAGTCATCAAAAGAAATTCCAGAGTTAGAAAGCCTGGGATCTTTCCAAAGCTTCCTGGACTCTTTTAAAAACTGTAGCCCTTTCCTTCGAGAGAGAGGGCGACAATACGATTGCGTTGCTCCAAGAGCCCACTGACAAAACAAACGAACTCTTCTTTTTCAGAAAGAACACAAAGACGAACAAGAAGGGCCCCCAGATCGAGAGAGAGAAAACTCCAGAAGTGAGCTAGAGGAAAGGGTAGTGGAGCGCCGCCATGGATTTAAAATATATCCCAACGCCATTTTGCTGGAAGTTCCTCAGATTCCATTTTTGCAAAGCCAACGGTCCCGAGCTTGGGCTTGGAAAGACCAGATGAATCTTGCACCAACTATTCCTTACTTCATGAAAATGAATGACAGTAGCCGCGGAAAGGCTCAGAAATTCCCTCATGTTGGACATTGATGTCCCTTGCATTGCCTTGTTTTTATGTTTCTTGAACTTTCACAGTAACTGAAATACAATAAATCCCCACAAATTATATTTACTGATAACCAAGTAAATTACCAACAGTGTTTGGGATCCAGCCAACGATCGTAAGCTGTCGGGCTCTGTGGCGCAATGGATAGCGCATTGGACTTCTAGCGCAGCAGTGGGGCATTCAAAGGTTGCGGGTTCGAGTCCCGCCAGAGTCGCGAGTGTTTTTGTCACCAAGCGGATAACCTTGCCACTCACTGGTCCATTCTTCAATGAATTGGACGCTATCTCCAGTCTGTGAATTCCAGATGCTGACATTTCTCACTGCAGTTGATTCCTACTTTCTGTAGTTTACATTTGAGGAGCTTCTTCATAAGTACTCCCACACATGTCAACAGTGATTTGTTGACCAAATTATATATCCCTACCCATCTTTTGTGTGTGTGTTTATACGATAGCAGGAGAAAAAGAAGAATCATAAAGCCAGATATCATGGAGAATTGTTGGGGCTTAAATTATACTTGAAATCCTATGGGAGGCAAAGTAGATTGTGTCACTCTCAAAGTTGAAAGTGTCATTCTCTTCCCTGGGAGTGGCTATGTATTGTAAGTAGAGCTGTTACTAGAGCCCAGGACTTCTGAATAAGAATTTTTAAGTGACCAAAAATGGGTCAAAGGATAGACAGGTTATACTGATGTTAGTGAGAATGCAGTAATAAGGCAGAAGTAGACACAGACATGTTCATGGGTCATTCCTGGCATCCAAAGATAAATAATCACAGAGGGGGCATTCATAAGGAATGTGATCCGTCACAATGAGAAAAACAATTGCTTGAATGCTTTGCTCAGTTTGTGAGAGTGAGTTCTAATAATGCCTATGTTTTAAGCCATAACTATCTTATGTCACTTCTGTCACTTAATTCCTTTGGAAACCAAAATTATATGTAAAAGTAACTGATTCACAGAAGAGGCTGGTGATCCTTTCCTGGGAGAAAAACATAAGTTAGATGGTTGTGCACTCAGCTGAGGAAGTTATAAGGTCCTGGCTTCCATACCTGGATGGCAATACAATGTCTACACTTGCTGTGGCAGAAAACTGGGAAAAGAACAGCATGCTAGGAATCACTTGGAAAAAGAGTAGCACCATGTAGAATTTAGAGGGAAATTGAGAAAGGGCAAATGATGGGTCCTGCAGAAGTTTAGTCAGCATCTCCTCAGTTTGGACAAGGCACCGTTGCCCTGGGCTCTGGAATCTTGGGCTAATTTCACCACAACATCTTATCACTTGGAGAGAAACTGTTTCTTTTTCCTTAACATGCATAAAGCATTAGTATACTCTATTTGCAGAATCCCACTTAAAACCTTACCTTCTAACTGGTAACAGTGTTTTGTTTCTAAGAATTTTTACTTCAGAGCAATGTGAATTCATTGAAAATTAAATAGGTTAAAATTATGTATTTGAAAGCTAAGGGGTGAATATGGCTAACTCAGCACCTGGTCACAAGGAAGGAGACTAAAACTGGCTCTGGTCTTGGATGTGAACAAAATCTTTGATGAAGGATCATAAGTGCAGACCCTAATTACTGAAAAATTAATAATAATTCAGAATACCAAGGGAATATAAGATCTGCACAGACTTAAGGACAGTATCAAAAATGTCTAAACAAGTTGTCACTAAAATTTGCTTGACAAAGAAGGAGGGAGGATAGAGAAAGGAGGACATTAATCTTTGAGAACAAGAACTAAAGAGGAGGGAAATGGCTTTGCCTAATAAAAGGTTTAATAAAAAATTTTAAATGGCTTTGCCCAATTCCCCATCTGGAATAATAGATTGTCACTGACAAAAAAAAAAAAAAAAAACCTATGGAGGTAACCAAAAAGTGGTTATCTTCAGTTCTATTTTCTGGTCTGTCATCCATAAACCAAATGGTCAAGACACTACAAAAAAAAAAAGAAAAAGAAAAAATTGGTTGCCTATATAAAGTGAAATGACCATTTTAATTTTCTTTTAAAAACAAATGAACAATCTAGACAACAATACTGTATTACAATCATCAAATTTGCTAAGACTATAACTTAATTATTCAAACCACTAAAAAGAAATGGTAATTACTCTAAGCTAAGAATTAGCCTACTATAGTTTCATAGATAATTGGCAGAAGACATGAGACTCCTGGATGAAAGACAAAGGACAGTTTATTACTCACCACAACAGTAATAGCCAGAAAGCATCATTTGTACTGATTCCCCAAGCATCAAATCCCCACAGGGATCACTGGAGGGACATTTTGGAGGCTAGCTCCCAGATATGCCAAAATGTGGTCTTCTTTGTATTTCTCTAGTTTGGAATAGTAGGGCTTTTTGAATGTTCAGATCAATTTCCAATCATTATTTTTTTCAAATATTGCTTCTTATCAATCTTTTCTCTCCTTGCTTTCTTGGCTTTAAGAGTCAATGTGTCATACTTTCTCAACTTCTTGATTGTGTTTTCCTTTTATAACATTTTTATTCTGGATATGTTCATCTTCAGTTCAGTTCAGTCGCTCAGTCATGTCCAACTCTTTGCGACCCCATGGACTGTGGCATGCCAGGCTTCCCTAGCCATCACCAACTCCCAGAGCTTGCTCAAACTCATGTCCATCAAGTCAGTGATGCCACCTAACCATCTTGTCCTCTGTCGTCCCCTTCTCCTCCTGACTTCAATCTTTCCCAGCATTAGGGTCTTTCCCAATGGGTCAGTTCTTTGCATAAGGTGGCCAAACTATTGGAGTTTCAGCTTCAGCATCAGTCTTTCCAATGAATATTCAGGACTGATTTCCTTTAGGATTGATTGGTTTGATCTCCCTGCAGTTCAAGGAACTCTTAAGAGTCCTCTCCAACACCACAGTTCAAAAGCATCAATTCTTTGGTGCTCAGCTTTCTTTATAGCCCAACTCTCACATCCATTTTCATCTTACCAGTTTACTAATTTTCTTTTTGCTAATTTGTTTTAAAATGCATCCACTATTCTTAAGTTACTTTTAAAAATTTTGTTTTAAAGTTTCTGTTTCCTTTTCCTATTGTCAGGTTTTTGGTGTTTTTTTTTTAATGAGTCAAAAGTTCTTAATTTTGTGTTTCATTTCCTTTGTCTCTATTAATTTCAGCAAATTTTGAATCACTCTATTGGAACTCTAGTGTATGGATTCCAGGAGAGTCTATTTCTGCTGTCAGATGTTTCTCTTAGTTAGGGTCCATTTTATCAGTGCTTTGGAAATTTGCATCAGAAATGTTTTACCAACAAATAGTGTATTGAATACTTTTCTTTTAAACCTCCCCTTGCCATGGGCCCACTGGTAAAGTAAGATCACTTGAAAAAATATGTAGTGGTTTGAAGACTATGCTTATAAGTCAGTATGCTTACTCCTTGGAAGGAAAGCTATGACACACACAGGGTATTAAATAGCAGAGGCACCACTTTGCTGACAAAGGTCCATCTTGTCAAAGCTATGTTTTTCCAGTAGTTGTGTATGAATGTGAGAGCTGGATCATAAAGAAGGCTGAACACTGAAGAACTGATGCTTTCAAACTGTGATGCTGGAGAAAACTCTTGAGAGTCCCTTGGACTGCAAGATCTAACAAGTCAATCCTGGAGGAAATCCACCCAGAGGATTCATTGGAAGGACTGATGTTGAAGATGAAACTCCAATACTTTGGCCACAAGATGCAAAGAGCCAACTCATTGGAAAACACCCTGATGCTAGGAAAGATTGAAGGCAAAAGAAGAAGGGGGCAGCAGTAGATAGTATCACCAATTCAATGGACATGAATTTGAGCAAACTCCCAAAGACAGTGGAGGACAGAGGAGCCTGGTGTGGCAGTCTACAGGGTCACAAAGAGTTGGACACAACTCAAAGACTGACAACAACAAATGCTTTCCAATAACCATCAAATTTTGAAATGACTTAAAGCTAGCTTGATTTGGTTCAACTTAAAACTTTTAGGTGGGTTAGAAATTACATGGAATTTCTATAAAATTTTTTATCCATATTACATTAAGATATTGTTGAGACAGAAATTATAATTTTTATTGTATGCCCCCTGAAAACTCACTATAACTATAGTAAAAAGATTTTTTTAAGCTCAAATATGAGAAGAACACAAAAGAAGTGGAAGATAAGAAACACTAAAACTGAAAAATAGGTAGACAAATAGTAACAGACTTCACAGAAACAATCTGATTAATACCAAAGTTTCTTTAAAAAGCTCAGGAACTGAGAGCACTATGTACTGGAGGCTAAAGGGAAACCAAAAGGAGATTGTTTAAAATTTGAGAAAGAGTTAGAGCCCTAAATTCTCTGCACTTATACTGAGTATTTTCCCTTCTACCACCCAGGAAAAAATCTGGAGATTTATTCTTCTAAGAAAATAAAGAATGGGATTAGACTATTACAGATGAGGATCTGAGTACCTTAATGAGAACAGGAGAGGATCTGTTCTGTATCTGGATGTAAGGGAATGCTAAAGACTGAGCTGTTTTCCCTCACCTAACTCTCAGATCTCTGACAGTTAGGGCTTTATCCTGATGGCAGGACTGGAAAAAAAATACAACTAGCATTCAAAAATGAAAGGTAAAAATGCTAAGAATATATGTAAGGCAACTGGTGTAAGTTGGTAGAGTCTAACTTAACATATAAGCATACTGAGGGCTCTTCTCACCATTACCTCAGACTCTGAGTTATTTTTATAACCTAAAAACCAAAAACCTTGAGAATACTTTCCACTGAAACAGTGGAGCAAATAAATGAACAAAAAATAGATTATGAACAGATGAGCAAGGGAAGATTCAGATGACAGCTGTGTAGTAGGTCCAGAGAGCAACCAATTCAGATTATAAGCATGTAGAAGTCAACTGGAAAAATATCCTCAAGAAAATATATTTGAGCTGATATATTATCTGATTGATCTCATGGAAAGCTCCACTGAAAGGTATTTGGAAGTTAAGGAAGAATTAGCAATTATCAATACATATGAAGGGACTTAGTCACATTAAAAATTGTCTTTTTAAAGCTTGCTTTTTTAGGCAATTATAAGCATCCAGTAAAGAATGAAAACAGAATCATAGCTCACAGCAATGCTGTGTATAATACTTCCATAGAAAAATGACATAAACACTGAATTAAACAAGAGGTAAAACTTAAGTATCTTCGAAGGATAAGAAATAGTGGGTGGTAGTGGCATAAAGCAGTTAATTATTTAACAGATGGAAAATAAGTATATAATGTCTAGATCAATTAATCAATAATAGCAGTTATACATATTATTTAGGAAAATAGAGGTCTCCAAATCCAAGAATGAAATGGTTAAAATGTTAATTTTGGTGGCATCCAGACTAGATAATTTGAAGAATTAAGGGGCAGAAGACAAATATTTCACAATAAACTTTCTAGTAAAAAATGTGTACAGCTAGAGAAAAACCACTAGGGAGAGTGTCATTCTCCAGGACAAGCAGCAGTAGGGTTGTTATTACTTCTGTACCTGAAGAGGCATGAAGAGAGTGTAATAACTGGAACTCAGAAGACAGCCTTGTAGTGAGGGCTGCTTTAAATGAGGTATGGCCTCCAGTCAAGGAATGTAGCTCTTCTGAAGTGACCTGCAGGCAGAAAGACAAGAAGTTAATACCTGCCGCTAGCCCTCCTCAGTTCAGTTCAGTCGCTCAGTTGTGTCCAACTCTTTGCAACCCCATGAACCGCAGCACGCCAGGCCTCCCTGTCCATCACCAACTTCCAGAGCTTACCCAAACTCATGTCCATCGAGTCGGTGATGCCATCCAACCATCTCATCCTCTGTCATCCCCTTCTCCTCCTGCCTCCAATCCCTCCCAGCATCAGAGTCTTTTCCAATGAGTCAATTCTTTGCACAAGGTGGCCAAAGTATTGGAGTTTCAGCTTCCACATCAGTCCTTCCAATGAACACCCAGGACTGATCTCCTTTAGGATGGACTGGTTGGATCTCCTTGCAGTCCAAGAGACTCTCAAGAGGTCTTCTCCAATACCACAGTTCAAAAGCATCAATTCTTCGGCATTCAGCTTTCTTCACAGTCCAACTCTCAAATCCATACATGACCACTGGAAAAACCATAGCCTTGACTAGACAGACCTTTGTTGGCAAGGTAATGTCTCTGCTTTTTAATATGCTATCTAGGTAGGTCATAACTTTCCTTCCAAGGAGTAAGTGTCTTTTAATTTCATGGCTGCAATCACCATCTGCAGTGATTTTGGAGCCCCCCCAAATAAAGTCCTTACTGTTTCTGTTGTTTCCCCAT
The DNA here is from genome assembly GCF_963930625.1 of Muntiacus reevesi. Taxonomy (NCBI): domain Eukaryota; kingdom Metazoa; phylum Chordata; class Mammalia; order Artiodactyla; family Cervidae; genus Muntiacus; species Muntiacus reevesi. The sequence continues at coordinate 31,852,440 of NC_089268.1, read as the reverse complement.
CTATTTGCCATGAAGTGATGAGACTAGATGCCATGATCTTAGTTTTCTGAATGTTGAGCTTTAATAAAGCCAACTTTTTCACTCTTCTCTTTAATTTTCATCAAGAGGCTTTTTAGTTCCTCTTCACTTTCTGCAATAAGGGTGGTGTCATCTGCATATCTGAGGTTATTAATATTTCTCCCGGCAATCTTGATTCCAGTTTGTGCTTCTTCCAGCCCATCATTTCTCATGATGTACTCTGCATATAAGTTAGATAAGCAGGGTGACAATATACAGCTTTGATGTACTCCTTTTCCTATTTGGAACCAGTCTGTTGTTCCATGTCCAGTTCTAACTGTTGCTTCTTGACCTGCGTAACCCTCCTAGATCTACCTGTCTCCTATTGGGACTCCCACTGACCTAACCCACATGGAAACCAGTGAGCATGAAAACCCATTCAGGCCAGTTCCAAGGGCCTATATCAGCACAGAGCAGGGTGAAGAATGCCTCACCTTGAGTACAAAAATAGAATTGACAATGAGGAAAACAGCAAACAATATAGAGGATAGTAGAAAAGAAGGAAAGAACTAAAATTTCAAATAAGTTAGGCAGAAAATGATACATAAAAAGAAAAGCAAAGAAGAACCAACATGTGAATTACTAGATTTACAAAAGAAATCAAAGTAATAAAACAGAACATATATTTAACAAATAATTTAGGATCTGGTAGGTCGAGCCACACTTAGGGGCAATGGGACCTGGACAAGTTCCTTCCATCCCCTCTCTCTCCCGTTCCCTTTCTTTATTTTTATAAAAACAACTTGCTTTTTAAAATCAATCCTGGTTAAGAACCACTGTTCTATTTCTCTCTCCCACAACTCTCTTGTCTTATGTCATAGAATATATCTATCATATCCAACCTCTTCACTTTACAGCAGATACCTTTCGGCTAGCAATGCAACATGTGATGGGAGAACGTAGGCAAAAAAAGGAAAGAGTAAGACGAAGTAAAAAAGAGAGTCAGGTAAGGACAACAGAGAGGGAGGGACAAGCCTGAGATCTGTGGAAGAATATTCAAAACTTAACCTTCACAGAACAGTTAAAATACTGAGTACAGAATTTTTTTTTTTTTTTTTTTTGAGTACAGAAATTTATAACCATCACTTCACATATATGTTAAGACCTGCATTTTAATACTGATATATTACTATTCTCCTATGTAGATTCTCATAAACAGGCAATTTTTATTGAAAAAGAAAAAGAACGAAAAGGAAAAGAGGGAAGGAGGATAGGCGTGATGAGAGGCAGACATCTAAACAGCACTGCTCTAAGAAAGGTGACTGAAGGCAGGAGGAGAAGGGGACGACAGAGGACGAGATGGTTGGATGGCATCACCGACTCGATGGACATGAATTTGAGCAAGCTTCGGGAGCTGGTGATGGACCGGGAAACCTGGCGTGCTGTAGTCCATGGAGTCGCAAAGAGTCGGACCCAACAGAGCGACTGAATTGAACTGAAGAAAGGGTGAAATATCGGTGATAATGGGTAAGATTTGGCAATGCAGCCTAAGAAGGTGGCTATGATTTACAGACAGAAATTGCAGGATTTGAGCATAAGAACAAAAGAACACCATGTCAGAAGTGGGATTCGAACCCACGCCTCCAACCGGAGACCAGAAACCCCAAGCAGGGGAAGTAGGAAGTTGAGTCTGGCGCCTTAGACCACTCGGCCATCCTGACATGTTCGTCGCTGTAATACGTATAACATGCCGCTGTGGTTAACAACCAATGTGATTACTATTATATCTAGAGTGTATAGGGTGAAACGCAAGCTCTGAAAACGATTGCGAAAGGAAAGAGGCGAAAAAGCCAGGTTTTGGTGGATGGATGCTGGAGGCTGTTGCGATGGCACAAAAACAGCTGGAGAGCCCAGCCAGGGGATACTGAGAAGCAGCACCCCCGCACGCTCTTTTAAGCTCCCGCACCGCGATGCCGGCCTCCCAATGGCCCAACAGTCCCCGTAGTGTGGGAGTTCCGTAAATCAAAGAAAAGGGGTCTGTGCATTGCAGACAGATTCGTTACTAACTAAGGTACCAGGGAAGCCCAAAACCGAATTAGCGCTGGTTTTGAAGACTGCTTAAGTCTGCTTCCCGCAGTGTTCAGGCTTTTTCATTCCCACGATAAATTAAAAAGTAGCATAGGGAAGGAGAGAGTCAGTGAGTAGGGCTAGAACTCCCCTTCAATAAACCTGCTTAAGCATCAGAACCGCCCGTCGAGGAGTACAAGGCGGCATATCTCCCCATAATCTCTTTTTTTCTTCAGTAGCGTCCTTCTCCCTCCTTTCTTTTCTCCCATTAATCTCTTCCCAATGGCCTAGGAAAAGGGGATGCAGATATAGGACACAGGATAATAGATGTAGGAGTTTAAATGCTTGAGGGCCGTTACCAAGTAACAAATAGTTTCTCTTTGTCTCTCTTTCCACCCTCGCCCCAGCCTCCAGGCCCTGTGGTAAAGGTGACAGGTTTTAATATACTGTTTATTTTCCACTTTGAGTCAAGCTAGTTCATATTGTCCTTGCTTCCATTTTCTATGATTAGGATTCCCAGTAGTGCAGACACCGAGTGTAAATCAGTTATTGCAGGCTACTTCGTGTATGGACAATGGTAGAAAGGGAGTTGGTTGTACTTGTGTTGTTGTTGTACTTGTCTGCAATTTTTGTCTAATTAAGAACCTAAAATATTATTTACTGCTTTCTTGACCTCCATTTTCCAAGAATGTGAACTTTTACTTTCTTATGAAAAAAAGGTGATTCTATTTATTCATTTATTTATTTAACAATATTTATTTAATGGATGCTCAGATTCTGTGGTTGGGTCTGAGTAGGGGGAGGTGACAATACATGAAGTTAGTGACTGCCAAAGCATACTCCTAAAGTTGGTTTTGCTAACTGTTGCAGCAAGAGAGAATGTACATCAGGACAACAGTGGAGTGTCTCAGTAAGAGTGTTAGAAAGAAGTGATTATAAGAAGTGGACTTTGTAACCTTTTTTCAGCTCAGTTTAGCAACTCAGTCATGTTTCTTTGTGACCCCATGGATTGCAGCATGTCAGGCTTCCCTGTCCATCACCAACTCCGGGAGCTTGCTCAAACTCATGTCTATTGAGTCGATGATGCCATCCAGTCATCTCATCCTCTGTCATCATCTTCTCCTCCTACCTTCAATCTTTCTCAGCATCAGAGTCTTTTATAATGAGTTAGTTCTTCACATCAGGTAGCCAAAATATTGAGGCTTCAGCTTTAGCATTAGTTCTTCCAATGAATATTCAGGATTGATTTCCCTTAGAATTGACTGGTTTGATCTTTCAGTCCAAGGAACTCTCAAGAGTCTTCTCCAACACTACAGTTCAAAAGCATTAATTCTTCGGTGCTCAACTTTCTTTATAGCCCAACTCTTACACCCATACATGACTACAGGAAAAACCATAGCTTTGACCAGACAGACCTTTGTTGGCAAAGTAATGTCTCTGCTTTTAAAAATATTGCCTAGGTTGGTCACAGTTTTTCTTCCAAGGAGCAAGCATCTTTTAATTTCATGGCTGCAGTCACCATCTGCAGTGATTTTGGAGCCCAAGAAAAGAAAGTTTCCATTGTTTCCCTACCTATTTGCCATGAAGTGATGGGACCAGATGCCATGATTGTAGTTTGTTGAATGCTGAGTTTTAAGTCAGCTTTTTCAGTCTCCTCTTTCACTTTCATCAAGAGGCTCCTCAGTTCCTCTTCGATTTCTGCCATAAGGGTGGTGTCATCTGCATATCTGAGATTATTGATATTTTTCCCGGCAGTCTTGATTCCAGCCTGTGCTTCATCCAACCTGGCATTTTGCATGATGTATTCTGCATATAAGTTAAATAAGCAGGGTGACAATATACAACCTTGATTGTATTTCTTTCCCAATTTAGAACCAGTCTGTTGTTCCATGTCCGGTTCTAAGTGTTGCTTCTTGACCTGCATGTAAGATTTCTCAGGAGGCAGGTAAGATTGTATGGTATTCCTATCTCTTTAAGAATTTTCCACAGTTTGTTGTGATCTTTTTTTAGGTGACCACTTTTGTTAGGTGATTTGGGGGCAGTTTTAAGACAGTATAACTTTGCATTGGTTTATATACTGTCAGGAGGTGGGAGGTAATTCTGTGGTTGGATATCTTAATCTTACCTAAAAGTAGGGCAAACTAAAAATAGAGCTGAAATTAGTAAAGAAACCGTAGTCATTTGTATGATGTGGGAGAGGGAAATGTTTGGTATTCTCTGACTTGGACAATGTTCTTGTGTTTATGTTCAGACATGATCATAGAGTTATCCTGTTTCTTCTATTAGAGAAGTCTTGTCTGATATTGATGTTCTGGAAAATTGTTTATATTAAACAAGAAAACATTAAGACATAGCTGTAAATGCCAGCTCAGTTCCTGGATGTCCAGGGTTGCTTTTCTCTGTCTCATAATATATACATGCAGAGAGCTAGATGGTGGTAAAAGCCATAATGAAACAGTAAGCAAAGAAGAGATATGGGATGTAAGGGAGATTTCAACAATGAATGGGAGGGACTAGAGATCTCTTCAAGAAAATTAGAGATACCAAGGGAACATTTCATACAAAGATGGGCACAATAAAGGAGAGAAATGGTATGGACCTAATAGAAGCAGAAGACATTAAGAAGAGGTGGCAAGAATACACAGAAGAGCTATACAAAAAAAGATTTTCAGGATCCAGATAATCACAATAGTGTGATCACTCATCTAGAGCCAGACATCCTGGAATGTGAAGTCAAGTGGGCCTTAGGAAGCATCACTACAAACAAAGCTAGAGGAGGTGATGGAATTCCAGTTGAGCTATTTCAAATCCTAAAAGATGATGTCGTGAAAGTGCTGCACTCAATATGCCAGCAAATCTGGAAAACTCAGCAGGGGCCACAGGACTGGAAAAGGTCAGTTTTCATTCCAATCCCAAGAAAGGCAATGCCAAAGAATGCTCAAACTACCGCACAATTGCACTCATCTCACACGCTAGCAAAGTAAAGCTCAAAATTCTCCAAGCCAGACTTCAATGGTACATGAACCATGAACTTCCAGATGTTCAAGTTGGATTTAGAAAAGGCAGAGGAACCAGAGATCAAATTGCCAACATCTGTTGGATCATCAAAAAAACAAGAGAGTTAAAAAAAAAACTCTACTTTTGCTTTATTGACTATGCCGAAGCTTTTGACTGTGTGGATCACAACAAATTGTGGAAAATTCTGAAAGAGATGGGAATACCAGACCACCTGACCTGCCTCCTGAGAAATCTGTATGCAGGTCAAGGAGCAACAGAACTGGACAAGGAACAACAGACTGATTCCAAATTGGAAAAGGAGTACGTCAAGGCTGTATATTGTCACCCTGCTTATTTAACTTATATGCAGAGTACATCATGAGAAATGCTGGGCTGGATGAAGCACAATCTGGAATCAAGATTGCCAGCAGAAATATCAATAACCTCGGATATGCAGATGATACCACCCTTATAGCAGAATGTGAAGAAGAGCTAAAGAGCCTCTTGATGAAAGTGGAAGAGGAGAGTGAAAAGTTGGCTTAAAGCATAGCATTCAGAAAACTAAGATCATGGCATCTGGTTCCATCACTTCATGGTGAATAAATGGGGAAACAGTGGCAGACTTTATTTTGGGGGGCTCCAAAATCACTGCAGATGGTGACTGAAGCCATGAAATTAAAAGACACTTACTCCTTGGAAGAAAAGTTATGACCAACCTAGACAGCAGAGACATTAAAAAGCAGAGACATTAGTTTGCCAACAAAGGTCCGTCTAGCCAAGACTATGGTTTTCCCAGTAGTCATGTATGGATGTGAGAGCTGGACTATAAAGAAAGCTGAGTGCCGAAGAATTGATGCTTTTGAACTGTGGTGTTGGAGAAGACTCTTGAGAGTCCCTTGGACTGCAAGGAGATCCAACCAGTCCATCCTAAAGGAAATCAGTTCTGAATATTCATTGGAAAGACTGATGCTGAAGCTGGAACTCCAATACTTTGGCCACCTGGTGCAAATAACTAACTCATTTGGAGAGACCCTGATCCTGGGAAAGATTGAAGGTGGAGGAGAAGGGGATGGTAGAGGATGAGATGGTTGGATGGCATCACCGACTCAATGGACGTGAGTTTGAGTAAGCTCCGGGAGTTAGTGATGGACAGGGAAGCCTGTCATACTGCAGTCCCTGGGGTCGCAAAGAGTCAGACATGACTGATCAATTGAACTGACTGAAATACTGTTATTATTGAAGGTTTGGGTGGCATTTGAACAAAGACCTGGAAGAATAAAAGCATTGAGTCATGTGAATATCTGGGGTAGATATTTCCAGGCAGAGGGAATAGCAAGGGCAAAGTTTACAAAATAGGATAACAAGGGCAAAGTTTACAAAATAGGATAAAGTCAGATGTTTTTGAATAAAGGCAAAGAAACATATAAAGCTGCAGAGAAATTGTGCAACATATAATCTCCCTACTTAACCTGTCTCTAGTTCAGTTCAGTTGCTCAGTCGTGTCTGACTCTATGCGACCCCATACGCTGCAGCACGCCAGGCATCCCTGTCCATCACCAGCTCCCTGAGCTTATTCAAATTCATGTCTCCATCCTTTCCCAAATCAAAATTATCATCCCTTCCCACTCATTCCTTCATCCCTAGGCCTCATCCAAGCTCTCATCCTATCTTTTTTTCCACCTCTGATTTTTATCTTATCAATGACCTTGAGAGTCAGAAAAAGTACCTAAAAGCTCAGAGGTAGAATAAGGATGTTTATTTTAAACATATCTTGGACATCAGGGGAAAAAATACTGCAGAAGGGATGGTTTGTTTTTTAGGTCAAGTCAAAATGACCTCTGATCCACATTTAGTAATATCTAAATATTTTCTCCAGGCATGTATCTGTTACATATTTAACTTCTGAAGTTCTCTGTGTAACTTATACAATAAAATGGCATTTGCACATGATTTCATAATGGTTAGTATTATGGGTAATATATGAGTCTTTATTTTCTTCATGTTTGGTCAGGATTGCACTTGGCTTCACACAGAGAAAAAACAGTAAATAATACCTTAAATAATTTAAGGATTATTGACTCAAAAATTCATAGTCCTGAATTTGGCAGTCCTCATGGAACTAAGTGCTTTCTATCTTCATTTTCTGCACCTGTGCTTTGGGATTTTGCTCCTGTGATCTCTCTACAGGTGCTCAAAAACTGTCTCATGAACCAATGAATACTGAATGAACCAGGAGTACTATTTCCTTAACTGTCAAGCCTATCCTGTCTTTGGAGGAGTTGGGCTGCTAGATAAAATGTGGAGGAAAAAATTAGAGGAAGCCTTGGATTTCTTCCCAGACATTTCATTTCTGAAACTGAGGGGGGAAACACCAAAGGGTACAACCAGATTTGATGCCTCTGCATTATGTCAAGTTTAGAAACCTCATCTTCTTTGACCATCTCTTCATTCTTTGGAAGATTCTCCTCAGTTACTTTAGTTGTTCCTTACAAAAAAAAAAAAAATCTCTTCCAGGTTCCCTCACAGGTTGGTGAGGGAGCCTTGTGCATCGTCTTTTTAAACTTATCTGAGAAGTAAATACAATTTCCTTCAACTGAGATTGGTGAATCCTCTTTGGCAGTAACTGACTCTAGGAATAATCTTCATTTTCCCAACAATTAAAAATGTACTTAAAGAATGTACAGTGCAGAGGTCTGTTTGGTGAGTAAATGACTCAAGTGGTCGAGCCATACTTTTGAAATACCCGGGTTGTTTCCAAAGTTATGTATTATTCCAGTTCTTCCTGGAGATCGAAATTGCTAATGAGATTTAGTTATTTATAGGACAACTCAACCCCCAAAATCAGGGCCTGGAAAGCTCAGTCGGTAGAGCATCAGACTTTTAATCTGAGGGTCCAGGGTTCAAGTCCCTGTTCAGGCGCTAGTTTGTCTTTTTAAGGAAGCACACATTGAGGTTTATGTAATATATTTAAATGACTTAGAAAACTATGATATAGAAGAAAATAATAAAGACATAGGGTAAAATGTGAAGGAAAGGTGGATCTGGATATAAAGTGTTCCTTGTAAAATTTTTATTTTTGTAACCTCTTTTATATTTGAAATTATTTCCAAATTAAAAAGTTCAAAAGTATATTAGTAAATGTAGAATCACTAGACTTTGAAATTTTAAACATTTTAGTAAGCTGTATATGTCTAAATTTTAAAACATCCAAGTATATACAAAACCAGCACATTGTACAATACATATTTAGGTGTACTCTACAACTTATGTTAGCTAGCATCTAATAACTTCATCAGTCTTTTTTTTTTCACCGTTATACGTTTTCCTTTTTACATATAAAAATTAAAGTACTTTGGCAAATTAGAGCTATGGAAGGTGTCAGTGCAAATGTCCATAGTTTTACATGAATTGAAATTATACTATCCCCACCACACACTTTGGCACTCACATTGTGGTGACTACCTGATTTGGAGGAGGAACACTAAGTTACTTTTGTTGTTGCTGCATAATGTGTAGTAACAATATGATCTATGTTAGATCGCTAGTGGGATTTTTTTTTAATGCTTTACAAATAGTTTACATTTTATATTAAATACAATAATAATTTGAATACGTTAGTAATATTGTCAGAGTAACTAACGAGAGAGAAATGGCCAGCTGCTCCGAAATTTTAAGGCATATTGAAATTACATGGTGAGAATTTTAAATACCTGAAGCCTGGCTCTTACCTCCGGACATTCTAATTTAATTAGTATGGGTTGCCACCCCTCCATCAGGAATTTTCACTTTGCCGACATAGGTCTGTATGGCCAAAGTTAGGGTTTTTTTTTTTCCAGTAGTCAAGTAGGGATTTGAAAGTTGGACCATAAAAAAAGGCTGAACACCGAAGAACTGATGCTTTCCAGTTGCCGTGTTGCAGAAGACTCTTGAGAGTGCCAAGGAGATCCAATCGATCCATCCTAAAGGAAATAAACCCTGAATATTCATTAAAAAGACTGATGCTGAAGCTGAAGTTTCAATATTTTGGTCGCCTGATGCGAAGAGCGATCTCATTGGAAAAGACCCTGAAGCTGGGAAAGATTGAAGGGAAAAGAAGAAAGCAGCAGAGGACGAGATGGTTAAATGGCATCACAGAGTCAATGAACATGAGTTTGAGCAAACTCCGGGAGATAGTGAAGGACAGGGATGCCTAGTGTGCAGCAGTACTTGAGGTCGCTAAGAGTAGGACATGGCTTAGCGACTGAACAAAAAGGTTATTCTAATGTGCACCAAAATTTGGGAACCATTGAGACTTTTCTAAGGGCGGTTCCTGTACAAGCAACATCTCCATCACCTCACTTGACAAATGAAAATTCCTATTGCAAGATCTTGGAATATTTCGAATCAAATGGGCACACTTTGAACCCTCGCGCTGTTATTTGACTTCTCTCAGAGAGAAGGCAACCGTGGGTTTCCATCAGAAGGCAGTTGCTTGCTCGGTGAACACACTAATAAGTCAACACGGGAGAATTCAACTTAGAATAACAAAAAGAGAGAGCAGAAAGATTTCCTTTGTTACAGGCCGGGCTGAAAAAGACAGCACTTTAACCTCCCCGTCGGGGAATCGAACCCCGGTCTCCCGCGTGACAGGCGGGGATACTCACCACTATACTAACGAGGAATATCCGGCAATGGTTTTTAAAAGAATCTGAGTTAAAGAGACATTCACACGTTGTGCCCTGAGCTCTTTTTGGGCAGTCATTTCCTGGGAATTTCACGGATCTTTATGATAAGAATACAGTTAAGAACCTTTACAATAACAGTCCATCAAAAGGGATTCCTGTTATCTAAATCTAAAAATGACAGCCTCACAATCAATGGCAACATTGCTATAGTTTTATCACTAATAGCAAAGAAATGTTCATTAATATCAAGGAAGGCATTAAACTTAAACAAACAAACCAAAAACCTCCCTCCATTCAAAACGACTTCCTTTCTTCAAGTTTATTCATTATTTTAGATTCACCCCCAAGGAATCACTTTCCCCTGGAACTTTATCTCATGTTAGTGTGCTATTACTGTCTTTGTGTTCTGAAGACTAGGACAACAGAATTAAGATATTGGCAGGGCCATTCTCTCTTTGAAGGCTTGCTGAAGGACTCTCCTTTCTTGCTTCTTCCTAGCATCTGGTGGATCCCCAAAATCCTTTATATTTTTTTACTGTGGCTGTATGATTCCAGTCTTTGCCTCTGTCCACATATGACTTTCATTCTGTCTGCCTCCTAGAGTTCTGCCTTGTAAGGATACCTACCAGTGGTAGGGTTTAGGCTCTACCCTAATCCAGTATGAATGATCTCATCTTAATGTAACTAATTACATCTGCAAAAACCTGTTTCCAAGCAAGATCACATTCAGAAGTTCTAGGTAGACACAAATTCCTGCCTAACAATATTTAACCCACTAAAATTAAGGATGAAAGATGAGGTGTTATGTGCATAAATATAGTTAACTGCACCAAAGTATACCTTAAAAGGTGTAAATGTACTGATTAAAACTGCTTATGGGTGAGATGGAAGGGAGGTTTTTGTTGTTCAGTCAAAAGAAAAAGAGAATCTCTAGACAAACACAGGCATCAAACACCTCAAAGATAAATATTCATGGTTCAGGTTCTTTGTTGGGTGAGAGCTTCCTGGTTTATAGACTGTTGTCTTCTCACTGTTGCCTCACATGGCAGAAGGGACAGAGAATTCCCTGGGGTCTCCTTTGAAAGGGCACTATTTCTATTCATGAGAAATTAACTCATGACCCAATCATTTCTCAAAGGTCCCACCTCCTACTACCATCACATCGAGTCCACCCAAATTGTTCCCTTCCACTCCCAGGTTAATGAATCATTTTCAGGGGCCTTTTAAATGGCTTACTTCTTAATAAATCTGTCACAAGTGTATTACTTTTAAATGATGCCCTTTTTTGATTCCTCTTAGAAACTTGGGAAAGTGTTTTTGTTAATATTAGGAAAGCAAAATTGATGAAAAACTAAACGGTAAACTATTTTGGGGGAGTGACTTTGCTTGATTTGGCTGTTAAGACCCTCACTTTCAGAGGCATTCTTAAATGGGCTGTTATCTAAGTAGTTTTTAGGTAAATACTGAAAACAAAATAAGGCCTTAGCGCCTGAACAGGGACTTGAACCCTGGACCCTCAGATTAAAAGTCTGATGCTCTACCGACTGAGCTATCCAGGCCCTCTGACAGGCTATCTACCTCATTATATAAAATAAGAACACCGGAGGGATTCTAGTAATAGTCATAGTTTTTGAAATTACTTGGGTCTTTCAGGGGGCTTTGATTCTGTTTCACCAATGACTTCAGTAAGTGGGAAGAACTTCAGGAAAATCAAAGATTGGGTAAGGAATGAAGATTGTGATACAAGGAGGAGGAGGGTCATTCCCCATTGTTTTCTCCAGTGTTTTCTTTCAGAGTTGGGGTTTCCTGGAATTTTCATGCCAGAGCAAGAAACAAAATTGGCACCCACTTTGAAGTGGTGCTTCCATCCAGGAAAGGAACTCCCAGAAAACCCACTTATTCTAAATATTCATACATCTCACTTTCAGCACACGCTTTTTCTTCACTCTCCCCAGTCTTCTTTCCCCTCCACTCTCTCCTGCATCTTTCCAACCTCCCATTTGCCAATTTGGAAAGTCCGCATTTGTCCCTTCCTATTCTACTTTTCAACTCCATGTTTGTTTGTTTGTTTTTTTACCTTTCAACTCCATGTTTTATCTTGAGCTCCATTCTACTTATAAAGACAAGAAGGATCAGGCAGTTGAAACTGTATCCCCTGCCTCTGTAAGGGCAGGTCTTCATTTGTTCATGAGACTATTAGGAAAGTGGGATTCAACTGCTCGCAGCTCTAAAACCAATACTCTATAGGTAAAGTTGGTGGAAAGGAAAGCTTGCTTTATTCTGTAGGCCGATAACCCAAGGTGGACTTGTGTCCAAAGGCCAACTTCCCCCACTGACACTCAGTGGGCAAGAGCTTTTAAAGGGGCATTTCAGGGATGGATAGGTGGAGGGAGGGGGCTATATGCAGAAACAGCGCTGTCAGCTCTGACAGCCATCTTGAACTCGGTCATTCAGTGGTCTGATCAGCATCATCTTGATTGAGTACAGCCAATCTTTAGTGCCAAGGTCAGTTTGTTCCCGTTTCTTTGAGGCCAGTTCTCAGAATTGTGGAAGCTTCTGTCATCGCTACAGTCTGGTCAACATGCAGTTAACTTCTACCTGATGGGGATTTCAGTACCTACATATCAAAGGATATGACTCAGCTTCCTCACTTTGCTTAATTGCTAAATTATTATTATTTTTTCCTGCTTGACTGTTTTCCTTTGCTTCTGCATTTGCTCACTTCTCTCGATTAAATTTATTGTTTGGCTAAAGTTTCTCTACAGACAAAAGGCAAGCCGGGAAGATGGGGAAGGACCATAGTGTCCTGCTCTTCAAGACTGGTAAGCATGTCTGTATAAGCAAAAAAGCAGTGGTAGAGCCACTGCATATAGATGATAATTAAGATGTTGCATTGTTTCCCAATATATTGTGAGCTTTAAAACGACATATTTGATTGAGGCCAATTTTCATCAAGATCAAAGAAAACAAGAAAGGCAAACCAATTGTGTCACGGTCATGAGTATTTTAATTTAGTTGCCTCTGCATAGTATTCTTGTGGAAATCTTGGAATTTGAGGAAGAGAATAACGAGTGTTGGTGTCGTGCTTGTGGAAGGAAAATATGATACTAGCAGAGGATGGTTTCGATCCATCGACCTCTGGGTTATGGGCCCAGCACGCTTCCGCTGCGCCACTCTGCTCTTAGTTCTCTGATGTTTTCTTGAATCTCATTAATTTGTATAAAGATTGGTAGACACCCGTGTCTATCAATTCCTCTTGCTTCCCTTTTCCCACTCACTTCCTCTAACTTACGTCTTTCATTCTGAGTCTGCCCCTCATCGCCTTCTCAAAATTGCCACGTGCACGCAAATCTCTAAGGCGTCTGCACTTTTGCAATTTACTTAAGGAAACTGAAGCTCTGAAATCCTTTCTCAGGAACTTGGTATTCCACCCCTTAGCTTCTCCTACACCGATTTCTAGGGATGAATTAAAACTCAGATTTCTCCCGTCCCGCACCCGCCCTCCCAAGCCTCCCGCTGCTCACTCCCGGACTCTGAAGTTGGAACTCCTTAGCTCCTCCACGTCAATGGCAAGGCCAGGGACAGGGCAGGGGCACTGCACGGTCGCGCCGCCTGGAAAACCTGAAGACTTGGGGAAAGAGAAGGAAAAGCAAATACTTTTGAGAATTGTCACTTGAAGAGTTAAGGGAGATATGAAGCCCACGGTGATCTACCATAGCTGGATTCTTTGTTCACACTTCAGCAGACAACACCTGTTACCTGTTTATTCAAAACCAGATTCCTCTCCTTTCATTTTCATGGTTATATGCCACATTCTTTTGTATGATTTGTACTGCTCTCCCTCTCTCTTTTTGAAGTCTTGGACATTGAAAGTGTTGTTTACTGGAGAGATGAAACATTTAAGTGGATTTTTATGAAAATAGATTGTCAATGCTCCAAACACCTTAGGAACCAGGAATCATCATTTTCCAAAGGCAGAGAGAACTCGAGTTTCTTGAGATGAACCTAGCCAGCACCATTCAAAATCAAGAAGTGTGATTTTTGCTGCACAAGTCTACCTCAGAAGATGATTGATCAATCCTATTCTGAGCTGTTCTTTCCTTCTCATATCCCCTCTGAATTCTGCAGGGCTCTGATCTTACCTTTTTTTCCCCCTCTCTGCTACACTAGCCGCAAACTTTGTCTTAACCTCTTTCTTAAAACAGAAACCATGGAATCATCACTTCCTCCGATATTTTCATTCCCAGTAACCTCCCCAACTACATTAACAGAATAAAATTATCACCTTCAAAAAGAGCATCATTGGCCCAAGGTCTTGTAAGCCAAAAACTTTTAGTCCTGAGTGTTCTCCCAGGAAGACCTTAGAAGGAAAGTTTGTAAATTCAATGAGGTACTATTGGGGTCCGGGCCTTGGTGGTGTTGGTGGCCCTCTATAAAACTCTTCAGAAGCTCAATGCAGACTTTTTTTTTTTTTTGTAGTCATCTGAACCGAATTGTACTGAATTGACCATGAAGTGAATTTTATTCCAGGGAGGAGACAAAATATAAACATTTAAAGGATACCAATGAATAATATATTTAGGAACCAAAGGTATAAAAGAACTTTGAAATAAAACAGAAAAATCCAACTATAAAGACAAAGATTGACAACTGAGACTATATTAAAATCAAGATCTTTTCATTAAAAATATCACACATAATTCCACACTCAAGGAATGGGACTATGTTCATCTTGTATTTGTTTGGAAGTTGAGTTTTCAGCTTTTTATCTGATTAATAACAGCAATATGTTTGGAGAGTTTAAAAGAGGGAGAAAGAAGTCATGACTAGGATGTCAAGAGCTAAATGACAGAGGATTTGGCTAAGAGGAAGGGGAAGCTGTTAAGTTTGAAAGATCATTAATTGGCAGAAAAGGAGGACTCAGCATATTTTCTAAGTGTTTGGAAATTGGGACACCACAGTTCAGAAAAGGCAAATTTGGTTTGTTGGGAATTTGGTTTGTTGCAAAACTGTCTAAATGCCAGAGGTTACAAATAGAAACATGAAAGTGAATGGTCTTTTGAGTGACTGCTACTTGTCACATGGTTTGCTAGGGAAAGCACCTACATAAGTTTTTTTAAACTCTCAACAATCTTGAGGTAGGGATTGCCCTCTAAATTTACAGATGAAAGAAATGTTCACAGATGGTCAAAATATTATAAAATATCAACACATCACACTTTTGTAAATGATGAAGCTTGAATTCAAACATACACACCTGATTCAAGATCCTCATGTTTTCTCCTAATCCGCATTGCCTTTAAAAAAGTATTTCAGATTCTCTACATGAAGACCAAAAACAGAGCAAAAGAAACAACTCACTTCTGATCGATGTGCACACAAAATGGATCTTTAAATAGCTGTTTGCTGGCTTATGCATATGTGTTTGAGTTGTCTTCTGCAGGCAATGAAAAATTTCTGAAGGCTGTTAATTTGGAAGACTAACTAAAAACTATTATCAGACAGAATAGAAAGAAAACATTGGATGAATACCTCTCACCTTAACCAAAGCAGGAGGGATTTTTAACCACAACAGCAACAACATTTTTAAAAACTCAGTAGAGACTTTATACCAAGACCAAGACCTTATTCTAGTCTTCCGTGCTCTATGTTTCTCTTTTTATGAGTCTTATAATAAACCACGTCCTGCCTCTTCACTTCATATCCCTTCTTTAAGCACAGACTGAAAGAATGCAAAGGGGAAGATAAGTTAGAGCGAGAGAAAAATAGCAACAGAGGGAAAGGGAAGAGAGGAGAGGGGAGAAAGCAGTGGACCTTGCAGGAACTGTGACGATGCTGAAAATATTATTATATAGGGACCTGAAGTCTCACACACAGGCCCAGTCCCCATTAATAAAACTTAAGATAAAATACTGTGAGATACTGTGAGCACTGGGCAAAGCTCCTGAAAGACAATAGCTGCAACACATGCTGATAAAATCTGTATCCTAAATCCTCTGTTTCTTAAGGTTGCTCGTGTAATGTGTAACTCACGGTCAGCAGGGATGGAGTGGGAGAAAAAGACTCAGGGTACATGAGGTGGGCTCCCAGTCTTCAAAGCAGCATCAACTCTGTCTCCCAGCACACCTCTTCACCATAAAATTACTCCTCTCTTGTCTTTTGGCTTTGCAGATAATTCTTGGTTTACTCCTGTAATTTCTAGAAATAACTTGTTCCTCTTCCTCTCAGAACAGGCTTCAGTCATTGACTGAGTTGTTACTACTGAGATTATATCAGTGTCATGTCAGGATGGCCGAGTGGTCTAAGGCGCCAGACTCAAGATTCCATCTTCCCTCTCTTGGGGCTTCTGGTCTCCGAATGGAGGCGTGGGTTCGAATCCCACTTCTGACAGACTTAGTTTTGTTCTTGGCACACGTGCCTTTCATCTCACTCTTGCCTTTCCACCTTGAGTATCCTCCCTTATTCTGTAGTTGGTTTCTTTCTACCTCTAAAGACAGTCCCCACCAGCAACTCCACCCAGGTCTCCCACACAATCCTAGTTTTTTCCAGTGGGAAAGTTACTGGAAAATTCACTGCTTTTCCCCACATGGAGGAACTGAAAGAAACAAAATGGAAGCAATAATAATAATACTAATAAACCCCACTGGAATCAGTTTGTAGCCTTTGTATTTTCATATTATTGAGAAAGATATCCAAAAGAGTAAGTACACAGTTTCTGGTTTGCCTTTTGATTAAAAGATAGCATCACAGTACCTATGTTACCATCTCCAAGGTTAAGTAAGAATGTGTCATACATTGGGGAAAGTGGCAAACTCTCAGACCATCATTTCCTAAGTTTTTACAAATCAAGCTCTGTAACAGTTTCCTGGCTAGAAGAAGGATCCTCAGAGCTTAGTACTCAACATCCTGCCCAGGTGTTGGATAATTTATAAAGGGAAGAAAACATTTTTAAATGATTTCTATTTTATTTTATTTTTTAGATTTCCCCATTTAGCTCAAAATATACTAGGAATGTATTGGGACACAAGATAAAACCAGTTACAGGAAAATAAACAGTCTCAATCTGAAACAATGGTTGGAAGAAGATGAAAATGGAGAAGGGAGAAAAATAATTTGGAATTTCATAATTTCAGGGGAAATGCAGGACAGGAAAGAGTGGTGGATGTTTAGGAATCTGCAGAGGTGAGAGTGAAAAAAGTGAAATTTAATGATGGGAAAGTGATTTTGGGTTCAAAAGGATAATTAATCACCCTCAGTAGTTCCGGGCTCATTTTGGTTATTGGTCCATGCATACTTTGTTTCAGAAACACTTTTTCTTTTTTGTTTCAGAAACACTTTTTCTTTGTCACAACCTGTATCTATCTCTTTCTTCTCCCCAAAACATATAGATCCTCTCTGAAGGATTTAATGTTCTTTAGAAAAGAAATTACCCTCAAAAAAAGTGCTGTTGATTTGTGTGATTTCCATTGGCACTGTTAATCCTGATATTTTTTTATTTTACTCAACACAGTTTGAAAAATCTATTGTCTTGCTACATTCACATCTGCTCCTATGTGCAGCTGCTACATAGTATGAAATTCATGGGTGGCCACTGAAGTATGCCTGGTGGATATCTAGCTTACCTATAATAATGTGGTACTGCAAAATCCTACACTTAGACAAGGCCAACCATGGAGTTGAGCTGGAATCTCACTGAGGTACATTCCTAGGAGGAAGATTGCTGTGTAATGATTTAAAAGCTATACGGGAAGAAAAATTCATTTAATGTCAAAGCTGCAAAAGCTGAAAGTCTTAACTTTAAGACCAACATCTTACCTAGCTTATGTAGCTCTTCACAGAAGGCATTTTTTTTACCTTAATAAAAATAAAGAAAAGATATCTAAATCAAATCATTTTGAAAAGAAATCTCAAAGGGAGCTCAATTTTACTCAGTTTTAACAGTATGAGCATTTCCTTTTGATAACCTAAAAATATTTTCAGCAGTGTCATAGTCTTAAAGAACTTACCCTCTTAGATTTTAGAGATGACATAAGAAGATGAAAAGGAAATACTTCGTGAGAGCTTTGTAACAGATTCTTTCCCGTGTGCAGTAAAGCTGTGAGGATTTCATTTATTTTCTCCACAATAAACACCCAACATCCAAATGTGGATGACTTATCAGTTGACTCACTAAGGAAAAGACCACAAGTTGTTATGATACTTTTTTTCTAGGAGGAGGGGATCTCAGAAGGCAGTACTGAAGGTTACCTTCACATGATTCTGAAAGTATTCCAGGATTCTTTGACCGGGGAATTCTCACTTTCGAATATCGGTCAGGGCCCGGAAATATCTGAACATCGTAAGAACAAAATGAAGATGTGTCAGAAGTGGGATTCGAACCCACGCCTCCATTCGGAGACCAGAAGCCCCAAAGGCGGGAAGCGAAGCTTGAGTCTGGCGCCTTAGACCACTCGGCCATCCTGACACGTTGGCCTTATCGTTTGAAAGTGTTTTACTGTAGACTCTGAGGGGCTGGCGTATAACTGCGTTCCAGAAGAAAAGTTTCTGAAATTTGTCGAACTGGGTGGGAGTCGTGAGTTCAGAGACTGAGAAACAGAAAGGTAGCAGAATGCGAGCGTTAACGCAGACCTGAATAATTCTTTTCGCCCTGGAGACAGGGTGGTAGGGTGTTGAGAGACACTGTTCCGCCCCACCCCTACCAACCAGAGCTCCCGGTCCAGTCCCCGGCCTTCCGCCCCCCGCCCGCCAGAAGAGGGACCCGGCCTCACACACATTTCTTCCTATGGCCTGGAACCCCACCTGCGACCTGGACCCCAGGGTCACTGTTTTCTTTGTGATTCAAACCTTCATTAAGCAGATCCAGTTCGGTGCTGCCTCGGGATCGGTGGAAACTTTAAGTGAATAAATGGTCAACCCCACTGCTCTGGACGAGAGAGGGTCATTCCCCTTGTTCTCAACCCATCTAGACTCCGATTTCATCGCCTGAAGCCGTACTTAAATCATTCATTCCACCCGTCACTGTTTTCTGCCCTGCAGGGTCGCCTGTGCTCTTCAGTAATAAACTTGCCTTTCTTCTCTCTAGAGCTCTCAGAGGCTTCCCAGGAAATATTACCCCTCTGGGGTGACCGCAGCAATTCTGAAACATAATGTTTCCATTTATATGAGTGAAAAATATGTTTAAGTGATGGAAAATGAAATAGACAAAGGGGAAAAAAATAAAATGCTTTTGTTGCAATGATTACTTTGGGATTAAAGGAGAGAAGAAATTAAAACCTCCAATAACTTGGAGTATCACCAAGTTTCTATAGTTAGGCTGTGAAGGTCCAAATCTATAGGACACTTAAATAAGAGAATTATCACTTTTAAATTTGTAATTTTCTCATCAATTACCCTAATGCAAATGGAGAGCATCTCTTAAAAATAATGTTATTGTTTGTAGATTTTACTCTTTTTATTGTGATCATTTTTTCTCTATACTAATAATATGTTTACAAAGTATGCAATATTGAATGTGTATTTTAACATATACATATGTTGAATTTTTGCGTGTTTTCTATAGCTTGAAGCATAGGTATATTTCTATACACCTTTGAAGTCTATTTATGTACTTTTTGTAGAAATGAAAACCTCTGAAAATAGATTTAAAATATTTGGGGTACTTGAAAATGGATATTATGAAAATGTAATGTAAGCAAGAAATCACAACTGAAATATGCCATAATTCAATTTTCTTTAATATACCAATTCTTGCAGGGCCCAGCACAGTCAATATTTCATGAACCTCTGGGTAATATGTTCCCTAGACACCTGTTTAATATTAATGCAAACTTATTTTAATGTCTCAAAATTTTTTTATAAGTCCAGGGAACATTGGATAAATGAAACCTAAGGAAATAGAGGCATCTAAGTGGTTAGAATTAAGACATTAAGAAAAAAAACCTGTCATAGATTGTATTTTCTAAGAACGGCCATGCCAATATATCTTATGTCATGTATTTTTCTTTTAATGCAATTTTGAGACATTCCTTCTGGAGGTGGGAGTCTATGCTCCCTCCCCTTGAATCTGGATAGACCTGTGCCTGCTATGGAAGGGATGCTATATGACTTTCCAAAGCTAGGTTGTAAAAGGTGATAGAAACTTTCAATACTTTTCTCTGAA
Source organism: Muntiacus reevesi (assembly GCF_963930625.1). Taxonomy (NCBI): domain Eukaryota; kingdom Metazoa; phylum Chordata; class Mammalia; order Artiodactyla; family Cervidae; genus Muntiacus; species Muntiacus reevesi. Next base: position 31,832,556 of record NC_089268.1, on the reverse strand, counting down.
GACATTTGTCCTCAGAACCCAACCACCATACTGTAAGGAAGCCCAAACTAAGCTACAGGGAGACACCACATGGAAAATACCTGAGGACCCCAGCCCACAGCCAGCAACAACTGCCAAACAATTGAGTAACCTATTCTTCAGATGATTTCCTCCCACTGGTCTTATAGTCTTCCACTTGAGTTTCCAGAAATCATGGAGCAGAGACAAGCTGTCCCCACTGTGCCCTGTCCAAACTCTGTGAGAACCAATAAATCTATAGAACCCAAATAAATTATAGGTGTTAAATTAAGCCATTAAGTTTTATTATGATTTGTTATGTAGCAATAGTTAGGTATGAATCAGTCTTGGTCCAATCAGGAGAGAAGAACCAATAATGACAGGAAAAGTTGTTTATTTATTTTTCCAGTTTAATTGAGATATATTTGACATATAATACTATATAAGTTTAAGGCATACAACATAATGGTTTGATATATGTATATACTGCAAAATGATTACCATAATTAGTTTAATTAACATCTATCACCTCACAAAGTTACAAATTGTTTTTCCTTGTGATGAGAACTTTTAAGATCTACTCTCTTAGTAACTTTAAAATATACAATACAGTATTGTTAACTACAGTTGTCAAGTTGTACATTATATCCCCAGAAAGTATATTGCTTATAATGAATAGGGAAAGTGTAATATATGGAATTGTTAACTAAAGATGGGGTTGGAGAAGCAAGGAATTGATGAGTAAAAAGTAAAGAGAATACTGACAAATATAAGAATAGCAAATCACTACCCTTAGGATTGCTAAAGCACCTTAGGAAGTGCCCCTCACCCATGACTGAGATAAAGCACAGAAGGAAGAGCCCTCTATACTTCATCCTACCCCTAGCTAAGAGCCAGACCTTGGTGGGGAAGGCTTGGGCATGATTCACTGAAGAGCAAAGAAATTTCTGTGGGGTTGTGCCAGCAGAACTTGCTTGAAATCGGTCTTCTGGAACTTGCTGAAGATCGTACTTCCAGTGCTTCTTGGAAAATTCTTCCTAGAGAGGTCTCTCACTGAGAGTTCTCCACTAGAAAACACTCAAGGGGGATGCCTGCGGGGAGAAGTTGGTGGCTGCTGCTGGCTGCTGGAGCCTGAAGCAGGTGGAAGCCATGCCTGTGTAGGAGGTAGGTCCTGGGGAAGCAGCAGGCCAAGTAATGCATGGGAACCAGGATGCAAATCTCCTTTCCTCCTGCAATGATTCTCCACTATTCTCTAGTGCAGAGCTTCGGTGCCAATTAAAAGAAAATTATTTAAATGATTCATACCATTTCCACAAAGCAGGCAAAAAGGGTGAACTTGGGACTGAGAGACAGTAAATTCATGAGGAGTAGTGGATAATGCAAATTTTGTTACCTAAAAATGGGAACAAACTCTATAGCATGTGACTTTGGGGCTGGACAGCAGACAGAAACTGGAAAGACCTTGAGATGACTGTTACTGAAAAGTCCTGAAGACAGTTTCTTCCTGTTGCCTGTCTCACCATATTTCACTGAGGTTATACATTTCTTTAGGTGCAAGAAAATCAGAGGTTAATACTATACCTAAATACAGGATGACATCTGTGAAAACTGCAAATCACAGACTTTCTGGGAGTTTCTGATCTTTCTTGAGACCACATCCCTTTCTTCTTTGATACTCAGGTGATGAGGAGAAGCTTCAGCAGAGAGGCCCTCCTGGACAGGCAAGTTTAGGATTGTGGAGAATCTGAACAAACTGACTCCTCCAGAAGGCAGGAGGAAGACTTTTCATCCAAGAAATTTAGGAAGTTACTGATGAGTAACAATGATAAAATTGACCTCATGTTTCTTTCACTCCCCTCACTCTCAACTTCATTAATATGTACATTTCCTGTTTTGTTGTGTCTCTCTATGTTTTTGTTTATGACACTCTAAGTCATAAGAGATCAAACTGCCAATATCCATTGGGTCATAGGAAAAGCAAAAGAATTCCAGAAAAACATCTACTTCTGCTTCATTGACTACACTAAAGCCTTTGACTGTATGGATCACAATACAAACTGTAGAAATTCTTAAAGAAATGGGAATATCAGACCACCTGACCTGCCTCCTGAGAAATCTGTATGCAGGTCAAGAAGCAACAGTTGGAACTGGACATGGAACAACAGATTGGTTCCAAATCAGGAAAGGAGTACATCAAAGCTGTATATTTTCACCCTGCTTTTTAACAACTTATATGCAGACTACATCAGGTGAAATGCCAGTCTGATGAAGCACAAACTGTAATCAAGTTTGCCAAGAAAAATATCAATAACCTCAGATATGCAGATGACATCACCCTTATGGCAAAAAGCAAAGAGGAGCTAAAGAGCCCCTTGATGAAAGTGAAAGAAGAGATTGAAAAAGCTGGCTTAAAACTAAACATTCAAAAAACTAAAATAATGGCATCTGGTCCCATCATTTCATGGCAAATAGATGTGAAAACAATGGAAACAGCGAGAGACTCTATTTTCTTGGGTTCCAGAATCACTGTAGATGGTGACTGATGTGAGAGTTGTACCATAAAGAAAGCTGAGCGCCAAAGAATTGATGCTTTTGAATTGTGGTGTTGGAGAAGACTCTTGAGAGTCCCTGGGACTGCAAGGAATTAAAACCAGTCAATACTAAAGGAAATCAATCAGTCCTGAATATTCATTGGAAGGACTGATGCTGAAGCTGAAGCTCCAATACTTTGGCCACCTGATGTGAAGAACTGACTCCTTGGGAAAAACCTTGATGCTGGGAAAGATTGAAGGCAGGAGGAGAAGGGGACAACAGAGGATGAGATGGTTGAATGACTTCACTGACTCAATGGACATGAGTTTGAGCAAGCTCCAGGTGCTGGTGATGAATAGGGAAGCCTGGCGTGCTGCAGTCCATGGGGCTGCAAAGAGTCGGACACGACTGAGTGGCTGAACTGAGGTCATAGGAACATTATTTTGCCCATATGTGACTTTGGAGAGAGGGAGGTAGAGTGTGTTACCTTTTTACCCAGTGAGACTTTTAAGAGAGCGAGCTGGCTGGCTTTTCATAGATTCTGCAGCTTCTCCTCTGAATGATGGGAGAGCTGTATTCCAGATTGGGACCAAAGCATAGAAACTGGATCCCCCACTTCACCAATGAATCTTATTTTGCTGAGTAGTTTTTAATGAGTTACTTGAATTTGCCGGTAGTCGAGCTGCTTTTGGTTTTGTTTTTTGTTTTTAATTAAGAGTCATTTTTTAATGAGCCAGCTATCAAATCCTGAAAGTAGACAGGAATACAATCCTTGCTTTGTGTCAGGAGCACAGGGTCTCTGATCCGGGACTGGAGACTAGGATTTGTAGTTGAATTTTCTTCCTCACCAGGTCTCTTTACATTATTGCTGTTGCTGGTCTGAGCTGAGTCCTTAAACAGATTGTGTGTGTGTGTGTGTGTGTGTGTGTGTGTGTGTGTGTGTGTGTGTGTGTGTGACCCTCGCAGCCCTTTTGTGTGCTCAGTGTCTGACTCAGGGATCAGTGTGCTCATATTTATATGTGTGTGACTTTGGGTGCTCAGTGCACTCCTGTCTGACTCTTTGTGACCCCATGGACTGCCAGGCTCCTCTGTTCATCGGATTTCCCCGGCGAGAAGACTGGAGTGGGTTGCTGTTTCCTTCTCCACGCAGTTCCTTTACCTGGGTGGAAACTAACAAATTTTCTGATATCTTTGCCACAGCTTCTTTAGACAGAGTTTTTGTATTTGGATTTCAGCCATACCCAGTGGGGAAGGAGAAACAGAGCACTTTCTTTACGCCCTGGATCGAGGCTTTAAAAGGTATTTCAGCCTCAAAGACAAGGCTACAAACAGGTAGAGCCTCTCTTCGGCTTCAGTTTTAGGGAGGTCGCTCCATTTTCTTGTTCCTGCTGACCTCTTCCTTATTCTCAAATCTCAGTCTCCCTTCTGATAACTGATATCGAGGAATTTGAGAGCGATCTCGGGTGTTTTCCCCCAAGGCTCTAAGAAATGAAGCCTGGAAAACAGTGCGGAATATACTGCAGGGCAGAGGGCGTGACTGTAACTAAAATCAAGTGTCCCCGCAGCTCTCACCCGAAAACCTCGCATCTTAGCGGATGGGCAAGCTGTTCATTCCCCACTCTCGTCAACGTGCAACCTCTGACCCTCGACTGCTCTGGATTTTCAGGCAAAACTCTCAGAGGTGGATTAAGGGTCCTGTATTTCCTTTGTCAAAAGCCAATCGAATATGATGCTAAAACTATCAGAGAGTGAGGGAATTTGTTTGACCACAGATCAGAAAATCGAAAAGGGGTTGATAATAGGGTGTCAAATTTTCCAGAAACCAATCAAAATAAAGCAATGAAACCCTAACGATTTCAGTATATAATCTGCTTTAGGACAAGGAGTTGAAAACTGAACTACTGGGGCTCCGTAGCTCAGGGGTTAGAGCACTGGTCTCGTAAACCAGGGGTCGTGAGTTCGAATCTCACTGGAGCCTTGAAGTGCTGCTTTTAGAGAAAATACATGACACAAATAAAGTTGTTGTGATATTTGAATTCTTGATATCTGAAATTCAGGTGTGGAAAACTTCATTTGAAATGCCACCAATACAATTAATACCAATACATGCTTTTTGATGTGAAGAGCCGACCCATTGGAAAAGACCCTGGTGCTGGGAAAGATTGAAGGCAAAAGGAGAAAGTGCGGAGGAGGATGAAATGGTTAGATAGCGTCAGTGACTCAACGGACCTGAGTCTGGGCAATCTCCGGGAGACTGAAGGACAGAGAAGCCTGGCGTGCTGCAGTCCAGGGGATCGCAAAGAGTTGGACACGACTTAATGACTGAACAACAACAAGCCTTTTAATAAACCAATTTCTATTGTGATTCAGTTTGTTGTAACCTGTAGTCCTGACTAACTTAGGTGCTATAAGCCTAAAGAGATATTGTAATTATCGATTTTATCATACTTACTTAATGAAGTCTAAGCTTCCTTGAAGATAGGAGTCATATCTTGCTTCATATTGTATCTCAGAGCTAGATACAATAGAAAACTCAAAAACTGAAAAAGCAAAGAGAATAAAGACTGAAAAAAACAAGAACAGAGTGTTCAAAGGCTGGAGTACAACTAGAAAACATGCCATATGTAAGGAAGGGGAACTCGAGAAGGAGAAGAGAGAAAGTAAGAGAAGAAATATTTGAGAGAATAATGACTGGGAATTTTCCTAAAATTAATGTCAGACACCTAACCACAGGTTGAGGAAGCTCAGAGAACACCAAGAATACATAACAAGACTACAACTAGCCTTTTAATTTTTAAACTACAGAAAATAAAAGATAAAATCTTGAAAGAAGTTAGAGGGAAAAACATCTTACCCATACAGAACCAGAGATAAGAATTATATCGGACTGCTCCTCAGAAACCATGCAAGTGAGAAGACAGTGAAGTTAAATATTTAAAATTTTGATGGGAAAAAAAAACAAACCCAGAATTTTGTACCCTGCAAAGTTATCCTTCAGAAGCAACAAAAGTACTTTCTAAGACCAACAAAACTTTAGAGAATTTGTTGCTAGAAGACCTGCCTTGCAAAAACAATTAAACAAACAAAAAACATGCTAAAAGGACTTCTTAAGAAGGATGGGAAAAAAAAATAATAAAGGTCAGAAACTCAGGTCTATATAGACAAAGGAAAAGCACCGAAGAAGAAAAGTGAAGGTAAAATAAAAACTTGTATTTTTCTTATTCTTAATTGATTTACTATATAACAGTTTGTTCAAAATAATGATATTAACTATTTGATTATATATGCTTATTTATATACCACACACCTCTCTTTATGTATATTTGCTTGTGTATGTCTGTATATATGTGACATGAATGACAGCAATGATACAAGGTACAGTAGAGAGGAATTGGGATTATTTTGTTGTTATAAGGTACTCACACTATTTAGGACTTGATATAGTGCTATTAGTGTTATCTGAAAGTAACTTGGATAAGTTGTAAAAATATATTGCAAACTACTGAAAAAACTAAAAGAAGCTTAACTGTATGCTAAGATAGAAGAGAAAATAGAATCATATAGATGCACAATTAAAACTTGAAAAGTGTAGATGACAAAAGTAGGAAGAAAGAACAATGGTGGTAAATAGAAGCCAATAATGACTTAGTAAGTATTAATCCAACCACATCATTAATTACTCTGAATATTAATGGTCTAAGAACGTCAATTATATAAGGGGATTATTATCAAGAAGACAAGAAATAACAAGTGTTGGTGAGGGTGCTGAGAAAAGGAAACCTTTCTGCACTGTAAGTGGAAATGTAAATTTATGCACTCACTATGGAAAACACCATGGAGGCTTCTAAAAAAATTGAAAATAGAACTACCATATGATCCAGCAAATTCACTTTTGGATATTTATCTGGAATTTGAAGGAAACATCTACTTTGACGAACTAAATCAAGTTGACCCAGAGAAAGGAATCCAGAGAGAGAAATACTCCAAACTTTCTGTCTTCTCTCATTCTCTTTGCTCCCTCAACTGAAACTCAAGATGAAGTTGCAGGGCAAGGGAACCCAAATTGTGGTAGGTGCAGGCCAGACTTCCATAGAAAGAAGAGCAGGCAGAAATCACAAGTTTTTTTTTTTTTTTTTTTTAACGTTAACAATTCCAAGCATTTGGCTTTCTATCTACATTTTCCTTCATGCACCATGATTTTATGCTTACAATGCCGATGTGTTAATGAAAGTCAGTTTAATATCTAGTGACATATTGTGAGTCTTGTAAGTTTTCATTTCTTAAGAATGGTTCCGAAGATACTAGTTCTTCTTGTCTAGATTCAGACTTGGAACACAGCACATGAGTGCTAAGATGTGGTTTATATAAATCACTTAGAAAAATGTCTGGCCCATGATAAGCTCCATCCAACTTGTGGCTGCTATTGTTGTTTAGATGAATGCCCTCTAGGGGTTCGGGCAGAGCTGTGTGGTGGGAATGTAGGAGGAGATCATGTGGTGAGATGGTCATTACTAAAGGGCTATGTCGCTTCTCACTGCTCCTTACTTTAAGGTGTGTTTAAAAAACATGTAATGAGCCAGTACAGCAATGCAACAGACGCCGAGATATGGAAACAGTTCTCTCCCCTCGCACTCCTTCCTGCATCTGAATGGAGATATTTGGTCACTGGTCTAGTACTCTCAGTCCTGTTTGTTAAGTCCCGTGTGGACAGGAATAGTCAGGCTATTCCATTATTTACACAATTCTCCTTCTCACTGAAAGGAATTCTTCCATAAAAGCCTAAAAGCCTCATATCTGGTGTGTATGTACCAGCTGCGATTACCCTACGCCCAAAACAAACAAGCACGCTAACAAACAAAATTGGCCTTTATAATGAGATGCCCCAGGCAGAAAATGAAGATACTGGGTGGGCAAACTGGGTTTGCCTCTACTGTCCTGGGTTGTAGAGGCCAACTACCTGCAATGAACATCGAAAGAAGGTCAAAGCGGGTGGAGGAGCAAGGTGGGAGTGGGGGTGGGGGACACCACCTCAATCTCCGTCTGTAACACGCAGCCCAAAGGAGCCGTTTCCGCTCTGGTGGTTTTCCCGCAGGAGATGCCGGACCAGCTGGCTGTATGATTTCAAATGAGGTTTGCAAGCAGGCTCGGGAAGGATTTAGGGGAACCTGGAGGCACAGCCTGGAGATGCTGGACAGCAAGGTGGATAGTTCCGCCAGAAGCGCAGCGAGTGCTGGGAAACCCGCGGGTCCAGGACTGGGCTGGCTCTGCTTCTCTGGGTCCTGATCAGGTAGGAAGCATCACGGACCAGCCAGGCGGTGCGCGGTGATGCCTTGCCTCAGTCAAATAGCCCTTGTCTTCCACGGCAATCGTTCCCTTCTTGGAGTCAAGGCGAGGGGGAACCAGAGTCCGCCCGTCCTTTCTCCTCAACCTTCTCTCGGGACTTCTGAAAGGAGCATCCCTGAACCCCTGGGAAATGCTGATCCTCGCCGGCCCAGAGGAAGGATCACAAACACGCTTGCGGGAGAGATGGAAGTGTCTCGATCAAAGCGTCTCTGCCAGGCCAGCCGCGGCTGAGGAGGGTGGGGAGAAGAGGGTCCCCAGCGGCGCGTTCCCGCTCTGCTTGTCTCGGGGATCCGGCGCGCCGGTCGCTCGTGGCTCTGTAGAGTGCGCACCGAGAGCGAAGGGAAAGCATGCTCCAGTGGCGCAATCGGTTAGCGCGCGGTACTTATACGGCAGTATATGTGCGGGTGATGCCGAGGTTGTGAGTTCGAGCCTCACCTGGAGCATGTTTTCTTCCCTTTATGGTTTCAGTCTCTTTTCGCTCTAATGCTTTCCTTCCCTCCTCTTTAAAGATAAAAGCTAAAAAGAGGCTGTAACGTTTTCCAAGGTGAGAACGCAGATATTCCCATGATTAAGGAGAATATTTGGTCGTTTTCAAACACAAAGAAATCACAAGCCGAAAGGAGGCAAATTGAGCCCATTCAAGCATATTCATTCGATTCTCTGTCAGGAGATCTTAAAGTCAGGTTGTACAGCTTCGAATGAGTCTCCCTCATCCTTTCCTCGCTCCTAGTATAAAACAATTTCTCAAATCTTTGGGAACTGAGCACGGAAGAGGACAACCTGGGTCTTACGCTCTGCCATTTCGTGCAGCTGTCACAGGGGCTCACGAATGACCAGAAGCTACGCGCAGGCATCTTAAGGTTGAGTTCCATAAGATCTGCAGTGAGGTTGCTGAACTTCATCTGTGAAATATAAATGTGCTTGGGTCAAGCTCCACCGCCTACTTTACATAAACCAGACTGGGGAACAGAAATTTATCTCCCCCTGCAATGAAACATAGGTGGCTGGGTATGTATTTCTTCCTAATTTCATCAGAAAATAAACAACCTTGTTTGGAAAAACGACATTCATCTGGAGGCTGTGTCTGAAATAAATGATTCTATGTTGCTCTACTTTTATCCAGTCTCTTCTGGATTTCTTTGTTTCACAGGGCCCTCCTTCTCCTTTGTCTCTTATAAATGGTTATAGCCCACAGTTTCATCTCAATTTTTTTCTTACCTACTGATATACACATTCTTTGTATTATATTCATTCCCTTAATTACAGCATCTTTCCAAATATTGATGATTTTAAGATTTCTTTCCCATCCAGTCCCCTCATTTGAATCAAGACCTATGCATCCTACTGCCTACTGAATATTTCTGTCTAGACATTCCTGCAAGTCTGTAACAGTAACACATGGGGGAATCATCAAAATCAAATCCACTCCCTCTCCTGTACACTTTATCTCAAAGGCAGCCATTCGGCAAATACTTGATGCATGCTTTTTGCCAGATCCACTCTAGATGCTGAGATTACTGTAGTGAAAAAAAAAATCAAATCTCTATTCTCTAGAACCTAAGTTCTAGTAGGGAGAAGTAAGCAATGAACAACTGAACATAAATATATTTATATATAGTTAGACAAAGTGGTGATAAGTTTATAGCAAAAAACAAAAATAGGATGAGAGGGATCAAGGATACCAGGGAATATGCCGGGAGTGCTATGTGATATGAGGTTGTTAGAGAAGGCCTGTCTAAGCAGTGACATTTAAGCAGAAATCTGAAGGAAATAAGAGAGAAAGTCTTGGATATATATGGTGAAAGACAGGTACAGGCAGAGGTAAGAACAAAGGCAAAAGTCAAGCTATGGGAATTGCCCCATGAGCATAGTTAGAGAAGAAAAAGGAAAAGAGGTTGCCCCAGCACATAGTAAATCTACATATGAATCTTCAAGTTGCAGAACTTTCAAAAATGCCAACATGCATTCACTTGTCCAGTCATGAGTTAGTTCACTTGTCTGGCTTACACTGTCACATGCGTGCATCCTCTACAAGTGGTTGCGCCTTTGTGTACTTTCTTGTACAGTACTGTATGGAGTACAGTATCTTTCTTCCAAGTCCAGGATGTCCAGAAGCAAGTGTAAAAGCATCAGTGATGTATCCGGTACTGCTAAGAAGCACCAGGAATGGGAGGCCCAGAAAAAGGAAGAGGAGAGATAAGAGGACGAAGTAACTGAATAACTGAAGTGATTCACGATGCAGGAAATGGCAAGGCGGACCTCCTTTATTTGGACCTCCTCCTTTATTTGAGGAAGCACTGCGATTCATGGGGTCACAAAGAGTCAGACACGACTGAGCGACTGAACTGAAAGCTTTTGAGCACAGGACTTGAATCTATAATGGTTCACTGCCGGAGTCCAGCCCCGGCGGGTCCAGGAACACCCAAGGGATGAATGGCTTCGGCGAAAAGAAGTGCACGGACTCTGGTTGCAATGCAAGAACTCGTCTGTTTATTTTTTAACAGCTCAGATTATATAGAATTGTTTTTCTTGCCTCCCCCTTACCATCACCTCATGTTACATCAGATGTTGGTTTCATACTCCCGTCAATATTTTCCCTCATATCTTTTCCAATGACTTCACCTGGAACAGTCCCGATTACAGGGTTTTCCCTTGAATGTTCCATACATAGTCTTCTTGCCTCAATGGCCTGACATTTCCACTCTGACAAAAACAATGTTCCATAGATTCCAGATACAGATACTTTGGATAATAAAACAACACATGGGAAGGGTTACAAAAACATGTTTGACATTTCTGAGAATAGTACCATGTGAGAATCCTGACATTTTTCTTTGTCTAAGACCACAAAACCTCAGTCTACAATCTTTAACTATGAAGCTGCAAAACACCTCTGAAGCAGCAAAACACCTCTATTAACAGTGAGGTAATGGCAGTGAGGCTGGTTAATATAAATCTTTTGTACTCTTGAAATCTTACATTACACATTTTCTAATTCTACAAAAATACCCATAATATTCTATGTTTATTAAGGGAATAGAAACAGTGGACAAATAGCAGCACTGAAATAGCAACAATGAAAACTCTCTTGACCAAAGAGCAAGTAAACTGAAGCAGTGCATCTACTTCTGAATCTAAATGTCTCTACTTTTTTCTAATCTAGAACATTATAATCTTCTAAGCAAGCAGCCAAACTATGCCTGTGGCCTTTTCCTTATTTCTGCCCATAGCCATACCCTCGGCTTGGGCTATTCCGGGGAGGCCTGATTACTACATATTACATTTCCAAGATTTAGTAGAAAGCACAATAAGTGCTTTCTAACACTTCTAACACTTTCTAACACTTCCTAACAGTAAGACCGAAAGAGAAAGGGGACAAACTGGGTCCCGGGGCGACCCCGAGGGGAGGAGCTGCCTTGCAGTTTCTTCTCTTGTCCTGTGACCTTGTCACGGCCTGGGCACATCCCGGCGGCTCCGGACACTACACAAAGGATGTAGCAGCCGTTCAGAAAGCAATACTGTGCTACCGTGTCATTTATGGTGAGAAAAGAAGGAGCTACTACCTAGACATCACTGGATCATCTTTTAAAAGAGGGTAGATAGAATTGAATTCAGCAAGGAATCAGAACTTATGTCTTCAATGTCAGGCATGAGTGACACTGCACCTTGCCCTCCGTCTCCTATTGCTGACAATCCTTCAGCTCTGCCATCTTCCCCCTCCACTCCCTCCTCCAGTCAGTAGCATTATAAACCTATTACAGTACAGTACTATATGGCTGATTGTGTTAATTGGGTATCTAGGTTAACTTTGTGAACAAACTGGACTTATGGATGCACTCCTGTAATGGAAGTTATTTGTATGTAGGGGACTTAATGAATTTTTCAGCAGAAGAGCCTCTTTAATACTTTTTGAAACCTTGTGCCTGACATGATATTACATAATACTAGTTAATACAGTGACCAAATGATGTTTGAGGAAACAATGTGAAAATAAAATTGCTAGAATCACAAAGAATGTCTCCAGGGGTTATTCCTGTTTCCTGTAGTGATCTCTGGCCAATCAAGGGCTGGGTTGTCTCTGATTCCCATGGCTTGATTTAGGAACTCTGTGATCACTCTGGTCACATCAACTTCTGTGTAGTTAGCTGTTCAAAACAGAAAGCAGCAATATAGTTCTCCAACGTTTCCTTTAAAGCAAAATGTATTCATTCATGGACGGAGGGGCCTGGTGGGCTGCCGTCTATGGGGTCACACAGAGTCAGACACGACTGAAGTGACTTAGCAGCAGCAGCAGCAGGCATGAGGAGTTTTAGTTTGCAGCATTCAAACTCTTAGTTGTGGCTTGTGACATGTGACCAAGGGTCAAGTTGGGACCCCCCGCATTGGGAGTGCGGTCTTACCCCTGGACCACCTGGGAAGTCCCTTAGGTTTCTTTTCTGGTAAGACATTTATATACAATAAGATTCACGCATTTTAAGTGTAGAGTTTGATGAATTTTGATAATTGTATTAATTTCCTATTGCTTCTGTAACAAATTAGGACAAACTTAATTGTTGTTGATGTTCAGTTACTAAATTGTGCCTGACTCTTTGTAACCCATGGACTGCAGCACACCAGGCTTCCCTGTCCTTCACTATCTCCTGGAGTTTACTCAAACTCATGTCCATTGAGTCGGGAATGCCATCCAGCCATCTCATCCTCTGTCGCCCCCTTCTCTTCCTGTCCTCAATCTTTCCCAACATCAGGATCTTTCCCAATGAGTGGGCTCTCTGCATCATGTGGCCAAAGTATTGAAGCTTCAGCTTCAGCATCAGTCCTTCTGATGAATATTGATTTCCTTTAGGATTGACTTGCTTGATCTCCTCGAAGTTCAAGGGACTCTCAAGAGTCTTCTCCAGCACCACAATTCAAAATCATCAGTTCTTTGGTGTTCAGTCTTCTTCATGGTCTAACTCTCACACCCATACCTTGCTACTGGAAAAACCATGACTTTTGTTTTGTTTTCCATATTTTTTAATTTGTTTGCCTTGTATCTGTCTCCATCCACTAGAAGATAAACTTCATGAGAATAGGGACTTGATCTTTTTTGTCCTCCCAGCATCTCGGGTCATGCCCATGGTGAAATACTTAGGAACTGAAAAACTATGACTTTGACTATACAGACTTTTTTGGAAAGCAATGTTTCTGCTTTTTAATATGCTGTATAAGTTTGTCACAGTTTTTCTTCCACGAAGCAAGGGTCTTTTAATTTCAGGGCTGTAGTCACCATTCATAGTAATTTTGTAGCCCAAGAAAAAAAGATCTCTGGTTCCTCTGCCTTTTCTAAATTCAGCGTGTACATCTACAAGTTCTTGGTTCACATACTGCTGAAACCTACCTTGAAGGATTTTGAGCATCACTTTGCTAGCAGTGAACTAAAATGGACAGGAATGGGTAAATTTGATGCAGATGACTATTATATCTACCACTGTAGGCAAGAATCCCTTAGAGAAAATGATGTAGCCCTCATAGTCAACAAGAGTCCAAAATGCAGTGCCTGAGTGCAATCTCAAAAATGACAGAATGATCTCAGTTTGTTTTCAAGGCAAATCATTCAACATCACAGTAATCCAAGTCTATGCCCTAATTACTAATCACTAATGCCAAAGAAACTGAATCTGAATGCTTCTATGAAGATCTACAAGACCTTCTAGCACTAACACCAAAAAAAGATGCCCTTTTCATCATAAAAGACTGGAATGCAAAAGTAGGAAATCAAGAAATACCTGGAGTAACGGGCAAGTTTGGCCTTGGAGTACAAAATGAAGCAGGGCAAAGGTTAACAGAGTTTTGGCAAGAGAATGCCCTGGTCATAGAAAACACCCTCTTCCACCAACACAAGAGAAGATTCTACACATGGACATCACCAGTCAATACCAAAATCAGGCTGATTATATTCTTTGCAGTTGAAGATGGCAAAGCTCTATGCAGTCAGCAATGACAAGATCTGGAGCTGACTATAGCTCAGATCATGAGCTCCTTACTGCAAAATTCAGGCTTACATTGAAGAAAGTAGGGAAAACTATTAGGCCATTTGACCTAAATCAAATCCCTTATGATGATATAGTGGAGGTGACAATTAGATTCAAGGGATCAGATATGATGAACAGAGTGCATGAAGAACTATGGACGGAGGTTTGTAACATTGTACAGGAGGTGGTGAGCAAAACCATCCCAAAGAAAAAGAAATGGCAGGAAAGCAAAATGGTTGTCTGAGGAGGCCATACAAATAGCTAAGAAAAGAAGAGTAGCGAAAGGCAAAGAAGAAAGGGAAAGATATACTCAACTGAATGCAGAGTTCCAGACAATAGCAAGGAGAGATAATAAAGCTTTCTTAAGTGAACAATGCAAAGAAATAGAGGTAAACAATAGACTGGGAAAAACTAGAAATCTCTTTAACAAAATTGGAAATACCAACATTTCATGCAAAGATAGGCACCATAAAGGATAGAAACAACAAGAACCTAACAGAAGCAGAAGATATTAAGAAGAAGTGGCAAGAATACACAGAAGAGCTATACAAAAAAAGGTCTTAATGACCCGGAAAACCAGGATGAGGTGGTCACTCACTCACCTAGAGCCAAACATCCTGGGATGTGAAGGCAAGTGGGCCTTAGGAAGCATTACTATGAACAAAGCTAATGGAAGTGATGGAATTCCAGCTGAATTATTTAAAATCCTAAGAGATGATGCTGTTAAAGTGCTGCACTCAATATGTCAACAAATTTGGAAAACTCAGCGGTGGCCACAGGACTGGGAAAGGTCAGTTTTCCTTCCTATCCCAAAGAAAGGCAATGTCAAAGAATGCTCAAACTACTGTACAATTGCCCTCTTGTCAGAAACTTAGTGGCTTAGCACAAAATTCTTGTCTTGCACTTTTGTAGACCAGAAATCTAAAAAGGCTCTCACTGGACTAAAGCCAAGCTGTTGGCAAGTTTGTGTTCCTTCTGGAAATTCTCTTAGACAATTCTTTTTCTTGCTTTTTCTAGCTTCTAGAGGTGGCCCACATTCCTTAACTCTGGACCCATTCATCTTCAAAGCCAGCAATTGTATTACTCTAATTTCTGCTTCCCTTGTCACATCTTCTCTGATTCTCATCTTCTTATGTCTCTCTCTCCCACTTTTTTTAGAAAACAACTTATTCATTTATTTATTTTTGGTTGCCCTCAGTCTTTGTTCCTACCTGGAGGCATCTCTAGTTGTAGTAAGCTGGGGTTCCTCTTCATTTCTGTGTGTGGGCTTCCTTTTTTCAGTGGCTTCTCTTGTTGCTTCTCTTGACCCAGCTCTAGGCACATGAGTTTCAGTAGTGGCAGCACGCAGTCTCAGTAGTTTTGGTCTGAAGGCTCTCTAGTCAGGTAAGCCCACAAATTTGATTACTTAGATTAAATGAGCCCATTCTTTGGAGGATACAGTAAAATTCCAGCAAGTTATACTATGTATATTGATAAACTGATTTTAAAGTATATTAAAAGATGCAAAATAACCAACAGGATACTGAAGAACAACTTGGAGAAGGAAATGGCCACCTACTCCAGTATTTTTTCCTGGAAAATTCCATGGACAGAGGAGCCTGGTGGGCTACAGTCCATGGGGTTGCAAGAGTTGGGCATGACTTAGCAGCTAAACCTCTACCACCACTACTGAAGAACAAGGTTAAAGGTCTGACATTATCTAGCTTCAAGATTTGTTATAAAACTACAGTGATCAAGACAGTATGGTATTGGTGAAGAATAAATAAATAGATCAATGGAACAGAATAAAGAGCCTAGATATGGACCTAAACCAATCCAGTCAACTGATCTTTGATGAAGGAGCAAAGACAACTTAATAAAGAATTGTCTTTTCAACAAACAATTCGGAAACAACTACATGCAAAATAAAAATGAATCTGGACACAAATCCTATGTTGCAAATATTAAATCAAGTAGATGATGTGCGTGCATGCTCAGTCTCTCATTTGTGTCTAACTCTTTGCAACCCTATGGACTATAGCCCAGCAGACTCCTCTGTTCATGGGATTTTCCAGGCAAGAATACTGGAGTGGGTTGCCATTTCAAAAGTGGATGACAGGCCAAACCTAAATGTAAAATGTAAACTTTTCTAGATAACATAGGAGAAAATCTAGCAGACCTCAGTTTTGGTGATAACTATTTACCACGCTACCCAGCTTACATGATCTCAGTTCCATGCTCAGGGGCTGAACCGGAGCCAGGGTAGTGAAAGCACTGAATCCTAATCACTAGACCATCAGGGAACTCCTGGTGATGACTTAAAAAAAAATATTTAACTATTTGATTGTTTTATTTATGGCATGTGGGATCCAATTCCCTCACCGGGGACTGAACCCAGGCTCTGTGCATTGGGAGAAGGAAGTCTGAGCCACTGAACTACCAGGGAAGTAGTTCCACCTGGAAAGTAGAACTACCTGGAAATGAGTTTTTAGATACTATACCAAGAATATGATCTGTGAAAGGAAAAAAATTGATAAATTGGAGTCCATTAAAATTAAAATCTTCTGCTCTGTGAAAGCCCATGGAAAGAGAATGACTGGAGAAAATGTTTACAAAATACATATCTGATGAAGGAGTTCATGATCTGAGCCACAGTCATTTATATTGAAATAATAATTTTTAAATAATAAACTTAAAAATTTTTAAAAATCCAGAATAACTATGGCAATCCAAAGTGAGAAAAACAAAAGTGAGGCCCTCTATTATCAGATAATATTACTTAATTTTTAAATAATTTATTTAGTTAATTGGAGGATATTTATTTTACAGTGTTGTGTCAGTTCTGCCATACAACAACATGAACCAGCCATATGTATACACATGTCCCCTCCATCTTGAATCTCCTTCCCACCTCCTGCCCCATTCTACCCCTCTAGGCTATCACAGAGCACCAGGTTGAGCTCCTTGCATCGTATAGCAAATTCCCACTGGCTATCTATTTTACATGTGGTAATGTATATGTTTTAATGCTACTCTCTCAATTCTTCCCACCTTCTCCCTCCCCCACTGTGTCCACAAGTTTATTCTCCATGTCTGTGTCTCTATTGCTGCCCTAAAAATAGGTTCATCAGTACCATTTTCCTAGATTCCATATATATTTGCTAATATATGAATTTGTTTTTCTCTTTCTGACTTCCTTCACTCTGTATAACAGGCTCTAGGTTCATCCACCTCACTAGAACTGGCTCAAATTCATTCCTTTTTATGACTGAGTAATACTCCATTGTATATATGTACCACTACTTCTTTATCTGTTCATTTGTTGATGGTTATCTAGGTTGTTTCCATGTCCTGGCTATTGTAAATAATGCTACAAGATATTATTACTTAATTTTAAGTTAAAGAAATTAAGATAGTATAATTTTAGCATAAAGACAAACATAGACCTATGTGGCAGAATAGAAAGTCTAGGGAAAAACAGACACATATACAGTTCCCTGTTTGATGACAGGAAGACAGTGCAATTCAGTAGGGGAAAACATTGACTTTTCAATAAATAATGCTGGGTTAATTGAAATCATATATTAAAGAAAATGAATTTAATACTTATCTCACACTATACCTAAATTCAAAATAGAATATAAATTTAAATGTTAAAAATAAAATACTTAAACTTCTAGGCAGAAACATAGCAGAACAGCTTCATGACTTTAGTGTAGGCAAATATTTCTGAACTAGGATGCAAAAAAGCACTAACTGTAAAGGTTGATAAGTTGGACTTCATTAAAATTGAAAAGTTCAAAATACAAAATTAGGAGAACTAAAGATGTACCACGAATTGGGAGAACATATTTGCAACACATATCTGATGAAGGATTTGTATTCACAATAACATAAGAGCCAACTCATTGGAAAAGACCCTGATGCTGGGAAAGATTGAAGGCAGGAGGAGAAGGGGACAACAGAGGATGAGATGGTTGGATGGCATCACCGACTCGATGGACATGAGTTTGAGCAAGCTCCGAGAGATGGTGAAGGACAGGGAAGCCTGGCATGCTGCATTCCATGAGGTTGCAGAGTTGGACACGACTGAGTGACTGAACAACAAATGAACTACAAACTCAAATTTTTAAAAATTGGCATTTCTTAAATAGGGAAGAACATATGGAAAGATATAAAATATCATAATCATCATAAGTACAAGTCAAACTCACAAAAAACTATCACTACATCCTGGCCTGAGTAGCTAAAATGAAAATGACAATATCCAGTATTGGCTAAACTGTGAAGCAACCAGAAGCCTTATACGTTGCTTTCAGTAGTGTGAACTGTTACATACATTTGGAAAACAGTTTCACAGCAGGTAATAAAGTTAAACACACATATATCCTGTAGACCAGCAATTTCACCTTTACATCTATATATCTATCTAATAAATCAATGATTATGTTCATCTGAAACTATGCACAAGAAAGTTCAGTACTTTTTATAATAACCACAAATTGAAAGCCAAATGCCTATCAACATTAGAGTGGATAAGTAAATTGTGGTACAACCATAAAATGGAAGTTTATAAATAGGAACTGCTTTTAACTGCTTTAAGAAAAAACAGATGAATCTCAAAGACAATATTGAGTGAAAGAAGCCAGACATAAGAATGCAGAGTCTACTTGATTTAATATGTATACAGTTTAAAAACAAATGAGAGGGAACATGAGGGAGCATGCATGGTGACTAAGGGGTGTAAACTTGTAAAGATCATCATGCTGTGCACTTAAAATTTGGGTGCTTTACTGTATATAACTTATACTTTATTTTTTTTAACTTGTACTTTAATAGAATAGAAAGGAATAAAAATGACTGAAAGAATAGAAGATATTTAAGCATCAAGCTAGAAATGATCTCAAACAGTATTGTCTTGAGTTCTAGGAAGCTTACAACTCCAGCAGGAAGCTATGAATCACCACGCCCCTTTGGCTCTCCAGTTCATATCCTTAAGAAACATACATAAATTTTCTTTTACCACTCTGTTCTTTTGACCCTCCTATCATACTCAGAAAATTTGGGGATGTTTTCCCATTGTCTTATTTGTTGTTGTTGTTGGTACAATTATTTTTGGAAGGGAAAGTGTATTATGTTTTCAGAAAACAAGACAAAAGGTTGTCTTACATTTTTCTGAAATGGAGGAAGTAGTTAAGAAAAGACTATTTAAAGAGAGTAGTTGATGGGTTAATGATCAACGGGTGGCCGAAATAGCTCAGTTGGGAGAGCGTTAGACTGAAGATCTAAAGGTCCCTGGTTCAATCCCGGGTTTCGGCAGTTGTTTTCTTACCCTTTTGTAAAGCGGACTATAAGATACTGACGCCAAACTAAATCTCCATCGTCTTCAAATATACAATATAATAGGTCTATAGTGCCTTTTATATGCTGAGGAGTTGCATACATTTACCCTTAATTTCTATGGCAAAACGTAATTCTGTGCCAATATTCATTAATTCTTCCACAACTACCAGTAGTTCCTAAAGGTAAAGAGGGGGAAAAAACCCAAAGCAAAACAGTTAGTGCTTTATTTAGTTATGTATTTAGATGTTATTAAAGGCATCTATAAGAAGCAGGGCACGAGCAATTTCAATTGTCCCTTATTTACAGTAATTCTTTTGGAGTTCGAATTGCTAAAACACGCTCATTCTTTAGCGATGACTTTCTAAGTGAACATCAGGGGTCTATACACACATTTTGGAATGTAGAAGAATCCTCAAAAGCCAGAAGGTAGTTGATTTTGATAAGTACAGAGGACGTGGGACTGCCCAAGAGTTAACAGATTTCGTTTCCGTGGTTTTTGAGCACCTGTAAGTCTTACCAGGACAAGAGCTCTTGAAGACTAGAGAAGTAAAACCTAGAAGACTGGCGGGACTTGAGCCTTTAACTGTTGAATACTTAACCAACCACTAGCAACTCACACTTCCCCCTTGCACCAGCGTCGGCTTAAAAATCAACAAAAATCATTACTTGTTTAATCATTTAGCTTTAAATGAATATATTCGGTGAAAATTTAACTAGGGGTCAGTCAGCAGGAAAGTTCAAAAAGTAGGGGGAAAAAAAATCAAAACAAAACCCAAAACAACCAATGCAATCCCAGGAAATATAAAAGGACATTTCCTGAGGCTGCAGGAGATTCCTTCAACTTTAGGTGATGAAACTACAGCCTCCCCGAGGGCCAACGAGTTCATCTCACTCTATCTTCTCCAACCTCGTGCTTGGATCCTTCCATTCGCGAAACGGAAGATGAGTGATACAGAGAATGCACTGTAACACTGGGTGAAAATTTTAATACCAACTTGAAAACATTAGGTCTCTAAGTTACAAATTATTTGCAATTTGTGATCCAGTGCTGCTGTTGCTAAATCACTTCAGTCGTGTCCGACAATGTGCGACCCCATAGACCGCAGCCCACCAGGCTCCCCCGTCCCTGGGATTCTCCAGGCAAGAATACTGGAGTGGGTTGCCATTTCCTTCTCCAATGCATGAAAGTGAAAAATGAAAGTGAAGTCGCTCAGTCGTGTCCGACCCTTAGCGACCCCATGGACTGCAGCCTACCAGGCTCCTCCATCCATGGGATTTTCCAGGCAGGAGTACTGGGGTGGGGTGCCATTGCCTTCTCCATTAGGGGCATGCTTTTAAAAACGGAAGGCTCCCTTCACCCAAGATTCAGGACCTATTACAGTGCTTTTTCTACGAATAAACTAGGTTCAACTTCTGCACAAAAATTTCTCCGTGAATTTTCTAGTCCAAATACGAAGAATTGAAATAGTATAGATTCCTTATTAAAATCTATGAATGTGGTCTGAGGGAGAAGGATAAAAAGAAATTATTATTTTAAAAAAATTGTTTTTAACACCAAAACAAAAATGTAAACCAATCTACTTTCATAAAAGAGAAACACTTGTGTGGTGGCCGGTTAGCTCAGTTGGTTAGAGCGTGGTGCTAATAACGCCAAGGTCGCGGGTTCGATCCCCGTACGGGCCATTGGACGCTTGGTTTTGAACTTATGATACCCTCTAGGTGGGCCTTTACAACCCACGGTTGTTACAATCTGAGGTCCAGAAGCTTAAACATTTCCCTCGTGGTGGTGAATTTTACCTGCGGTGCAGAGCGAGGATACAAGTTACACATTCGGAAATCTAGCCACCTATGAAGATCCTCTTTTGGTTTAGTTTGAGGAATTCTCCCTCACTTGGCAGTCATCTCCCCCAACGTCTCTGTTCCGCCTCAACACAGAGAAAGGCAAATCTGTTCTCTTTGGAGATGCCGCTCCAATGCTACCTTTCCACGCCTTCCTTACACGCTCATCTTCTTTTAAAAAATAGTGGGGAGGTCATTCCTCTTGGTTCTTCTGTTCACTTGAGGTCCTTTTTCCCAGCTCCTGCGTGTGTCCGTAAGAGTGACGTTTCCGGCTGGTGGGGTAGATACTGGGGGCGAGGAGCACCGGCTGGTGCGCTAAGCCGCTTCAGTAGTGTCAGACTCTGCGACCCTATCTCTAGCCTGCCGGCTCCTCTGTCCTTGGGATTGTCCAGGCAAGAATACTGGAGGCTCTCCTCCAGGGAGTCTTCCCGACCCAGGAATGGAAGCCGCGTCTCCGATGTCTCCTGTGTTGGCAGTTAGGTTCTTCACCACTAGCGCCACCTGGGAAGCAAAACAGGAGCGCCCGAACAGGGACTTGAACCCTGGACCCTCAGATTAAAAGTCTGATGCTCTGCCAACTGAGCTATCCGGGCTCACGAAGGATCCTTCTCATCCTGAGGTAAAAAACCTCTTGCATCGCGTCTCTACCACACTTCTTGACAGCATTTCCATAGGAGATGTCTCTTTTTGCCAGTAGCTATGCGAGGAAAGAACTTTGCAGGATGATCTTCAGAGTGAGGACTCTTCCCAATGGGGAAAAAAATACTGATGCAGAAGATACTGGTAGGGAATTTTTTTTTTTTTTCGTTTTTCTTTGAAGTTTTGATGATGTAAAAACCTCCCTTCCAATGGTCTTTTTCAGTCAGTCACTCTTCTCATGTTCAAGAAGCGATGAAAGTAGGAAGAAAAGCTTTCTGGATGGGTCCTTTGATGATTCTCAAGTCTCAGACTCAACGGACGGAAAATGAAGGATCAGTTCCACGAAAATACATTCGAAGGACTTAAAAAGGACTTTCTTTTAGAAAAGAGTACCTAGAAGGGGGAAAAAAATCAGCCTAACGAGCCAGCCAGGAGTCGAACCTAGAATCTTCTGATCCGTAGTCAGACGCGTTATCCATTGCGCCACTGGCCCTCGCTGATTAGGTTATCCTCATGTTCATATTTTCATCATTATCCGCAGTTTATGCCAACCAAAGAAATGATTGATTTTTAAGAATCTAGTAAGGGGTTAAAACCAGAGACTAAATTGACTTCGGGAAAGCATGATTTCTTTTCTGATTTGGTTCCATAACATAGATTTACAGAAAGTGCTTTCTTTGAAAATAATGGGGAGTCTTCCCTTACTTACTGACTATGCATTGAAAACTTGTTTACTTGTTTGCTGCTTAGTAAGAAATCTCTGTGGACTCAGTTATCTATTCCCTATTCCACTTCAAATCCTGTCTTACCCAGCGTATATTAGTGCTAGTTTTGAGGTCTTCATTTCCCACCCACCCCCCAACACACACACACACTGTTTTGTCCTGCAGAATGTTGATCTGCCCTCAAAACCCTATAAGGAGACAAGGATTCAATAGAAATATACATTTTAAGAATCTCATGTAACAAACTCAGAAAACAGAATAAAATTGGCTTAAAAATGTACTTAGCTGTTCAAAGTAGGCAAAACAGCTGAAAATGCAAAAGTGCTTTAAAAGAGTAGTTTAGTACGTTGAGCAGGAGACGAGACTTTGTATGGTTTTGAACTTCAAAACAAAGTGAAAATTTAAAAATATATTCTCTCTGTGCCTCAGTTTCCTCGTTTGTATAAAAGGCTTTCTCTTAAAGAGAGCGTGGCAAATACCGTGGAGTATTATCTTCCATTTTTACGGCTCTCACCTGCAGCCGCTGGTATCAGGACAAACACTGAAGATGGTTGCCTGGGAATGATTTCAAGTAGCTGCAGCTCTCTATAATCACAAAGAGAAACTATTTCCCAATGTCTCCGCTGTTCACTTTGCTACTGTGATCACTCTTAAAGGCTTAACAAACCATTTCAACGAAGCAAGTATTTTTGAACGCGATCCAAGTCTCTTGTGGACAGTGGGTAGGCTGGGCTCTGGATGCTCACAGAGGCTCAGACTATGAAAGGGAATTCTGACACTCTAATCTGGCTGGCGCCCACTCTCTAAAAACATCAGAACTGCCTTTCAAGGGATTTTTCTGCATGCATGCTGCGTGGGACGGCAGTAAATTATTTGTAAATTTCAAGAATCAAGGATACACCGAAAACGAGAACGCTGTGAGCAGGATTTGAACCTGCGCGGGGAAACCCCATTGGATTTCGAGTCCAACGCCTTAACCACTCGGCCATCACAGCTTGGCAGAACGAGTTTTATTTATTCGACTAAAAACAAGTATTCATCCTTTCCCTGCAAGGTTGGAAGAAGAGAGGATCACCGATTTCTGAGTGTCCGCAAGAAGACCTTCTCCAACCCCAAGCTTGCATATTTCACTTAGTGACACTTTCAACTTTTCAGGTCTTTAAGCAGAAAAAAAAATCTTGGCAATATTCTTCAAATTTTCTTTCATTCCGTGGATGTGAGGAAACTGTCTTGTTCTACCTTCAAAATGTATTTAGATGTGCAAAACTTCTCACCCCTCCGACTGCTACAGCCCTGCTCCAAGAAAGCTTCATCTCCTTTGTGCCTCCTTTTGCCTTTATCTAGTCAAAATATCCAGAATATGCGACCTGGTGTGACTTAAGCTATAAGATAAAAATCAGTTAAATTCCCCCCAAAAGTCTGAAAGAATTCACACCAGAAAGATTCTGAGAATCCTCTTAGTCTACTGGTGGGACTATTGGGGGCAAATTCTGGGCCCCAGCTTCCCATCCGGAGATCCCAGTCTCTGTCGCCCCCATGTGGTCACTGAACGCAGGCGCGGTTATAAATTGAGCTGAACACTCTGGAGACCAAGTGTCATTTCCCTGAATGTGGGTCGAGTGGAAGCATGCTATTTCTTGTGTTATGCCCATTCCGAAAGAAAAACCACCCCTCTAAAGTGACTTCTAGCAAAATATATCATGAAATACACACAAACAAGCCACCAAACTTTTCAACTTTTCTTATTTCCGGGAAATCCCTCAAACTGCTGATTTCAGGAATGCTTCAGATCCTTCCTTTCATCCGAGACCGTTTCTGCCTGCTGGCCTCCCACTTAGGGCGGAGCTGGAGGCCAGATGCTGAGTTTTAGGAGAACGTCGAGTTTGATTCCGCTGAAGAGGAGGCTCCCCGCAACAGCCAGGGCCAGGAGTCCACCCTGGGCCTGGGAGGGCTGGGGGTGAGCGGGGCGAGGGGGGACGGGTCTGGCATGTTCCACTGCGGTTGAATAGCCTAAAATCTAGCCCCACGGGGAAACAGTCCCAGAGGATCTTTCTGGGCTGGTGGGAACGGAGGGGAAGGGCGCTCCCAAACATGCAGGTAAGGGCCTTCTTTCTCCAGTACAGAGACCCGGGGAGTTTTTGAGGACGGGAGTCTCCTCTTATCCATCCCTCCACCCCAGCTGCTCCCCACAACTCTTCTTTCCCCATCTACGCCTGATGAGCTTTGGAACTACTGGATGGTACTAACAGGACTAATAATAACTGAACGGTTGTGCGATCGCTGTCTGGTTTCGAAGCGAAGCACTTTTCTTCCTCTGAAGATGGAGAAAGTCACTTTGCAGAAAACCCGTTCGTCCGAGGGAGACTGTCGCCCGCGCGGCGCAGGCCCGTTGCAGCAGCGGTCTCTTCCGGTTGACCCCAGGTTGGCCCCTCGGTCCTTCCGGCAGGAGGACGCCGAGGGCGAGAGAGAAAAAGCCGGTGGGGAAGGGGAAACCCGGGCTTCAGGGCAGATGGCGTCCGGACAGCTTTTCGTTTTAAACCTCTGGGCCTCAAAAGAAGGGCAAATGTGGTATTTGTTTTGAAGTCTGGTACCACAAAGACAATGTACAGAGATTTCCTGCGGAAATGAAAAGGACGCTGAGGTGAAGCCTGTTTCCGCCCGGTTTCGAACCGGGGACCTTTCACGTGTTAGGCGAACGTGATAACCACTACACTACGGAAACCAGACGTGAAGAGTGAACAGGTGCTCTAGGCCTTCGAAATGTTTCCATTTTTTCTTTTTTTTTTTCTTTTTAAAATCAATAATAAATATAAGTAGAAATGCGTTTACCAAACATATCTACCACAATGTTCAGAAAAGCCTGTTTGAACAGCCAAAAAATTGGAATGCCCTTGAAGGCTTGCAAGAGAAAATGACACCAAATCTAAGATTTAATAGATGAAAAGAAGTATGACGGTTACAGGTTAGTAAGGGAATTTTTTGTTGTTGTTGGGAACTGAACGAAATAGGAATACTCTTTGGGGGTGGAGGGGGTGGGAATCCAATCATTTGAAGCAAGGCATGGAAAGAAATAAGACTAAATGGTGATTTATGGGCCAGATCAAAGGCAAGATGGATGTGCCTCCCAAAGAGGGGAAGGTATATTTCAATTTGAATCTGATGAGAGAGGGAGTGGAGACTAATCTTTAATTTTTGGAGTGTAGATCTATATCTACACTGAAGGTTTTTTTTTTTTTTTAAAGTGTGATTTACATACATAAAAATGCTGTAAACTTAAGGGTACTTATAGCTCAGTGGGGGCAAACATGTGACAACTCATTGATTGAATAAGCTCAGCAAATAAAAAAATCTGGATAAACACAAAGAAAACTGTAGCCAAATTATGTTGAAATTATTGAAAAACAAAGATTAAAAACATCTTAAAAGCAGCTGGAGGGAAATGATACTACATCTTAGGTTAAGTAAAGATTAAATGGAATAAGAAATATTAATTCAAAGGAAGGTAGAAAAGGAGGAACAGAGAACAAGTAGGATAAATGGAAAACAAATAATGATGTCAACTTAGACCCATATATATATAATTGCTTTTAATGTAAATGGAATAAACAATTAAAAGGCATAAATGGGCTGGCTAAATAGTAAAATAAAACAAAGAAAAACAAGAGCCTTTTGTGTCCTTCTTACAAGAAATATACTTGAAAAATAAGACAACAGGTTGAAAATAAAGTGTTGGGGAGCTATGCAAACACCAACCGTTAGAAACCTGATTGACAAACAGAGCAGACATCAAAGTAAAAAGTAAGACCAAAGACAAAGAACATTTCATAATGACAAAGTGATCAATTCAGCAAGAAGACATGTCAATTCTTATATAAAGCAAAACTGAGAAAACTAAAACAAGAACTACAATAAGCACAACTATGGTTGGTGATTTTAAAGATCACTTTTAGTAGCTGATGAGAAACTTACAGAAAAGAGGAAATCAGTAGGAATAGAGAGGATGAGCCATAGTTAGTAACTACTCAACTTGACCTAGCTGATATTTATCACACAGTACATCCAACTACTGCAGAATTCTCATTATTTTCAAGAGCACATTAAACATACACCAAAACAAAAAGGGCCCCCAAACAAGTCTTAATAAATTTAAAAGGATTCAAACAATTTAAAAAATGTTTTCTGAAAATAACAGAATTAAACTTGAGGTCAATATAAAAATGATAACTAAAAAAATTCTAATACTGGGAAACTTGAGCAGTACACTTCTAAGTAAAATATAAGTACAATGGAAACTAGAAAATACTTTAAACTGAAAGAATGAAAATACAACACACAACTAAAGTTGTGCTTAGAGGAAAATATATAAGTTTAAATGCATATATTAGAAAAATAAGAAAGGTTTAAGACTGGGAAACTTTAGGGAAGAAATGATGTTTTGTATTTTAAGCCAAAGATATGTCTTCTGGGTTGAGAATGACTTCAGATGGCCAGTCTTAAAGACAGGGAGAACAGGAAGAGGCTGTTAGAAATTGTAGTGAAGAAGGTCCAAATAAGAACCAAGTAGATGAACAGAGAGGAAAACATCTCACATATGTTGAATGTAAATCAGGAAGGCTGTGATAATTTGACTGGTGGGGTAAGGCAGCAGGAAGAGTCAAGTTTAATAATAGATTTCCAGTGGAAACAATGATCAATGATCAGTTGAGTTCATGGTGTATGGTGTAAGTGGTACTCATGTGAAATCCTGGTGGCTATGGAAATGTGTGTTTGAAATTAGGCCTTTTTCAGACATGGATATTTTGAAAGATCAGCTCTAGGCAGGCAGCCAAGGAAGGGTCAGCTCCAGAGACTCCTCTTTCCCTAACATCTTCCCTCATCACCATGCCTTACTTTTCCACCTTTTCAAGGGACATTCCATTTGAATTTGCTCACCAAACTTTATCCAGTGTCCAACATGAGACCTGCATACCTGGACATGAAGAAGAAAGAACCACACAGTTGGCTTAAGATAATGTCAGTTGTACCCTCAGAGCACAAAAGAGGAGCTGTCCATTTGAGGATCCCAAGTCAGAGAACATTTAATGGGGAAGGAAGTTTGAGTGAAGAGTACGGTAGGTCAAGAAAGAAATAATAGTTGAACTAGGGAGAAGTCCCTTTGACAAAGACACAATTGAGACTGTCCATGACTTGTTTAAAACTGTTTTATAGAATAACAACCTTTTATCCTTTAGACCTATTAAGTACTCAACACTTCTAGAGGTATAGGATTTCATTGATTAGATTCAACTCCATCTTAAGAGATTCTTTAAAATGTTAGTCTTCTGACGCATTTGCATTCCTGGATGCTCAACAAAGGAGTAATTAACCTGTTGGGCCATGATAATGAGAAGCAAGAAGGTACTTAGGGTGCAATCATTGCTTGTAGAATTCTGTGCACATTACTAAGTATGGGGAAGTGGACATTTGTAGAGTCTAATTATTTTAAGGTATATCTTAGAATGTCAAAAGAAACAGCAGATAAACAGAAACATATTTATTTTTAGGACTTAATATCTTTATCAGAACTTTTATGTAAAAATATGTCTAGAAAAAAAAGTATAAGACTTCATTTGTCTCTAAACTCTTGCTAGATGCTTTATATGCTTTGTCACTAACCACTCTTCTTTGTCACTAACCATATTCTTCTCTTTTCAAAAACTTAAGTGATGACCTAGAGTTCAGAATCACTTGAAAAGTAGAAACAGTTATTACAGTACTCAAAGCAATATTTACATTGGGTGTTTTGTTTTTTTTAAGCCCTTTCTTTTCCCCTCTTACCTTCTTTAGGATGAGGCTAAGAGCAGAAATGCAAAGGAAAATGGAAGGTTTCCTAGAAGTGGTGAGTAGCAAGAACAGGTTCAATGACAAAGGATTTAAACTAATCACTTCTGACCATGGGTCTCTGTCTTCATACCCTATCCTTTGCTCCTTAAAGATGCTTGGTACTAATATTTCTACATATTACCTTGAAATTAGCAAAGCCATTAGCTATTTAATAGTCTATTTAAAAAAAACAAAACAAAACCTGAGTGTCGACCCTACTCCAAGTGTATCTGAGGTTGCAAAAAATAATTAAAGCTCTCCAGTAATCAGACGAATCTAAAGGATATCTGAAAGGGCATGTATTTAAAGCTGTTGAATCGCCTTCACTTGATTCCAGTAATTAGACAAAGGGGCAAACCTCTGCTAGGCTAGGCTACCTATCCACTGCTAATATCATGATTCAGACAAATAATCGGAGTCATTAAATTACTTATGGTCTATGTGTCGGGAATGCTTCTCGGGATATTATTTACCCTTTTACCTCTGTGCTCTTCTACAAAGTACCCCATTTTTCCCAAGCAAGGACTTAAGTCCTGAGTATTAGAATATTCATCCAGTGTCAATTCAAGTTCATTTCTACTCACTTAGAGAAAAATGTTTTCTATGAGGTGAAAATCGCAAAAACAGCGCTCTGACAGGCCCCGCTGGGATTCGAACCCAGGATCTCCTGTTTACTAGACAGGCGCTTTAACCAGCTAAGCCACGGAGCCCATCCTGGCAAGGCTTTTAGTTACACATTATTTGAACATAATTCATATGTCTCTCCACTATAATGAATTTAGAAATTGGTTTGCCGGGTGATGAAAGAGGGAGAGAAAAAAAAAAAGCAACTTTGTGTCAGTCAAAACCAAAGAAAAATGTTCTTTTGGAAGAATAAATACAGGTACTAGATTAAGATGACTATCTCCTCTTGAGAAACTGTTTCAGGATTGAAGTAGACTATAAACTCTGGCAACGGGGGTGTGTGCAGGGGGCAGGGTGGGGGCGGGGGAGTGTTGTATGAAGTATTAGCGGATGGGGGAGTGTGTATCAGGGACCTTTGTTGAAGCCCAAAAGAAAAAATGAAATGATCTTCTATTAACCATCATATTATTTTAACCACACCTGCTCTCTTCTATATTAGTGTGTTGAAGGAGGGATTACTGGTCAAAAGCATATATCTGACACAAGTTTTCTGAAACAACAGTGGTGTGATGCACCTGTCAAACCACCCTCCAGAGTGGTGGCACTTATTTCTCCATTTCAGGAGTGTTGACTTCTAATGGCTTACAGCTGGGTTACTCTGGGCACTATCCTCATGAGAAAAGAGGAAACCTTGCTCAAGAGTACACCAACCCTTGAGTGTAGCTCAAATCCAACCTCAATTCAGAATATTACTAAAGGGCCATTTCAGGTTCAGATATCCTGGTAAGCTGAACTGAGGCTTCTTTTACAACACCAAGTTCAACTTCTGCCTCTTCTTAATCATGTTTCCTTCACCCTGTCTTTGCAGTCGATTCTAAGAGTGATCCCAATAAGACTCTAACACCATCTTACACCAGGCTCAAGGAGAAGCAATTGGTTATCTCTGAGGAATTTCAGCAGCAGCCATCCTCAGAAAAGGTTGCAGAGGGGTGGAGGAGGAGGCAAGCTCTGGCCCTGGAGCCAGCCTCCCCTGGGTCACTGCTTTGGCATCTCCATCTCCATCTCAATGTTTATTTCCCAGGGAACTGACACAAAGCAAGCAACTTCAGTCTACCATCTAAGTCTGACTAGGGCCCAGGTTCTCAAAACCCACTTAAACATACCAAGTACCTGAGTAGAATCAGAATGTCAGGTACTACTACTAATATTCTGCTATACAAACTTTCAGAATTTTCACCAAAGAACAAAACAAATGAAGACATCTACCAGTTGATTAAAAGATGTACAAAGTTAGTGAAAGGTGCTGAAGGGCCAGAAGAATCATTTAAATGTATGATATTAAAAGCAAAATTTTAGTGAAATGGAAAGCAAGAAAAAAATGGCAGATTCAGTCAACCAAAGAGTATGATTCCCATTTCCAGGAAAAAAAAAGTGAATACTAAGTATTATATTAAAAACTTTATTTACTAGCAGTGCATAGCCAAAAGAATCTATGTAATATACATAGATACATATGCAAACAGGTCAATTCAGTTCAGTTCCTCAGTCCAGTCCGACTCTTTGTGACCCCAGGGAGTGCAGCACCCCAGGCTTCCCTGTCCATCACCAACTCCTGGAGCTTGCCCAAACTCATGTCCATCAGTCAGTGATGCCATCCAACCATCTCATCCTCTGTCATCCCCTTCTCCTCCTGCCTTCAATCTTTCCCAGCATCAGAGAAAGATTTTTCCAGTGAGTCAGTACTTTGCATCATGTGGCCAAAATATTGGAGTTTCAACCTCAGCATCAGTCCTTCCAATGAATACTCAGGGCTAATTTCTTTTAGGATTGACTGCTTTGACCTCCTTGCTGTACAAGGACTCTCAAGAGTCTTCTCCAACACCACAGTTCAAAAGCTTCGGGTCTCCAGTACTCAGCGTTTTTTATAGTCCAACTCTCAAGTCCATACATGACTACTGGAAAACCATAGCTTTGACTAGACAGACCTTTGTGGGCCAAGTAATGTCTCTGCTTTTTAATATGCTGTCTAGGTTGGTCATAGCTTTTCTTCCAAGGAATAAGTGTCTTTTGATTTCATAGCTGCAGTCACCATCTGCAGTGATTTTGGAGCCCCCCAAAATAAAGTCTCTCACTGTTTCCATTGTTTCCCCATCTATTTGCCATGAAGTGATGGGACAGGATGCCATGATCTTTTTTTGAATGTTGAGTTTTAAGCCAACTGTTCACTCTCCTCTTTCACTTTCATCAAGAGGCTCTTTAGTTGCTCTTCATTTTCTGCCATAAGGGTGGTGTCATCCACATATATGAGGTTATTGATATTTCTCCTTACAATCTGGATTCCAGCTTGTGCTTCATCCAGCCCAGCATTTCACATGATGTACTCTGCATATAAGTTAAATAAGTAGGGTGACAATATACAGCATTGACATACTCCTTTCCCTATTCGGAACCAGTCTGTTATTCAATGTCTGGTTCTAAGTGTTGCTTCTTGACCTGCATACAGATTTATCAGGAGGCAGGTAAGGTGCTCTGGTATTCCCACTTCCTGAGAATTTTCCACAGTTTGTTGTGATCCACAAAGTCAAAGGCTTTGGCATAGTCAATGAAGCAGATGTTTTTCTAGAATTCTCTAGCTTTTTTGATGATCCAGCAGATGTTGGCAATTTGATCTCTTGTTCCTCTGCCTTTTCTAAATCCAGCTTGAATATCGGAAAGTTCAGGATTCATGTACTGATGAAGCTGGCTTGGAGAATTTTGAGCATTACTTTGCTAGCATGTGAGATGAGTGCAATTGTGCAATAGTTTGTGCAATTGTGCAATATTCTTTGGTATTGCCTTTCTTTGGGATTGGAATGAAACCTGACCTTTTCCAGACCTGTGGCCACTGCTGAGTTTTCCAAATTTGCTGGCATATTGAGTGCAACACTTTCATTGCATCATCTTTTAGGACTTGAAACAGCTCAACTGGAATTCCACCACATCCATTAGCTTTGTTCATCGTGATGCTTCCTAAGGCCCGTTTGACCTTGCATTCCAGGATATCTGACTCTAGGTGAGTGATCACACCATCGAGGTTATCTGGGTCTTGAAGATCTTTTTTGTATAGTTCTTCTGTGTATTCTTGCCACCTCTTCTTAATATCCTTAGCTTCTGTTAGGTCCACACACTTTCTTTCTTTTATTATGCTCATCTTTGCATGAAATTTTCCGTTAGTATCTTTAATTTTCTTGAAGAGATCTCTAGTATTTTCCATTCTATTGTTTTCCTTTATTTCTTTGCACTGATCACTGAGGAAGGCTTTTTTTAAATCTCTCCTGGCTACTTTTTGGAACTCTGCATTCAGATGGGTATATCTTTCCTTTGCTCCTTTGCCTTTAGCTTCTCTTCTGTTCTCAGCTATTTGTAAGACCTCCTCAGACAACCATTTTGCCTTTTTCGCCTTTCTTTTTCTTGGGGATGGTCTTGATCACTGCCTCCTATCCAATGTCATGAACCTCCTTCCATAGTTCTTCAGGCACTCTATCAGATCTAATCTCTTGAGTCTATTTGTCACTTTCACTGTATAATCATAAGGGATTTGATTTAGGTCATACCTGAATGATCTGGTGATTTTCCCTACTTTCTTCAATTTAAGTCTGAATTTTGCAATAAGGAGTTCATGATCTGAGCCACAGTCCGTTGCCGGTCAGTTTTAGCTGACTGTATAGAGCGTCTCCATCTTCGATTGCAAAGAATATAATCAATCTGATTTCAGTCCACTGGAGAAGGAAATGGCAAACCACATCAGTATTCTTGCTTTGAGAACCCCATGCACACAGGTCAGTTGACTTCTAAAAACACTACTATCCCTGACTTAACAGGAACAGTCGTGTTGGAAAGGAGGGAAGAAGTAGAATCCAGAAAAGAGCAGAGGGAGAATAGGGAATTAGCTCTTCTGCCGGCCCTTCCCTGGGTTGACCCCTGCCCGCAGGGTTCACCTCGCAGTTCAGCCTCTCGAAGGGGGT
This sequence comes from Muntiacus reevesi, assembly GCF_963930625.1. Classification (NCBI taxonomy): domain Eukaryota; kingdom Metazoa; phylum Chordata; class Mammalia; order Artiodactyla; family Cervidae; genus Muntiacus; species Muntiacus reevesi. Next base: position 31,799,658 of record NC_089268.1, on the reverse strand, counting down.
TTCCCGTCTCTTTTCACAGAGTTGCCCAACTCGGGCCTACGCCGCTCCTCTCCTTTCAGATCCCAACGATCGTCTCCGGTCCAGATAACTGACCTGACTCCCGACACCACTTGGTTTCGAGGTGGCCGGGTTAGAGGCTCTGAGAAGTCATCCCCAAAGTTCTTTCGCTCCCGCTGACCGCAGCCGCCCGGTCGGGCGCCACCACGTATTTGATGACCAACATCGCTACACCAAGACACATTGCCGCGCGCCGAGCGGAGACCTGCGGCTCACGGGCGGATTCCGGGTGGCGGGGCGGCAAAACCACCCAGAGGCCAGGCAGCGACAGGGTTCAGGTTCAGGGGACCCGAGGCTTCCGAGGGAACTTAAGGATCTCCAGGAGTAGAGAGGAATCTGTATCTTGCGCGCCGGAGCCGAGTCCTTCGAGGCCTCTGGAGGCTTCGTGGTCAGTTCCGTGACGCACCCGTCGCGGTCTCAGGAAGCCCTGCCTGGGGACGTTGGCCTGAATCTTCTCGGGTCAGAATCTGAAGTTTGAGAAAGTTTTAAGTTTTTCCGGAAGGACACTTTCTTGAGGCAGAAGGAGAACCTTTTTCATTCATTTTCTTGGTTAATGAAGAAAGACGAGAAAAAGAATGGAAGCAACTTGTTCTTCCCACCGTAAACTGCAAAACAATGCTGTTTAAGTGTCATTTGTAATTTGAAAAGTGTAAGTGTTATCCTGGCCGGTTAGCTCAGTTGGTTAGAGCGTGGTGCTAATAACGCCAAGGTCGCGGGTTCGATCCCCGTACGGGCCAAGGTTGTCTCTGACTTTTGTTCTTTAAGATTGGAAACTCGTGCGAGCCTTTGTGCTAGCCTAAGAGTTCTGTATTTCGTATTGGAACTTCTTTGCTGAGAAGGAGAGTCTGCAAACTTCCTTGCTAGCGGGTTCAAGAATCTGCTTAGGCATAGTGAACAGATCCCACTCCAATTAAAGCGGAACGATAGCAGAGACCTGGCAGCTAAAAGGTACAACAGAGCACCTTTCTTTATTTCATTGTATTTTGTTTTCCGTAAGGAAACTGTTTCTTGGAGAGAGAGAAAAAAATCAATGTCTCTAGGATATTTGCTCTCAATATATCTCCTTTCCTTATTGGGGAACCAAGAAAAGGAAGTGAATCACTAAATAATAGAGTAAAATCTCTAGAAAGAATTGCCCTGCCATAATAATATAGTGCACGTGGCTGATGCTCAGAGTTTTCCTTACCTGGGATAGGAGTTTTCAGATCCATGTTACTTATTCAATATTAGAGCTGAGATTAATATTAATTGAAAATTGAAGCAATTAATATCCTGGGGTATAAGTCAAGATGCTATAAACTTGGTTTTTTGAATAGGAGGGTCCTCAGAATATGGCCATCCACTAAAAAAATGGTCAACACCAATTTTAAGAAGCAGTTTAGTGATAATGAAAAGGAAGTTCTCTAGGGTTAAATGATCAGAATGCGGACTCTAAACTCTGTCCTCGGTTATTTGTAAAAGGAGGATGATTGTAACATTCACCTCATAAATTAGTTGTTATGTTTAAATATGTTAATTCATTTAAAGCACATAAATAGTCTTTGGTCCGCAATAATGGCTAACTAAGATTTTATTTACACCTGTGATGTCTAAATAGAAAGTACTGAAAAGCTGGAACTGAAGTATTGCATAGCAACCTTAAGAAGCAAGTCCATTTTATTCTCACAACACCACATTCATTCCCAAATTCAATGTATACTTTTTTCTACCTGTCCTAAGCATCAGCTCATTTTTTCCCACCTCAGACCCAGTTCCTCATTTGTTCATGGAAAGGTTTATTCATTACTATTCCGTGGGTTCATTTAGAGCTTTTTCACATTGAGTTTTTTTCTAGTTCATTATTAAGGTTATATACCTTTCATTTATCACTAGCATTACATTTCCATTGTTTGCTCTTGGAAGGAAGCTTTTAATTTTTGCTCAGGGATGGATAAGTGGGTGTTTGGATGGATGGATTATTTTAATTCAATTGTTCTTTAAAAATACTGCTGGTATTTCTTCCAAGCACTTATTCTTCTCATTTCCAAAGAGTCTGCAGGTAGAAAGACTCTTTTCCCTTCTCCTACCATCTTTTACTGTGGTCTCCAAGATGCAAATATATCAAAGTCCTTACTATCAAATGTTCCAATTTGCCATTTTCATTAAAAATGGTTTTTGTACTTGTTACAAAAGAATTTACATTACAAAATGAATTTGCATTGGTTCCAAGAAGGTATGTTTTGAAAGGCAAGGATCATTCTTGACCTTGATAAACTTTTTTCTTTTGTTTCCCCTTAACAGAAGCGGACTCAGTATAAATAGGGCTGATAGTCCCCTTTGTGATAAAGAACTTCTAGAAGGTCAATGCAATTAAAACATTAAGGAAGAGCAGTAGTTTGTATGAGGGCCGGTTAGCTCAGTTGGTTAGAGCGTTGTGCTAATAATGCCAAGGTTGCGGGTTCGATCCCCGTATGGGCCACTTTTAAGTCTAACTGGGATCACCAAGAATAGAAGCAAGTTTGAAGAGTTTGTCAGCGCTATGCTTAGACGGCCTAGTTTTACAGTTATCTTTAATATTGCAGCCTGAAGCACCTTAGGCAAAATGTTCTTCGCTCTTAACACAAAGGAACAGCATAGCCTCTCCTCTCAATCATTAAAGTGTGATTATGACAATTTAGTTCCCCTGCCTACCTCTGAACTTATAACAGCCAGCAGGGGAATGCTTTTTCTTATCCGTTTAAACCTAAATTTGTAAATCAATCATCTATGAAGGCATAGGATTTACATATTCATCTTAGACTATTCATAAATTGCCCTGGAACATAAAATGGGGGTAGGCAATGGCAACCCACTCCAGTACTCTTGCCTGGAGAATCCCATGGGCGGAGGAGCCTGGTAGGCTGCAGTCCATGGGGTCGCGGAGGGTCGGACATGACTGAGCAACTTCACTTTCACTTTTCACTTTCATGAATTGGAGAAGGAACTGGCAACCCACTCCAGTGTTCTTGCCTGGAGAATCCCAGGGACGGGGGAGCCTGGTGGGCTGCCATCTATGGCGTCGCACAAAGTCAGACACGACTGAAGCGACTTAGCAGCAGCAGCAGCAGCAGCAGAGTCTCCTGAGTTCTTCAATTTATGCGTATCAATAGTGGATATTAGAACAAAATCAGTTTTTAAGAAGGAAAAAGGGTGAAATGGAGACCAGGTAGCAATTGTGACCAGTAGTAAAGATTGCTCACTCTACACCTCTGCAACCCTATTGCAATGTGCCTCCTGTACCCTGAAACTGCAGAAGTAAACTCTCCAATTCTCAGATCTCCTTGTCACTAGGATTTCCTGTGTCACATAGCTTTTGATGAGCAGATGTGCTTGTGTAAGACTCAGTTCAGTTCAGTCATGTCCTGACTCTTTGCGACCCCATGGACTGCAGCACGCCAGGCTTCCCTGTGCATCACCAACTCTCGGAGCTTACTCAAAATCATGTCCATTGAGTCGGTGATGCCATCCAACCATCTCATCCTCTGTTGTCCCCTTCTCCTCCTGCCCTCAATCTTTCCCAACTATAGAATCTTTCCCAACTATATTTCCCAACTATGTAAGGGTCTTTTCTAATGAGTCAGTTCTTCGCATCAGGTGGCCAAAGTATTGGAATTTCAGCTTCAGCATCAGTCAGTCCTTCTAATGAATATTCAAGACTGATTTCATTTAGGATGGACTGGTTGGATTTCCTTGCAGTCCAAGGAACTCTTAAGAGTTTTCTGCAACACCACAATTCAAAAGTATCAATTCTTTGGTGCTCAGCTTTCTTTATAGTCCAACTTTCACATCCATACATGAATATTGGAAAAACCAAAGTTTTGACTAGACAGACCTTTGTTGGCAAAGTAATGTCTCTGTTTTTTAATATGCTGTCTAGGTTGGTCATAGCTTTTCTTCCAAGGAACAAGTGTCTTTTAATTTCATGGCTGTAGTCACCATCTGCAGTGACTTTGGAGTCCCCCCCAAATAAAGTCTCTCACTGCTTCCATTGTTTCCCCATCTATTTGCCATGAAGTGATGGGACCAGATGCCATGATGTTAAGTTTCTGAATGTTGAGTTTTAAGTCAACTTTTTCACTCTCCTCTTTCACTTTCCTCAAGAGGCTCTTTAGCTCCTCTTTGTTTTCTGCCATAAGGGTGGTGTCATCTGCATCTAAGGTTATTGATATTTCTTCTGGCAATCTTGATTCCAGCTTGTGCTTTATCCAGCCCAGCATTTCTCATAATGTACTCTTCACAGAACTTAAATAAGCAGGGTGGGTGACAATATGCAACATTGACATACTCCTTTCCCGATTTGGAACCAGTCTGTTGTTCCATGTACAGTTCTGTTGCTTCTTGACCTGCATATAGATTTCTCAGGAGGCAGGTAAGGTGGTCTGGTATTCCCATCTCTTGAAGAATTTTCCACAGTTTGCTGTGATGCACACAGCCAAAGGCTTTGGCATAGTCAATGAAGCAGAAGTAGATTTTTTCCTGGAATTCTCTTGTTTTTTCAGTGATCCAACGGATATTGGCAATTTGATCTCTGGTTCCTCTGCTTTTTCTAAATCCAACTTGAACATCTGGAAGTTCATGGTTCACAAACTGTTGAAGCCTGGCTTAGAGAATTTTGAGCATTACTTTTCTAGCATGTGAGATGAGTGCAAATGTGTGGCAGTTTGCACATTATTTGGTATTGCCTTTCTTTGGGATTGGAATGAAAGCTGACCTTTTCCAGTCCTGTAGCCACTGTTGAGTCTTCCAAATTTGCTGGCATATTGAGTGCAGCACTTTAACAGAATCATCTTTTAGGATTTGAAATAGCTCAACTGAAATTCTATAACCTCCATTAGCTTTGTTCAAAATGATGCTTCCTAAGGCCCACTTGACTTTGCAGTGTAAGACTGGGAGAAATGAATATTGTGAGATAAAGGCTGAATAGCTCAGCCGACATACGTCAACCTAAATAAAGAGGTAAACTGAGACAAGTTCAAATTACCAAAAATAGAGTTTATTCAGGAATAGCAAAGGCATTACAATTCAGGAAACTCATGATATATAGCAAGGTAGGTCTATTGAGGTTTTGAGGTAGTTGTATTTATGATCAAGAATGCAAAAAGGGGCAAGTCCAGTCAGATTAGGGGCTATTCATTGATTAGGAGATAAGTCTCTGTCTTCTGTAAATTAGGCATTTTAGGGGAAATAAGTCTCTTAGCTGTTACCTCCCATTCTTCAGAGGGTGCACATGTGACATTTCATTTCATATCCTCTGGTTTGGTTTTAGCTTGAAATCCTTTCACACATGCAAGGTTGTTGGGGGTATTTTGGTTTATGTGCAGCTACTGTCTAGGATTTTGTGGAACCAGAAGTGGCAGCAGTAAGATTTCTACAGAAGCATTTTCATGTCTGGGTGCTTCTGGCGGTGTACTGTAATCTATACTTGATTCTGGTCTCCAAGAAACTGTGAATGCATAAGAAATCCCTTTTAATTTAACCTTATTTGTGTGGATTCTATTCAGGAACTAAGATCCCTGATTAGTTAACAACATTGTTCTCTGCAATTATGGTAAATCTATACAGTGGGAAATAAAGGCCAAAATAATTCAGTTAAAAAGGGTGATGATCTGTATTTGAAGTAAAGTAAAATTTAAAGGAGTTTAGGCAATTGATGGAATATAAGAGAAAGCCTTAACATTGGGAACACTGTAAATGACTTCTGACTTTTTAGTTAGCTTTTGCATGTGAGATTTACCCACTATAGATCAGTCTACAGTTTCTACTCCTTCATGGACTGTGATCATTTTACTTACCTCTCTGATTGAAAAATATCATATTTCTCTTTTTTCTTTCCTGTGCTATCCCACAACCGTAATAATATTTTCTCTTTACCCATTCCACTGATTATGATCCTTATTTCTCCTTTTATATTTCTATTCCTGTCCACATTCCTTGATTTTCTTTCTTACTCAGCACTTCATCCTAGTACCCTTACCTACCATTACCACTATCTGAGAGACCTTCACATTTCTACCTCTTTCCTACTGTTCTACTCTTTCATCCACATGAACTTCATACCCAGATATCAGATTTCCCAAGACAGCTTTCTTGGACCAGGCCTGTTGGAAGTTTGTTGCCAAACCTTTGATGATGACATAATGCTTCAAGTGATCTATGTCCAAGGTCTTGATAACTTATGCACCTTAGATAAAAGGTGCCTGAGAATTCTCACTCCAGCCCTCCTTATTACTCACATATGATTTTAAAATATATGTTATATAATATATTTATAAAATATATAAAACTGATAAAGTTTGAACAATGGTTGGATACTTGATGATCCTATTTTTGGTATTATCTTTAGATATGATAATGATATTGTGATTATGTTTTTCAAAAGCATCCTCATTCTTAGAGATACTTAAGTTTCAGCCTTGTGTCAGTCATATAGGAGCTGGGCAGAAGGGAAAAAAATCAGTAATACCGATTCTCTATTTAAAATATTGATATTGTATTCAATATAGTTTTTTTGCATTAATTTTTACTTAAAAAATACTTTGTTATTGTCTCTATTGCAAAGCTTTTTGGAAGTCTCCTAAATTTTGTGCCCGAGGCAAGTGTCTAACTCATCTTAGTAGGGGGTGTGTTAAAATTTATCAATGACACGTGTCTGAGATTCAAGCAATGTGTTAGAAGGAATGAGGGCTGGGTTATAGGTTAATAAATTGCCATGAGTTGGTAGAAGGTGTGAGACAGGCACATCGAATTCATCGTACTGTTCTATTTTTGCATATATACTTTTGAAGTTTTCCCAAACGATTTCTCTGTCAAACCTTCCCAACCCATTTAGAAGGCAGGGCCTAGAACAGCAGAAGCACAGGAAGCTGTAGTAGCTAGAAGTAACCACAGAGACGCAGAAACCTCCCAGGTTCCTAGAGGGGACCTGGAAATAAGGCCAGTGAAAGTAAACCATCCTGTCTCTCTATTCGACCCCAGAGGCTCACGTGTTGGTGGTCTTGTTTTCCTGGCAGCAGGCCTCCGCGATCTCCGCAACAAACGCCGTGAATCTCGTGCCCAAGCAAGACTGCCTGGACCTTCCGGGCAGACAGAGAAGGACCAGGCTTCGCAGCCTCTGACCTGATAAAGGCAGGACTTTGGTAAATGTCCAGACACCGAAGGCTGGACTAGAGCTGGCCCCTGTGGCGCATGTTCTTGCCCAGAAGCAGCAGTTTGCAAAAAATCAGGAGGTGTCGGCGGGCAAGGATGAAGGCAGGTAAGTTTCGGCGCTTTGTCCCTGGACCCCAACACAACCCCCGCGGGTTTGGAAGCTGAACCTAATCGAAGATTCTGCAGAGACGTATCTGGCGCGAGAGCAGATGGCATAGGCCTGGACGCTCCCTATCAGCAAAGTCCATCCGGAAGCGGCCTTGCCTTGTGGACGGTAACAGGTAGCGAGTCCCGGTTTCTGGGTGTGTTTGTGAGGGGCGGACACACGCAGGGAGAGATTCAGGCGCTTGAGCGACAGGTGCTGGAGAGATCACGTGCTCTAGATAATGATACCTAGTGGAGAACCGTTACCCAGAAGGCAGAAATGTTGCGACTGTGTCAGGCGCACTGTTTGATGATTCTGGGCATCAAATAAATATGAACTGTGTAGTGGTTGCGGGCGGGGTTGGTCATCAGAAAATAGCAATACGCCTCCACAGCCGGCCTGCTCTCACCTTAGAACCACTTGGAGGGCTTTTAAATTTCCCAGGTAATGCCAGTGTGCAGCGGGTGGAAATAACCACTGGACTACTGTCCGATCCAAGAAGTGCATCTGACTCTTCGTTCTTCTGGGCAGAAACCATTCTTCTAACACTGTCCAGTCGAAGCCATGAGGCCTAACTGGCACTTAATTTGTGTATAAAGGTTCTCAGAAGGAAATTTATCAGCAGGGTACTGAGTCCAACACTTGGATAATACAAGGAATAAGCAGAGCGAGTTCTCATTTTATCCTACTTAATCTGAGGCACTCAGCAGTATTTTTTTTCTGTTTAAGCAGATTTTTCTTCAATTAAAAAAAAAACCAAAATCATTTTGTAGTTTAAAAATCAGACATGCTTGAAGATATAGTTGTATATTAGCCCACAAGTTTCAGCCAGGTTGTGGCATGTGCTAGAATTTCTTTTCAAGGCTGAATATTCTTCCATTTGCATGCCTATGCCATGTTTTGTATATCCATTTATTCATTGATGGGCACTTGGATCACATTCACCTTTTGGTGATTGTGAATAATGCTGGTATTGCATATGAATGGACAAATACTTCCACAACACCCTGCTTTAAGTGCCTTGGGAGTGTATACCCAGAAGTGGAATGGCTGGATCATCTGATTGTACTTTTAATTTTTTGAGAAACTTCCATACAGTTGTTTTCCATAGCAATTGCTCCATTTTACAGTTCCACCAACAATATGCAAGGATTCCAATTTCTCCTTCTTCTTGCCAACACTTGTTGTTTTCTGAGTTTTTTGATAGTAGCCAATATGGGTGTGAGGTGGTACTGCTGTGGGTTTGATTTGCATATGCTTAATGATTAGTATCATCACACATCTTTTCCTGTGCTTGTTGGCCATTAATATATCTTTTTTGGAGAAATGTTTGTTCAAGTTCCTCTCTCATTTTTTGTTGTTTTTTGTGTGATTTTTTTAAAAGATTGAATAATCTCTTGGATCTGCTATTTTTTGTAGTAATGGTAGATAAAAAGAGGGATGCTCAGAAATACGTCTGGCATCATGTTCAGTTCTGGCTTCTTGAATATGTGTGTATAAAGAAGGATTCTTGTTTTCCAGATGGACGAGGTGGAGAGAGAGTACAATCTCAGGTAGCAGAATTGTAAACAAATGCAGGTCTGAGAAATAGCCTGCTGACCTTTGCTAAAGTGTATAGCAACAGGAGGTAGGTCTGGAGAGAAAGAGCTTTATAGATCTTGTAGGAGACTTAAAGGTGCATCTTGTAGTCTAATGTCATCCAATGGAACTTTGCATAATGGTGGAAATGTCCTACATCTGTGTTGTCCACCATGGTATTCACTGGCTACCTGTGGCTGTTGAACACTTGAAATGTGCCTAGTACTGTTGAGTCTATTTTACTGAATGTTGATTAATTTTATTAGCTCCATTCACCACATGTGGGGAACTTCTGGAAACATTTTTTAAAAGCAAGTGACTTCTCTAAAATATAAATTGTGAAAGGGAGGGTCTGTGACTTGGCTGACATGCTCCATCAACTCTACACTCTACTCCTTTTTTCTTCTCTCTTCCTATCTGGAATTCAGACGAGACTCCTGGAGGAACAGCAGCTATTCGCAGCCTATGGTAATGAAAGCCACTGAGCAAAGACAATTGAGCAAAGAAGACAGAAGGAACCTGGAAACTTCATGGCATTCTTGACCAGTGGTGCTAGCCCTGGATGGTTGACCTCAGGACCTCTTGTTAAATGACATATGCTAACTCCTTTCTGTTTAACCCACTGCAGTAGAATTTTATTTTGCAGTGAATCAAATTCTAACTGATGATATTGGCTAATGTGTGTTAGTACCTGCTTTGGGCCAGTGGACTTCTAAGAATTTTTATATACTAACTTTATTTTTTAAGCACAAATATATTTTTAAAATTTATTTATTCTTTAATTGAAGGATAATTGCTTTCTGTAGTAACATTTTTAATCCACACAGTGAATGACTTTATGAGATAGATGAAAGGAGCAAGCAGCATTAATGTCACCTGGAAATTTGTTAGCAATGCAGGTTTGGGGGCCTGACCCCAGAGCTCCTTAGGCAGAATCTCTGGGAACAGGGCTCACAGTCTGTGTTTTAACAAACCCTCCAGGTGATTCTAGCGTCTACTGAAGTTTGACAACTTTATAGATAGTGTATTTTTACTGTCCCCATTTTACAGGTAAGTAGACTAGAGCTGAATTTAAGTCATTTGCTCAGTGTCACACAATAGTAAGACTAACTCCTAAGTTTGTGTTTGTAGCCACTGTGTGACATCACATGTTCAGAATTCCTGCTCTAGAATAGTGACCTTCAATATTTCAAAGCATACCCCTTTGAAAAATTATGTACCCCTTGTACATTTTTAGATCAGCATCTAAAAATTTCAAATCATAAGTACAAACAGTTGTAAAGAATGTGATTTCCAGTACATTGTAATTTGTGGCATTTTAAAAATGTGTTCCATCACTCTTCTAAATGAATCTAAATACTGTAGTGAATATTTGGTTAATGGACTATCATCTATTTTAAAAAAAATAAATTTTCTTTAACATTTGACATTTTATATCCTCTCTTTTGTATCTGAACTTGTATTTTCATTCCCCCACTCCACAAAAACACATTGTATTGTAACATGGTTGTTTTTTTATCTACTCTGTTGTAGTTCTCTCTATGACTATATAGCTTTGAGTTAACAATTTGTTTCCTTCCTGCATTGTTATTGCAGTTTTTGCTACAGCAAATCACTGAGTGTATTAATATCTTGATAAGTTATAAATGTAAAATAAAATTGAATTGCAAACTCTTCTCTTAATGACATGGATGGAACTAATATTTTCTAATTAATTTGTGTATCCATGGATGTCCTGTTGCAAGACTGATATTGCAAGGTTCAGCATCAGTTTTATGTCTATTTAATAGAGATATGAAATAATTAAGTAGTTAGGAATTAAAGGAGTTTTGAAATATGAATGCAATTCCAATTATCTAACCCCTATATCACATGCTAAAATCACATTATCATTAAAATTTTCTGTTAGTCTATTGTTGACAACTGAATTGGACCCTCTTTCATGTTTGAAGGCACAGTTCAGTTCAGTTCAGTTGCTCAGTCATGTCGCTCTTTGCGACTCCATGGACTGCAGCACACCAGGCTTTTCTGTCCATCACCGACTCCCAGAGCTTGCTCAAACTCATGTCCATCGAGTTCGTGATGCCATCCAACCATCTCATCCTCTGTTGTCCCCTTCTCCTCCTGCCTTCAATCTTTCCTAACATCAGGGTCTTTTCTAATGAGTCAGTTCTTTGCATCAGGTGGCCAAAGTATTGGAGTTTCAGCTTCAGCATCAGTCTTTTCAATGAATATTAAGGGCTGATTTCCTTTAGGATTGACTGGTTGGATCTCCTTGCAGTCCAAGGGACTCTCAAGAGTCTTCTGCAACACCACAGCTCAAAAGCATCAACTCTTCTGTGCTCAGCCGTCTTTATGGTTCAGCTCTCACATCCATACATGAATATTGGGAAAACCATAACTTTGACTAGATGGGCCTTTGTTGGCAAAGTAATGTCTCTGCTTTTTAATATGCTGTCTAGGTTGGTCATAGCTTTTCCTCCAAGGAGCAAGTGTCTTTTAATTTCATGGCTGCAGTCACCATCTGCAGTAATTTTGGAGCCCAAGAAAAGAGTCTCTCACTGTTTCCATTGTTTCCCCATCTACTTGCATTGAAGTGGTAGGACGGGATGCCATGATGTTTGTTTTTTGAATGTTGAATTTTAAGCCAACTTTTTCACTCTCCTCTTTCACTTTCATCAAGAGGCTCTTTAATTCCCCTTCACTTTCTGCCATAAGGGTGGTGTCATCTGCACATCTGCTGCTGCTGCTAAGTTGCTTCAGTTGTGTCCAACTCTTCGGGACCCCGTGGGCTGCAGCCTACCAGGCTCCTCCATCCATGAGATTTTCCAGGCAAGAGTACTGGAGTGGGTTGCCATTGCCTTCTCCACTGCACATCTGAGGTTATTGATATTTCTCCAGGCAATCTTAATTCCAGCTTGTGCTTTATCCAGCCCAGCATTTCATATGATGTACTCTGCATAGAACTTAAATAAGCAGGGTGGGTGACAATATACAGCATTGACATACTCCTTTCCTGATTTGGAACCAGTCTGTTGTTCCATGTACAGTTCTGTTGCTTCTTGACCTGCATATAGATTTCTCAGGAGGCAGGTAAGGTGGTCTGGTGTTCCCATCTCTTGAAGAATTTCCCACAGTTTGTTGTGATCCACACAGCCAAAGACTTTGGCATGGTCAATGAAGCAGAAGTCGATGTTTTTCTGGAATTCTCTTACTTTTTCTATGATCCAGTGGATGTTGGCTATTTGATCTCTAGTTCCTCTGTGTTTTCTAAATCCAGCTTGAATATCTGAAAGTTCTCAGTTCAGGTACTGTTAATGCCTAGCTTGGAGAATTTTGAGCATTACTTTGCTAGCATGTGAGATGAGTGCAATTGTGTGATAGTTTGAACATTCTTTGGCATTACTTTTCTTTGGGATTGGAGTGAAAACTGACCTTGTCCAGTCCTGTGGCCACTGTTGAGTTTTCCACATTTGCTGGCATATTGAGTGCAGCACTTTCATAGCATCATCGTTTAGAATTTGAAATAGCTCAGCTGGAATTCCTTCACCTCAAGAAACCATCTGAGTCTGCAAAAGAATTTTGTTAATCAGTCTTTAAAGACATTCACTTTCTTACTGATAGCATTATTTAGAGTTGTTTTGTCAGATGCTTTGAGGAGACTTTGTGTCTTGGGGAAATATGATGGGTATGCTATTGGATGGTTGAAAGTTATCTCCTTTTTCTTAGTGGGAGAAGAGTTGCGACAAAAGAAGGTGGGAAAACAGAGAGTTTTCAGGCAGGTCAGTCCTAAATGAATCCACATGCATGTCCAAGATCAGGAAAATGATTCATTGTGTCCATTTATTCCCAGGGATATACATACTCTAGTTTCGATACTAAGTGATACCTCCTAAAATTACTATTAGCAGATCTCTTCCTCTATCCAGAAGCCTGGGAGGGTGGGAACTTAGCCCCTCTCCACCACCAGTGCTGCATACTTAATGTTGAAATGCATGCTACAAGACAAGTAGTTTAAGGAATCAGTTGGTGGCTATTTTTACTTCATGTGTTAGATATGAAATTAATACCTATAATATGTAGTATATATAACAGGGAACATATGTGTGTATTAATCTAAAATACTAATATTTTCCAGGTGTCCATAGAGATGAAACGTGAGGGTCACTCAGAGAGTCAGTAGCAGGACCCCAAGAAAGGGACAGAAAGAACAAAGATGGAGAGTGGCCCCCAGAGGCACTTGACACTCTTACCTGACACAATTCAATTTTCTATTATAACATTTCCAGCTTCACATTTTACATTATGTGCTTTAAAAAAATAAACAAGTAGAAATCTATTAGTTTTCTGTTGCCGCATACCAAGTTACCATAGTTTAGCAGATTATAACAATGCCCAAGTATCTACTCAGATTTCTGTAAGTAAGAAGTGTGAGCAGTAGGTAGCTGAGTTCTCTGCTACCTAGGGTTTAACGAGGCTGAAATCATACATGGGGCTGCATTCCAAGCTCTCACGGTGATGGTAGAATCCCTGCATTCTTGCTGTTGACTGGGTGTTCTCAGCTCCCACTGGCCACCAGCATTCTGTTGGCCCCCTCCATCTTCAAAGCCAGCAACAGAGACTCTCTCCCACTTCGAATCCCTCAATTCCTCTCACACTTACAATCTCTGACTTCAGAAAGAGCCCAATCCCTGTCGAGGGCTCACCTAAGTAGGTCAGGCTCTCTCCTGATTATCTTCCTTTTTTAAAGTCAGTGGTGCTATGTCGCATACCCTAATCATATCCACAGTATCAGGGATTGTGCAGGACTTGTACATCAGAGGGAGGGCATCTGTGTTACCACTGAATTCTGCCTACCTCAAGAAACAACAACAGAGGTTGGATTTGGGTAGAAATTGCCAGCAGCCCCCACTGACTGGAGGAGTTTAATCAATTCAGATACAACAGGCTCAGACCTTCTCTGTGGCAGAGATGGGAATGGCATGGTGATTTTAGATCTCATATGAGTCTCATGAAGGAAAGTATATAATTTAACTTCTGTAGGGATGGAACTTGGACATTGGTGTCATCAGCATTATAACCTAAACTACTTTGCAAACCAACCACTAGGAGATTGCTGTGTTTTCTCTTCAGAAAGGTTCAATATGAATAAAATCTTTGTTCCCTGGAACCTCATTTCAGAAAAAACAAACACTTCACTCACTCTTTCCCTACCCCATCCAAGGGAAAGAAACAAGAATATCCAATTTTGTTAAGGATGAGTCTTGCCTCTCCATGGAAACTTGATGTTTCTCAAACCATCTTATTCAGATGAGTTCTCAGGAGAAGCTTCCTTCCTTTTCCTAAGACGACCAGGAGCAAACACAATGCTGATGACTCTGACTTGAAACCCGAGGAAGCTCATGAAAATGACCCACTGAGCTGTCTAACTCCACTGGGGTTAGAGCACTATGAAATGTGGAATCTAGGTGTTTGATCTCAAAACATAGGCAATTTAACTATCAGGAAAAATTTTATCTGATTTCTGGTTTTCTTTTAAAGACTGCTTTAAAGGAAGAGTGTGAGTTTCTTCTAAAGAGGAAGGAAACTAACCTGCAGAATGGCAAAGATAATATGGGTATTCAGAGTGGCAGAGAGCCCTTCCTAATTTGCCAACCCTTCTTAATATATTATCTTTTCACTCTTCGACTGTCTTCCATGAAGTAGGGATTATTACCCCATTTAACACAAGAAGAAACTGAGGCTCAGAGAGTTGGTGGGAAAGCCAGAATTAGAGTATATGATTGTTAAGTTTTAAAGTCCATGCTCTTTCAAATCATCTTGAAGATGCCAGACTTCTGGTCCTCTGAATTTTAAAGAGAATAGAATTTAATATGCTGGAATTTCAATTGTTGGAGATAATATGGGTATTCAGTAATGGTGCTGAGTTCACTGGTAATGTGCTGGAAATAAAGTAGAGTTGGACCGATACCTCACATATTAGGTCAGAAAAAAATTAAAATATATCAGAGATCTAAGTTTAAAAAGAAGTAATGAACATTCTAGAAGAAATGAGTTGTTACTCTTGTTGATCTTGTATAGGGAAAAGGCATATCCAAGTTAGACATAAAACCAAAAGTAAAGACTGATAACTTCACCCTCATAGTCCAAAGTCTGCAGTGTCCAAAACTGCCACACAGTGCAAATGAACTGCTTGTTACATATCAAAACATGACTTAATCGACTCATTTAAAGAACTTTCTACAAATCAAAAGAGAAAGACCCAGCAATCATGAAGAAAAATGTTTCCAAGATATTAAAAAACAGAGAAGGAAGTACACATGGCTCTTAAACATAAAAGATGTTCAATAACACCACCACAAGAGAAGTGTAAATAAAAACTCCACTCAGTCAGTCAGTTCAGTCACTCAGTCGTGTCAGACTCTGAGACACCATGAACTGCAGCCTGCCAGGCAGGCCTCCCTGTTCATCACCAACTCCTCGAGTCCACCCCAACTCATGTCTATCGAGTCGGTGATGCCATCCAACCCTCTCATCCTCTGTTGTCCCCTTATCCTCCTGCCCTCAATCTTTCCCAGCATCAGGGTCTTTTCAAATGAGTCAGCTCTTTGCATCAGGTGGCCAAAGTATTGGATTTCAGCTTCAACATCAGTCCCTCCAATGAACACCCAGGACTGATCTCCTTTAGGATGGACTGGTTGGATCTCCTTGCAGTCCGAGACCATATTTTTACATTTCAAACTGGGAAAACAAAATAGAAGAAAACACTTGTATTCTGCTTTTGAGGAATCAACCATGCTTTCCAGAGTGAGTTGGAGTGACAGCCCAGGCAGAGTTGAGCTTTCACAGTAGGACGCTTTGGAAACAATGAGAATCCTCCTCACTTCCCTGGGGGCTACAGCGAACTTTTTTTCACTATTGCCTGAAGAGCAGATGGGGTCCAAATTTCCATTTCTCTTGGAACTCAGAGCTGAAGTATTTACATCTCTTTAGGCAGGTTGTTGATTTGGTCGGTTTTCCTATGATGGCAATCTAATAGAAGTGTGCAGGGAAATAATTCACACACTTAATACTGCCTACTGAAGCAATTTATTTAGGTTTGAAGACAAGCAGTGTTTACACAAATGGACAGAAAAACAGATATGTAATCTATCAAGTTTATTTCTAAAGGCCAGTATTCTCTCAGGAAAGATTTAGAAGAGCAAAATTTCGCCTACCGAGAGTGGGGTTCGAACCCACGCGGGCACTAGCCCATTGGATCTTAAGTCCAACGCCTTAACCACTCGGCCATCCCGGTTGCTGAGGACCAGTGTTCTGCAATTATTTTTTTAAAATAGAACCAATGTATTGTGCTGTGCATTTAAGAAAATACTGAGTTATTTTTGGCTTTGTGCAATTGCATCAAAGTATGAGGAGGATTATGACTGAGAAAACACAGCAAGCTCTCTGTGCTTTCTGAAACCGCTCACTTTTTCCTGTCCGCTCTCACTAGATCACCTCAAATCCAGAGAAATGCTTGTCTTTCCTCAAGTTGTTGTTGTTAGTTGCTAAGTCGCGTCCGACTCTTTTGCGACCCCATGTACTGTTTCCCTCCAGGCTTTCCTGTCCACGAGATTTCCAGGCAAGAAGACAGGAGTGGGTTGCTAGTTCCTTCGCCAGGGAATCCCGTCCCAGGGATCGAACCGGAATCATCTGAATTGGAGAATTCGCATTCATTAATGCTGACACACCAGGGAAGCCTAAGAAAAGAAGGACTACGAGAGTATCACAAAACTCTTTAGTTGATGCCTACTCATCAGTAGCTGTTGTAAACTCCAGAAGTGGAGGTCGAAAACTCCCAAATGGAGGTGCCGGAGATTGAACCCGGGGCCTCGTGCATGCTAAGCACGCGCTCTACCACTGAGCTACACCCCCGTGTCCCACTGAAAGCCGAAAAGGAACATACGAGGGGCAGGAGGCCAGAGAGTAGCAGAAATTACCACCCTAACGCCAAGTACAAGGTTTCTCGGGTACCTCTACCGAGGGCGCTGTCTCAGTTTTCCCTGAAGAGATTAGGGGTCTGCCTGCTGAATTCAACCCCCCATCGCATGACAAGAGACTGGGGCCCAAAAGACACTATATTGAAACGAGCTCACTTTGGGATTACATTTGGGAATCACTAGGGGACCCAGGAAATGGCAACCCGCTCCAGTGTTCTTGCCTGGAGAATCCCAGGGACGGGGGAGCCTGGTGGGCTGCCGTCTATGGGGTCGCACAGAGTCGGACACGACTGAAGCGATTTAGCAGCAGCAGCAGCAGCAACAGCAGCAGCAGTGAACCCAGAGGCAGTTCAAATTCGTGACTTTGATTTTAATGGCAAAATGCTTTCACTGACAGCCCAATATGTCCATAAAAGAAACACATTGGGCTAGGTATAGGCTGTGGTTGTTGCTCAGTCCCTGAGTCGTGTCCTACTCTTTGCCACTCCATGGACTGCAGCCCGCCGGGCTTCCTTGTCCTTTTCTATCTTCCGGAGTCTGCTCAAATTCATGTCCACTGATGCTACCTAACCAACTTATCTTTTGCTGCCCCCTTGCTCTTCTGCCCTCAGTCTTTCACAGCATCAGGGTTTTTCCCCCCAATGTGTCAGCTTTTTGCATCAGGAGGCTAAGGTATTAGAGTTTCAGCTTCAGCATCAGTCCTTCCAATGAATATTCAGGGTTGATTTCCTTTAGGATTGACTGGTTTGATCTTCTTGCTGCCCAAGGGGCTCTCAAGGGTCTTCTCCAGCATCGCAGTTCGAAAACATTAATTCTTCGGCGCCCAGCTTTCTTTATCGTACATCTCTCACATCCATACACGACTACTGGAAAAACCAAAGCTTTGACTGTATGGACCTTTGTCGGCAAAGTAGTGTCTGCTCTTTAACATGCTGTTTGTCATAACTTTCCTTCCGAGGAGCAAGCATCTTTTAATTTCGTGGCTGCAGTCACCGTACACAGTGATTTTACAGCCCAAGAAAACAAAATCTGTCACTGCTTCCACTGTTTCCCGTATATTTATCCTGAAGTGATGGGACCGGATGCCATGATCTTAATTTTTTTAATGTTGAGTTTCAAACCAGTTTTTTTTTTTTTTTTTTTTACTCTGCTCTCCAGGTGGTCTGGTACTCCCATCTCTTTAAGAATTTTCCTCGGTTATTTGCGATCCACACAGTCAATGGTAGTAGTCAATGGTAGTAATCAATGAAGCAGAAGTAGATTTTTTTTTTTTAATGCTATGATCCAATAAATGTTGACAATTTGATCTCTGGTTCATCTGCCTGTTTGAAACCCAGCCTGTACATCTGGAAGCTCTCAGTTCAGGTACTGCTGGCTACAGACAGAAAGACTAGAACTTCAAGTGCTTCCAGAAAAGACAGCACTTGTGACAATGGGGAATCCAATCTTTGCACTCAAAAGTATCCCCCGGAAGACTTATTACAAATGCAGATTCCAGAACATCTCTTTCGATGCTCCTTTAATAAATAGGATAGATTCCAAGAATCTTAATTTTACCAAGGACTCCCAGGTAATCCTAACATCGTCTTAAATGGCAACAGTCATTTGGAGTGCTGAAAGTTGTCATGGGGAATTTAAGAATCCATGAAGTAAGCTCCCAAATAGGAAATTTATGTATCTAGAGGAGACAGAGCTGAAATGAAATCCGGAAGCACAAGTTGGAATAGAATGAATTAATATTGAACACCTAATGTGTGAAAGTCTCTCAGGTAACCAAGAGAAACCCCACAATGAAAGGATCGTGTCAGTTGTATTAGATAAGCAAAGAGGGTCCAAGGACAACTGTTCAAGTTTCTGGGGAAGTCCAATTTTTACTTGTGGCTCAGCTGGTAAAGAATCCGTCTGCAATGTGGGAGACATTTGGGTTGGAAAGATCCCCTGGAGAAGGAACGGCTATCCACTCCAGGATTTTGGCTTGGAGAATTTCAGTCCGTGAGACTTTCACTTTCTTTTCAATCTTTACTTGGACTGTTCGAACTGCCTCGGTCCACAACCAGATCTTTCTTTTTGATAAATTCATGAAAAGAAATGGCCCCCTCAAGTCCTTTGGCTGTTCAATTCTGATTTTGAATCCCTGGTCAGATCAAATTTCCATTCCTAGAAGGGATTCCTGTCCAAATGTACTTCTTAAAGCTCGCGAAACCACTGAAATGAAAAACAACACATACTGACGGTTTTTACTGTGAGGGCTTCGTGGCTTAGTTGGTTAAAGCGCCTGTCTAGTAAACAGGAGATCCTGGGTTCGAATCCCAGCGAGGCCTTCCTCTTCTTGGCTTCTTTCATAAGGCAAAACCCTTAAAAGCAAACTCCATGGCCTCAGACCATCAATCTTCAAAGGCTGCTAGAGAAGATATTTTGAAGACAAGCAAAGAAGCAGGAGTTAGAAAGTTAATGGGTTGTTTTCTGGTTGAGTATTACAATAACATTTTGAGTAACAGTCGTTTTTCAGATGTGTCACTTGCAAATAATTTTTCTGTCTTGTCTTTTCATTCTTTGTTAAATTATCTTTCACAGAGCAAGTTTTAAAATTTTAAGGAAGTTCACCTTTAATTCTTTCAGTAGATAAACAGTTTTCCTAGCACCATTAGTTGAAAAGACTGTAATTTCTCCATTGAATGGTCTTGGCACTCTTGTCAAAAGCCAACTGATCATATATACAAGAATCTACTTGTGGGGTCTCTATTCTATTTCACTGGTCTTTATTTCTGGTCAGGACCACATGGATTTGGTTACTGTAGATTCAAAGTAAGTTGTGAGATTAGGAAGTGAGGGGGCTCCAAATGTATTCTTCTTTTTTAAGATCTTTTAGGCTATTTGGGGGTTCCACAAGAGTCAATGTTAATTTTAGGATGAATTTTTTTTTAATCTCTAAAAAAATTGGGATTTTGATAGGGATTGTATTGAAACTGCAGATCACTTTGGGCTTTATTGACATTATAACCATATTAGTCTTACAATTCATGAATACAGATATCTTTCTAGTCACTGATATCTTAATATCTTTTTTTTTCTTTTTCTAAAGTTTTTTAGTTTTCAGTGTAAACCTCTTCCTCCACCTTGATTAAGTTCATTCCTAAACATTTCATTCTTGTTGATGCAATTGTAAAAGGAACGTTTCTTAATTTGTTTTGGATTGTTCATTGTAAGTGAATAAACATGCAACTGATTTTTGTATGTTGAATTTTGTATCTTTCAATTTTGCTGAATTCTTTTATTAGCTCTAATGTGTGTGTGTGTGTGTGTGTGTGTAAAATCCTCAGCACTTTCTATATATGACATTATATCTTTCTCTTGCCTGCTTGTCCTGGCTAGAATTGATAGTACTATGCTGAATAGATGTAGTAAAAGTGAACACCTACGTCTTGTTCCAGGTATTAGAGAAAAAGCTTACACTTTTTCACCATTGAAGATGCTAACTGTGACTTCTTGATAAATGACTTTTATCATGAAGATAAAATAGTTTCCTGCTATTCCTAGTTTATTGATTTTTTTTTTTATCATGAAAGAATGTTGTCAAATGCTTTTTCTGCATCTATTGAGATGATCCTGTTCTTTTTTCCTTCATTTGGTTAATATGTTAAACCTTGCTTACATTCCAGGAATGTATCTTATTTGGTTGTGGTGTATAATATGTTGCTGTATTCAGTTTGCTAACATTTCGTTGAGGATTTTTGCATCTATGTTCATCAGGGATATTAATCTGCAGTTTTCTTCTAATGGTTTTGATATTAACGGAATGCAGTCTTCATAGAATGAGTTATGTTCCATTCTTTTCAATTTTTTGGAAGAGTTTGAGAGGGACTGTGTTAATTCTTTAAATGTTTGGTAGAATCCACCAGTGAAAACGTCTAGGTTGGACTTTTCTTTGCTGTAATCATTTGATTACTGCTTCAATATACTTAACAGTTATAGGTCGGTCTGTCAAAATATCTTTCTTCATGTTTCAGATTTGGTAAATTGCGTGTTTCTGGGAATTTGTCCATTTCACTTTAGGTTATCCAATATGCAGTCATACAATTTTCCATAGTGTTGGCTTGTAATACTTTTATTTGTGCAAAATCTGTAGTAATATCCCCACGTGCATTTCTAATTTTAGTGATTTGAATATCTTCTTTATGTTTTTCTTTGTAAATCTAGCTAAACATTTGTCAAATTTGTTGAACTTTTCAAAGAGCCAAATTTTGGTTTCATTGATAATTTTTCTATTGCTTCCTGCCTGCCCTTCCTGATTGCCAGTCTTACCTGAGTGCCTGCCCTATGGATTTGCAACTTGCTTAGCCAGTCCCCACAACTGGCACTCCCCACTTTCTTCAATAAATAACCCCACCTCCCAGTATAAAAATATTTTCCTGATTCTACACAAATTGACCACCTCTCGGTAACCAGCAGGCGTATCAACAATATTCCCAGAACTTTCTAGTAACTACCCACTCTACCTACTCCCAGGGGACCACTTTTCTGACTCCTAACAATGCAAAAGCTTCTTGTCTACGCTGTAATGTAAGCAATTGGCATCATAGAATACATTCTCTTTTGCGCGTGGTTTCTTTTGGTCTGCAGGTCTGTGAAGTTCATTCCTATACGTTATAGACTTTCTTTCTTGTTGCGTTATAGTTTGTCACGCTAACAGACCTAGGCAATTGCAGATGAGCACTTGGAAAGTTTCTATTCTCTCGACTAAAGATCACTGGATATTTTGGTAAATAGCCCTGGATTATACACATGCTTTCATCCATCCTGACGAAAAAAACAGGGTTAAGCAGCGTTGTTTCCGTAGTGTAGTGGTTATCACGTTCGCCTAACACGCGAAAGGTCCCCGGTTCGAAACCGGGCGGAAACATCAGCTTTTGTTTGAGGTTTCCAATTGACCACATGGTATCTTTGTTTATCTTTAAACACAGGACCCTTCCTCCGTAGCAAGAACAAGAACAAAGTACCAAGCCACAATGAAATTCGCACTGACAACTGAGAACCGTCAGCGGAGTGTTTTCATTCAGATTCTCTCTTGAGGTTTACAGAGAAGTTATTCCTTAACCAATACCCTACCTGTTCTGGGACGAGGAAAACACGTATTTAATGAAGACAGAGAAACTCCTGAAGGAACAGAAGGAAGATGGTGAAAAAAGCAAGAGGAAAGTTGAGGAAGTTATTAGGCAGACGGAGCACAGGATGAAAGGCGTCAGAGGTTTCTCTCCAGGCCTTTGGTCTTCGCTGAGGACGAGAGAAAACTATGTGAAGACATGGCCTCAAAGGGATACGAAGCCCCTTTGCATGAAGCCAAGGGCAGAGGCCTGGGAGGGCAAACCAGGTGCCTGGGAAGCTGAAAACGGCAGTTATTAATCAATATATGGAAATGCTGCTTCTAGTTTGCTTAGGGAAACTTTCTTGAGGACGGGAAACAGAGCGAGCTAGTTAATATCCTTTCTCCTCAAGTCTGAATTCATGCCTTCCTCGGTTATCCGTAAGGAAGGACTTCGGGGGCTTTGCTCGTCTTGTTTCGAGGTTCCTCCTCTGAGCTCAGAGCAGCTGCTGAAAGGAAGATGTCGGATGATTGGCAGATTGGTAAAGTGCAACGTGGAGGGGAGTACTGAGGTCATTTAATTCTTGGGGAAATTGATCTGAGACCAAGCAAATAGGGAGAAAAATATATGTATTCTGACAAAGTAGCTGATCTTTAATATGGTAAGGAAGAGGACAAGCAGAGGCTAAACCGGAGCAGAGTGGCGCAGCGGAAGCGTGCTGGGCCCATAACCCAGAGGTCGATGGATCGAAACCATCCTCTGCTAGAACTTTTGTGACGTCTCCAACACACGGTCTCTTGAGAGAGTGTATTTGATTTTCTAAACTTCATTTAGGCTTTAAAGTTTTCCTTTTTTCTCCTTAAATGACTGCACAATTTCCTTCTCGTTCAAAAGATTAGAGGCAAGTCTTATCTTTAGAGGAAGAGTTGACAAGTTTCATGTTTATTTCCAACAAATTAACTTTTTGTGTTCCAGAGACTATACACTGAGGTAGGATATAATTTTTTATTTTCTTGCACATTTTCTTACACTCAAAGAAAAAACATTGATATTTTGCCTGAGATCATTGGTTGCTAAAAACCTATATTGCCTTTTTACTTGAGTGGAGGGGGGGGTGGTTTCAGGTTCCTTTCACT
This sequence comes from Muntiacus reevesi, assembly GCF_963930625.1. NCBI lineage: Eukaryota > Metazoa > Chordata > Mammalia > Artiodactyla > Cervidae > Muntiacus > Muntiacus reevesi. The sequence goes on along the minus strand of NC_089268.1, from coordinate 31,776,518 downwards.
CTTTTGTTCATTCTTAGGCATGATTTATAACGTTCAAATTAATAGAAACATACTGTGAACTCTTCTCTGAAGTAATTTATGTTACAATAATTGAGAAGACACCTTTTATACACTATCCCTGTTCATACTTACATAAACTGGATTCATGGGAATGTTACGAGAAAAAGAAGCAAAAATCTTGCATGTGGAATGATAGAAAACAGTAGACTACATTTAAAAGTTTTTTGTGCATCAGAATTCCATGGAGAAACTAGCAGAAAAATAGTTTTACTGATATATTTGCAAAAGAAATTGAGAGAAAATGTCTAATTTAAATAATTTAAATGAGTGACTATATATGATAAGAAAATATAAATTCTTCTAAGCAGTGAGAATTCACAGAGGAAAATATCAAAAGAAAATATATTAATAACAATTTGCAGGAGGTGGACCTGTTTCATTCCTTTACTTCACTGATGAATATGTTCTGATTCGGCAAAACCAACCATTTTTAACTTATTTTGCTTGCATATTCCCCTAAAAGCACTTTTAACTGAAAATGTCCAGGCACAGGAGATTTGTTGAATAAACTGAGACATATAGACTCAGAGGAGAAGTACCATGCAGCTGCAGAAAAGATATGGAGTGATTTACAAGAGATACTGTTACTTATGCGAGGGGACGTACAGATGAAGATTATAATATGCTATATTTTTTTCAAGAAGGAAGGGGAGTCAGGAAAACATATGTGTTTTCCCTTTTGAACAGAAAACAGCAAAGATAGACCAGTGAAACTGGCTATCTAAAAGTGTAGTAATAGTTCTGGGGTACCTGAAGTATTGGGTTGTCCAAAACCTTCATTAAGACATTGTGGAAAAATCAGAATGAAGTTTTTGGCCAACCCAAAACAGGGCTGGTGGGAGAAATAAAGAAGGAACAGGAAACAGTGGAAGAGAGAAATAAATAGGAGAGTCACAGACTGTCCTTGAAGTGTGGCTCATAGAAATCAAGAGATGTTCCCCAGAGATTGAACCCTTGGCTTTATTTGCGTAAACTATGCTTTCAGTTCAGTCACTCAGTCATGTCTGACTATTTGCGACCCCATGAACTACAGCACTCCAGGCCTCCCTGTCCATCACCAGCTCCCAGAGTTTACTCAAACTCATGTCCACTGAGTTGGTGATGCCACCCAACCATCTCATCCTCTGTCATCCCCTTCTCCCCCTACCTTCTGCCTTTCCAGCATCAGGGTCTTTTCCAATGAGTCAGTTCTTTACATCAGGTAGCCAAAGTATTGGAGTTTCAGCTTCAGCATCAGTCCTTCCAATGAATATTCAAGACTGATTTCCTTTAGGAGGGACTTGCTGTCCAAGGGACTCTAAAGAGTCTTCTCCAACACCATAGTTCAAAAGTATCAATTCTTTGGCGCTCAGCTTTCTTTATAGTCCAACTCTCACATCCATACATGACTGCTGGAACAACAATAGCTTTGACCAGACAGACGTTTGTCGGCAAAGTAATGTCTCTGCTTTTTAATATGCTGTCTAGGTTGGTCATAGCTTTTCTTCCAAGGAGTGAGCGTCTTTTAATTTCATGGCTGCAGTCACCATCTGTAGTGATTTTGGAGCCCAAAAAATAAAGTTGGTCAGTGTTTACACTGTTTCCCCATCTATTCGCCATGAAGTGATGGGACAGGATGCCATGATCTTAGTTTTTTGAATGTTGTTTTAAGTCAACTTTTTCACTCTCCTGTTTCACTTTCATCAAGAGGCTCTTTAGTTCTTTTTTGCTTTCTGCCATAAGGGTGGTCATCTGCATATCTGAGATTATTGATATTTTTCCCAGCAATCTTGATTCCAGCATGCACTTTATCCAGTCCAGCATTTCTCATGATGTACTCTGCATATAAGTTAAATAAGTAGGATGACAATATACAGCATTGACATACTCCTTTACCTATTTGGAACCAGTCTGTTGTTCCATGTCCATTTCTAACTGTTGCTTCTTGACCTGCATACAGACTTCTCAGAGTATAGGTCAGGTGGTCTGGTATTCCCATCTCTTGAATTTTCCACAGCTTGTTGTGATCTACACAGTCAAAGGCTTTGGCATAGTCAGTAAAGCAGAAGTAGATGTTTTTCTGGAACTCTCTTGCTCTTTCAATCATCCAACAGACGTTGGCAATTTGATCTCTGGTTCCTCTGCCTTTTCTAAATCCAACTTGAACATCTGGAAGTTCACAGTTCACGTACTGTTGAAGCCTGGCTTGGAAAATTTTGAGCATTCCTTTACTAGCGTGTAAGATGAGTGCAATTGTGCGGTAGTTTGAGCACTCTTTGGCATTGCCCTTCTTTGGGATTGGAATGAGGACTGACGTTTTCCAGTCCTGTGGCCACTGCTGAGTTTTTCAGATTTGCTGGCATATTGAGTGCAGAACTTTCACAGCATCATCTTTTAGGATTTGAAATAGCTCAACTGGAATTCTATCACCTCCATTAGCTGTGTTTTGTAATGATGCTTCCTAAGGCCCACTTGACTTCACATTCCAGGATGTCTGGCTCTAGGTGAGTGATCACACCATCATATTTATCTGGGTTGTGAAGATCTTTTATGTATAGTTCTTCTATGTATTCTTGCCACCTCTTATATCTCCTGCTTCTGTTAGTTCCTTACCATTTCTGTCCTTTATTGTGATCATCTTTGCATGAAAACTTCCCTTGATATCTAATTTTCTTGAAGAGATCTCTAGTCTTTCCCATTCTATTGTTTTCCTCTATTTCTTTGCATTGATCACTGAGGAAGGTTTTCTTATCTCTCCTTGCTATTCTTTGGAGCTCTGCATTCAAATGGGAATATCGTTCCTTTTCTCCTTTGCCTTTCACTTCTCCTCTTTTCATAGCTGTTTGTAAGGCATCCTCAGACAGCCATTTTCCCTTTTTGCATTTCTTTTTCTTGGGGATGGTCTCAATCACTGCCTCCTGTACCACGTCATGAACCTCCATCCCTAGTTCTTCAGGCACTCTATCAGATCTAATCCCTTGAATTTGTCACTTCCACTGCATAATCATAAGGGATTTGATTTAGGTTATATCTAAATGGTCTAGTGGTTATCCCTACTTTCTTCAGTTTAAATCTGAATTTGGCAATAAGGAGTTCATGATCTGAGCCACAGTCAGCTCCTGATCTTGCTTTTGTTGACTGCATAGAGCTTCCCCATCTTTGGTTGCAAAGAATATAATCAATCTGATTTCGGTGTTGACTATCTGGTGATGTCCATGTGTAGAGTCCTGTCTTGTGTTGTTGGAAGAGTGGTGTTTGCTTTGACCAGTGCGTGCGTTCTCTTGGCAAAACTCTGTTAGCCTTTGCCCTGCTTCATTTTGTACTCCAAGGCCAAATTTGCCTGTTACTCCAGGTATCTCTTGACTTCCTACTTTTGCCTTCTACTCCACTATGATAAAAAGGATATCTTTTTTGGGGTGTTAGTTCTAGAAGGTCTTGTAGGTCTTCATAGAACCGTTCAACTTCAGCTTCTTCAGCATTACTGGTCCGGGCATTGACTAGGATTACTATGATATTGAATGGTTTGCCTTGGAAATGAACAGAGATCATTCTGTTGTTTTTGAAATTGCATCCTGGTACCGCATTGTGGACTCTTTCATTGACTATGATGGTTACTCCATTTCTTCCAAGGGATTCTTGCCCACAGTAGTAGATATAAGGATCATCTGAGTTAAATTCACCCATTCCAGTCCATTTTAGTTTGCTGATTCCTAAAATGTCAATGTTCACTCTTGCCTTGTCCTGTTTGACCACTTCCAATTTGCCTTGATTCCAGGTTCCTCTGCAATATTGCTCTTTGCAACATCAGACTTTACTTTCATCACGTCACATTCACAGCTGGGTGTTGTTTTTGCTTTGGTTCAGTCTCTTCATTCTTAATGGAGTTAGTTCTCCACTGATCTCCAGTAGCATATTGGGCACCTACCAACCTGGGGAGTTCATCTTTTAGTGTCCTGTATTTTTGCCTTTTCCTGCTTTTCATGGGGTTCTCAAGGCAAGAATACTGAAGTGGTTTGCCATTGCCCTCTCCAGTGGACCATGTTTTGTCAGAACTCTCCACCATGACCCATCCATCTTGGGTGGCCTTACATAGCATGGCTTATAGATTCACTGAAAGAGGGAAACTATGCTTTATCACATCTTAGATATCTCAAACAAATGCTGAAACCTATATGACCTATAAGTTTTATTTTCTGGATCTCTTCAAAGCCTGCAGGGTTCACCAAGGAAAAGACAGTTTTTAATGGCACCAGCACCTTTACATAAGTAAGATAACTAAATAGAGATCCAAAGGACTGAAACCTAACTCCTGAGATTTCTGTACTCCAGGATATCTGGTTTATATCTATGCTTATTCAATGTGTTCTCAACTTTTACCAGAAGCTTGAAATTACACAATGAAACATTATTTGAATCTCCAACCTCCCCTTCTTTATCTTCTTATTTCCCTTCACTTTAAAATGTCAAATGCCCTAGGAGAATGCTTTATGGGCAGTGAAATGTATTAAAAGAAAATCTAATCAGAAGATCCTAGCATTGTCATAAGTATACGTAAAGGGAAATAAATTTACGAAATAGATAAAATTATATAGACATTAATAAGTGACAAAGTTGATATTTCAATTCAGTAGGTAGGCAAAGATAATTTTAAAATAAACTGTGATGACATAACTAACTGCCTATGGCAGAAAATAGAGATGAACATTTACCTTCAACAAGTAACAAATCACATTTCAGATTGATTAGTGATTTAACTACAAAATATAAAATAATAAAGCATGCAGTTGCAATTAATAAGAAAACTCAGAAGAAAAAATTATTTACTTGGAAACTGTAGCATAAGAAATGTTTGAGCAACTACGGCTTAGTAAAAATATGCTTTGGTGAAAGCCTACAAAAAAAGTAAGCGATCTTAAATGGCAAATTCACATAAGAAAAAAATCTACCTGAAAATTAGAAATAATGGGTCTAAGAATGAGATGATGGTGAGGGAGCTGCTTTGGTTTATCACTTCATTGTTTTAACCTAGGACAGTATCCTTAAGCTATCTTCATTTCTTAGAGTCTTTATGAATTGTCATAATATTCTGATGCTCTCACATTGCCTTCCAGTGGTCCTCTAAATTGTTTCTTCATAAGTTTAAATCGTCCTAAAGAAGATAATTGCCAACATTTTCATAATGAAATTGGTAAAATTTGAACATCAAAATAGTCCAGTCCATCGCTGAATTTTATCCATTGGTACCCAAGAGCAATTTGATATATGCTAGCATCGTTTAAAAGTATACTCAATATACTTCTGTAGGTCCCACCGAGATTTGAACTCGGATCACTGGATTCAGAGTCCAGAGTGCTAACCATTACACCATGGGGCCTACTCTTAATAAAGTTCTGCTAAATTCTTTGATGATGTAATTCTTCCTCCCTAAGACCCTTGATGCGGTTTTCTAAAGGGTAGAAATAAATTCTGCATTTCCTCCTCTAGGATTAAGTCATGAACCCTTACCTGTCACATGCCTGTATCTATCTTCTAAGCCAGACTCTACTGGAAAACATTGCCTCCCTAATGTTAGGAATTCTCCTCTCCACCCACCCATTCCCACGGAGTGCTCGGTTTCATGACAACCGTTTTGTACTGTTACTTCACCCAAGGCTCACAGTTGTCCTACGAGATGGGGATAATTGTTGCTATTTTACAGATGAATAATCTGAGTCAGAGACCTGGTGTCTTTCACCCTTCACTCTCAGATTCTATTACTTCATGGAAAATCGTCTTTTTCTAGGGTGGTAAGCTGAAGCTCCAACACTTTGGCCACCTGATGCAAAGAACTGACTCATTGGAAAAGACCCTGATGCTGGAAAGATTGAAAGCAGAAGGAGAAAGGGATGACAGAGGATGAGATGGTTGGATGGCATCACGGACTCGATGGGCATGTGTTTGAGCAAGGTCCGGGAGTTGGTGATAGACAGGGAAGGCTGGCGTGCTACATTCCATGGGGTGGCAGAGAGTCGAAAGGACTGAGCAAGTGAACTGAACTGATTTACCTCTTTTGCTGATGCCTTATGGAAAGATTTACCAGAGTTGCAGATGAGACACTGACGTTTAAGGAAAACTGAATTAAACATGCTTGGAAGATGGGATTGGAGTAAGATCCCTGCAGCCCTGGGAGCACAAAGCGAAGCCGGAGAGGTGAGGTGAAAGGGGAAGGAAAGGCCCTCGGGAGTCTTCCTAGGACCGAGTCCAGCCCTACGGTCCTATTTTCACCAACAGAAAATACACAGTGACTTCCAAATGGACACAGAGAAGATTCTCCTGCTGCCGCGTCTGTTTCCCGCACACACATCGGCGTCCACACTTGGTGAAAATCTGCAAGAAAATCAGTTTCTGTGATGGATCTTGGTGAATATTCTGAGTTGCATCCTAATCCAGTATCTTCACAAACTCCTCGGGCTGGGTTTTCGCACGCTCAGAGCGCAAATATACCCAGCACAAGTTTAGCAGTGAGTACCCAGCGATTTCTTTAGCTGTACTGGGGAGTCTAGCTTTGCTCCAAGTAGTTTCCTGGAATTCGACACCCGTAGGATGAGACTGACCGAGCTGAAATATTTTCATGATTTGCAGATTGGGATTGCGTGCCAGGATTTCAGGTTTTAAACTGGAGGCGGGTTTCGAGGTCGGTGCGCCTCTAGTGGATTTAGACGATGAAGCACACTCCCACTACCTGGGGAAGGGAAAAAAAAAAAAAAATCACCAAAGACAAAAGGCCAGGTTTCTTGCAGGATTCCTTTACAGAAGGGTTTTTTTCAGGGTGGCTTTTGCTGGACAAAATCTTTAAATTGGTTCTTTTCTGGAATGCTGGGTTGGGAGTTTTCCTCTAGAACAGGCGAAGAATGGCCAAGGACTGTTCGTGGGTTGCATAGAGTGGGTAGAAGACCCTCAGGAGAGAGGGTAAAGATCCTCCATTGGAGATCCTAAACTGTCAAAACCTGGCGAGTACAAGCAAAATGTCCTTACAAAGGAATCGCTTTTAGACCTGAGCGGGGAGAACCCGGGTAGATTTCTCTTCCCTGGGCATTACTTAGTCAGCAACAGATACACCAGCCCGATGACATTTTGCAGAGCCCCAGATAATAGTCCCAATGGCCTTGACTCTGCGCGGTCCCTGATATGTTAACAAAAGTGCACCATGTGAGGAAGAGGCCTTGACCTGCGCAGCAGCGATGCCCCGTGTAGTAGAGAAAAGGCCTGTACTTCCCCAGGGCCACCTCCTACAGCTTTCCCAGACTCACACCCTCAGGCGAACTGTGATGAGGACAGCAAGTGAAGCCATTCGAGTAAGGAATGAATCAAGTGCAGTGTTCAGAGGCTAAAGTCTCCTTCCTGCACCCCCAGAAAGGGAAAAAGAATGCCTTCAGATTAAATCCTTGCTTTCTGTGCAACATTCAAAAATCTTCAACTGGATGACAAATGTGTAATCAGTGCTTTTCAGAGACTAGGCCCATGGCAGGCACTGGCTTCCCCCTAGCCAATAGATAACCAGAAGTAGGCACGATCAGACTTTAGGATGACAGGGCAAGCATGTAGTCAAAAGAGACTTTCTTTTCAAATTCTCATTCAAACTTGCAAAATTCGGTGCTCCTATTACATATCCTTCCTCAACTCCAAATTGAGCTACTGCTGTGGCCTCATTAAGACAAAGTCATGGTTGACATTCACCTTCAGGGAAGTTTCTGCTCTAGTCCTGGGCAGAATCTGGTTCTTAGAGTTTACTGTAGACTTGGGATCATTGAAGGAAAAGAGTGAGAAGAAATCTGGGAAAAGGCAGAGCAGAATGTTTTGGATCCAAACATGGACACAAGCTACCCTGGGTTCTGGGATGATCAAATCAGATTTGGTGAAACTTTATGCACTCAGCAAGTTTTTTTTTTTTTTCCTCTTTATATAATTTATTTTTTGTTTGTTTCTTTTGACCACATATCTTACAGGATCTCAGTTACCCAACCAGGGATAGTTTGGAATTCTAATCACTAGGTCGCCAGGGAACTCTGCACTCAATATTTTTGAACTCCTAACAGGAGCCAGGGATTGTGGGACTGAGAAGTGAAAGGTGAACAAGGCCACAGTACTGGTCTCTCCCCTAGGAGATCTTCTGTCTAGAGCAGGAGGGAGGGTTTATTCAACAACCAATTAAAACGTGAGGTGGTAGGAGAAGGGGACATTTGGGTGCTGAGGAAACACAGACGGAGCCTAGATAAAGGAAGCCAATAAAGGCCTGGGTAAGAAGGGCTGAAGGGTCTAAGTTAATATTTGAAGAATGAATAGAGAATCAGAACTGGGGGCAAAATGGAGGGCAAAAACGTTTTGCTGGTAGTAAATACTGAAAGGAAAAGAAGATGGTAGAAATAATTGTACCATGGCTTGTGACTAGAAGATATTTTGGAGGGATGAGTGTGACAGGAACGGTGACAAACGAGGTTGGAGGTGTGGGCAGGTTAGGTTAGGTTTCAACAGTCATGAAAATGTGGGGAGCTGCCCCCAGCAAAATGGAAAGAACTTGTCCTGTACTGGAATTTTCAAAGGTGATAGCAAGGGCTGCCCACTCATGGGTTGCTACCCACAGTTTGAAGAACAGTCCCACAAGATCAGCTTTGTGCAGAGGTATTCCTAGCATAAGTCTAAGTAAGATTTGAAGGGATTTGCAGTTACGACGGGAAGAGGCTCCTGACAGCGTTAAGGGCCCGAACTGCTTGTCCATCTATCCTGCTCTGCTCCTGTGGGCTCAGATGCCTCCTCCGAGCGCCCTCTGTTTAGAGCCCAGCCGCAAGAGAGAACAGAACCCCGTGTTTATCGCCTTCTAATCACAAATTTATCAGTTTAGACTCCTTTTTCCAGTTTTAGGGTAAAGAGGCCATTCTTTTAAAAACAAAGTTCTTTTACCTGCTCACACAGATTTCTTTCTAGAAATAAACCAAAGGGAGACAGCGGCGAGACGGCGCCTCCGCATCTGGACCTGGGCAGACCTGGGCACGGGCTATAGGACGGGCGGCTTCTCCTGGTGTTGCTGGATTCTCAACACAGCTTCGCCCAGCAGCCGGTGGGCTCCGATTTCCCGTCAGGGAAGACTCTGTTACCATTGCTCGTTAAAACTGACGCGTGCTGGGTTGGATTACAAGGGAAAAGGCTGGGTTAAGGGACGAGGTTGCAGAAGTAAAACGACCAGTAAGGTCCCACCGAGATTTGAACTCGGATCGCTGGATTCAAAGTCCAGAGTGCTAACCATTACACCATGGGGCCCACATGGAAACACTTTGAAATGGTATCTCTTGTGGCAAACACTCATCTTTGAGGCACTAGATGCCAATTACTAAAATTTAAACAAGTGATTCCCCACCCCAGCCCCCTAACAAAATTGTAACTTCTCCTGGAGGGGTAATTTTGAAAATGTGTGGGTGTTTTGGTTGTCTCAATGGCTTAGGAGCACAACTGGTTTTCAGGTCAGGGCCAGATGCTGGAAGTCCAGTGATACTCAGAACATTCCTATACCAAGAATTATCCTTAGGACAGCATGACTTGTAAAACATTTCCATCTGGATTTTCAAGAATCTTTTCTAAGGGTGAAGTCCCTGCTTCCACCTTTGTACCCTGTCACTTAATCATCTCCTCATATACAACTGGCAGTGCTGTGTGGGACCTTGTTAGGATTATGACTTTTATTCTGAGATAGGATGTCACAACTTCTGGCTAGGTGTTCTGGGGCGCTCCTCTTTGGAATGTATGAGACGTCTGACCATTCTGAATCCACCACACAGTTAGGGAGCCAGATTATATAAAAGTGCTCGGGCTGGGAATTCCCTGGTCTTCCATTGATGTGCAACCAGATTGGATCCCTGGTCAGGGAAAAAGATCTCACAAGTCGAATGGCAAAAAAAAAAAAAAAAAAAAAAAAGGGGGGCTCTGAATGTTAGTCCTATCCCACAGACAGTGTCAATTGCCAGACAAGCGAGTGAAGATGCTTTTAGATAATTTTAGCCCTCAGCAGCTGTCATGTAAATCACAAGTCAATGATCTGCCTACAGCCCCAGACATCTTAGAGCTGATAGCCATTGCAGCTGTGCTCTGACCTAATTCCTGACCACAGAATCCATGAAGATTAATAAAACGCTTTGTGCCATCAAGTTTGGGCTGTTTAGCATGCAGGAACAGTAACCTGAACAGGTCTAGAAACAGGAATTTTCTTGACCTAATCTCTTAGTTTTGACCAATGAGAGTGTCCCCAATATTTTGCCACCATAAGTAATGTGAACATCACTGTCTTCCTATGGGCCAATTTGCTTGTCATATATTTTCAAATCTAATGTTTGTTCACAAAATTGGTGGGCTTGTGAGAGTGGGATGATTAAAGATAAGAAAACTCCCCTCTTTAGATAACCAACTCCCCTCTTTAGATAACCATCTAAGTGCTATGTCCTTTCATTATCTGAAGCTGTGAAAAGACATTGGTTGGCATGTCACTGATTCAGTGTACATTCTAGGCTCTGGGCTTGGTGCTGGGGTATGGCTGAGAGCAAGACTCCTTTGGTAGAACCGACCTCTTCAGGAATGGTTTCACAACTATTTTATTGTTCGTTTTTCTGGATGTAGATCTTAACAGAGGTGGAGTGATCTTCTCTTGCTTTGCAGGGCATTTTTTTCAGCAGCTATCTAGAAAACTTGCAGGTTGTTGAGGCTCTATGCAGAAATTAAGTTGAACAAAGAGAAAAAGATGAGAAATCAGAACTTCTCATCCCATGACTCCCTCTGCTCCAGCCACAAATGGCCTTTGGCAGTTCCCAAAACACACTAAACAGGGACCTGGTTTGGGTACTTGTTCCTTTTGCCTGGAACAGATTCCCCCAGGTAGTGACTCACCACTTTATGCCAATGACTTCTCTGTGAGGCCTTGTCCACGTGCCTTCCTTAAAATTACCTTTCCCAATGCCCCAACTCTTTCCTTTATTTTTATCCGCATCACCTTTAAGGAGCTGATATATTAAGAATTTTATTAATTTATTAATTATCTGGCTGTAAAAAGTGACCTAATGTGTTGTCAGATTCCCTTTCTCCTGGCCAATATGAAATTCTATGCCAGTATTTGAAACTACTGTCTGTTCTCAGTTAATAAAAATGTGGGAATGTCACTTGATTTGTAAGAGATAGGTCCATGAAGTCCAAAAGTTAAACATTATTGCAGAGTCCTTAAATATAGATCAATGCAGTTTGCAATTCTGATTCTCTGGTTGGAAAGGTAAGAATGTTGTATTTGACATCTTTTTAACTGGTTAAGAGAAGGACTACTAGTTCCCTAACGGATTAGTGGTACTTTCTCTGTCTCCATCATTCTCAGAAAAACAAAGAAACATCTATGACTGCTAGATAATTCAACAAATAATGTGAGAGTCTGCTTCATTTAAATGACCATACAATGTTAAACTGGCATCTAGAATCATGACTATTTCAGAATCTTATTTGATAAACTCTTCATGGTTCATACCTAGAGGTTTTATACTGAAGTCCTATCATTGTTTTGCAAAGCGTGCTCATGATACAGAATGAAGCCCTTGGTGTAACATTCAGACTGCTTGCTCAACCCTTTGCACTGCTCCCTTTTGCCTACTCCTGTAGACGTTAGTCCCACCAACATTCCCAGTGCCTTGAATGTGACACCTATGTTCTTACTTCATCTGCCCAAAATGCTGTTTTGTACACCACTCCCCTCTGCTGGTAACTATTATTTGCTCCTTGGGTTTTCCATGTACATCTCTACTGAAGCATTTATTATCTTATTATTTCATTTGTTTGTTTATGGACAATGTGCACATGACTAAAAATTCAAAGTGCGTAAAAACATCACAATCAAAAAAGATTTTCTATCCATCCCTGCTCCTAGGCTATCCAGCATCCTTTCTGCAAAAATAACCAATATTAGCAATTTGTGTAATAGTCTTCTGGAGATATTTTGACAATAAATCATGGAGATCATCACCTATCAATACTTGAGGAAGCCACACAGTGGTTACAAATATGGATTCTGAAGCTAGACTACTTTTGAATAGCCACAAGCACTCACATCTGCCTCCTTAGCGCAGTAGGCAGCGCGTCAGTCTCATAATCTGAAGGTCCTGAGTTCGAACCTCAGAGGGGGCAGTTCCTTTTTCAAGGCTTCTGGGAGAGCGAGGCTCACTCCCTGAGTGTGGACGATCTAGAGAAGGCAACAGCTACTCACTCCAGTATTCTTGCCTGGTGGACCACAGTCTACGGGGTTGCTAAGAGTGGGACACGACTGTTACTAGCTGTACATTTACAGCTAAGTTTCTCATCCTCTCTGGACCTGTATTTTATACTCTGTAAAACAAGTATAAACAGTAATTTAACTCAAAACACTGTTATAAAGAATAAGTGATTTAATGTATACAAGGACATTTTGGGGTTTCCTCTATGGCTCAGCAGGTTAAGAATCTGCCTGCAATGCAGGAGACACAGGAGACCGTGGGTCTGATCCCTGGGTGGGGAAGATCCCTTGAAAGAGGAAATGGCAACCTATTCCAGTATTCTTGCCTGAAAAGTCCCATGGACAGAGGAATCTGGTGGGCTACAGTTCAAAGGGTCGCAGAGTTGGTCGTGGCAAAGCACGTAAGAAAAGTTTTAGGATATTATCTGGCACACACTAAGCAATAAATATTGTTACTAATATTATGCAAAAGAACCTTCAGATTTGTTTTTACCTACAGGTAGAATGATGTACTATAATGTTTTACTCTATTGTTCACCATTCAGATTACTTCTAGTCTTTGGTACTACAAACCGGGCTGCTTGGAAAACTCTGTAACATGTCATTTTTCACATTTTCAAAAATGGTAAATTCCTAGAGATGAGGTTGCTGGGAGTAGAAATAAGTGTGTTTTTAAATATACTGGATACTGTCCACTTTTCCTGTATGAAAGTTCTACCAGTTTTCAAGGCCACCAGCAGTGACTAAGAATTAAGTTCAAGAACAACTTTATTCAGAATTTTCCATTCCTATCTCAGCATACAATGACTATCCTGTAGTGAATAGTAGATGCTGAATAATATTTATTAGTTAACTGGATGAAAGGGTGGTTTAGGAAATACAGTTGGGTTTTGGTGGTAGCAAGAACATTTAAAATCCCTTTGACATTAAATCCCATTTAAATGCTTAAAATCTTGTTTGCTGTATTCATTGAAGATTATTAGAAGACAGAATAGAAAGTTAACTTTTACTGATCACTTTGATCAGTTCTACTATTAGAGATTTCTTTTAGAACCTGGAAAGCATGGTAGAAGAAAAAAGCATTATTGAAAGTTTGTTAATACTGTAAAGCAACAGGGAGTGTGTGTGTGTTGTGTGTGGGGGGGGGGAGGTTAATAATAGAAAATTGACTAGAGTCCCACTGATTTACCGGCTTTCCAGGAGAATAAAAATGCTAAGTCTTCTTATTTATTATCTCATGTGATTCCGATACATATGCAAAGGTAGAGGAGAGAAAAGGACAAAAACACTGAGTGACCAAGAGCTACTAAACTCCCTCTGAATTTATATTCGCAATTTTTGAGTTACTTCCATTTTACAGAGGAAAGGTCTGGTGATCCATACCTTACATAGCCTGTGGCAAGACACAGTCAAGAGGTGGCCTAGTTGGGCTTAGAATATAGCACAGCACTAAAAACTTGGCTAATGCCCAATAACTATGAATACATGGATAGTCATGCTGTAGGAGTGACTGATAAAAACAAAGTCCTGTTTCAGAACTTTACAGTCACTGTTTTCAGAGGTGACGATTATGACCTAAGACAGGCAGTGGATCCTACTGCTAAGAGCATGGACTTGGCTGCCTAAATCCCATTCACCCTAAAATTTTGTGTGACCTTTGGTAAATTACTTGTGTTTTGCCTTGAGATGATGGAGATGATGACACTACCTACATCGTAGAGCTGTCCTCACAATCTAGCATACATTGTTAGCACACTGTAATATGCCACATTGCACGTGGTGTGTTTGCGGACAGTGCCTTCCACAGAGTGGAATACTCAAGAGTGGTTAAATTTCTCCATGGTCACATAGCAAGTGGTGGAACTGGGGCCAGAAGTTAGTCCTTCCGTTCCTAATCCAATTCAGGCTGCAAGCTTCACTACATCTTGTGTCTACATCTGTAGTTAGGCAAGTAGCAACTGGAGATCCACGTTCACTGGTCAATCTCCTTTTCGTGCCCTATACATTTCTGAATCCACAGGATTCTTTCTTCCTTTGACGAGTACCACACCTTCAGCCTCAATTTATCCAAGAGAACTCTGCTACTTCGGGAGCAGCCTCGGCTGGTATCTCCTCCTCCGCCTTTGTTTGAAACAAGGAAGCGGGAGAAACGAGAACTGCGAATCTGTCCTGCAGAATTTCTCTAATTTTCAATTTGGTCCGAAGGATTCAGCTAAACGCCTGGCCTTCCGCTCCCGCCCCCGCCTTGAAAATACATCTCCCCCACCCCCAAATTTCTGTCTTTAGAACTTCGACTTATCTGTACTCTCAACATGTCAAGGCCGTGGCAAGGCGGGAAGGGACTATAAACTACGGTAAGCTACAGGAAGTTCCTGTGTGCCAGCATTCAGGGCATCACCATGCCCGTCAACCGGCGCCTGGCCCGCAGGGGTGGTCAAGGCATCTTTAGATCTCGGTTAGAGAGAGAGACCCGCGGGGTGCTAAAAGTCTTACTAGAAAAAGTGAACGTGATCCCAAAACCTATACCCAACATGCTAAGGGCAAGACGGTCACCGCTGTGGACGTTGTTCTCTCAAGGGTCAGGGAAGCAACCCCTGGCTTCGGTGGCTGATTGCATTGCAATTTATTGCCATTCCCACTTGTAAAAGAAATCAGTTTCATGATTTTCTACAACTCTCCAGCATTGTTGCCCTCGAGGTTTTTAGGTAGTGTGACTATTCAGTATAAACACAAGGATGAGGAACTAGATGAACCTAGTTTCCATAACAAATTCTCGGAAACCTGCAACTTTCTTGTTTAACACCCAGGTATTTTAAACTTTCGTTAAACTAGGTTTTCAAAAATGCCACTCAAGAGATAGGACCCCCCCCCCCTCCCACTGGTAAGAAAAGCGCACCGGCTCTTTTCTGGAAAATGTTAGGTGGCTCTGAAAAGAGCCGTTGGGGGTTAACACGGCCTATAAAGACGTTTACTTGGAGCTGGTGTACTTGGTGACGGCCTTGGTGCCCTCGGACACCGCGTGTTTGGCCAACTCCCCGGGCAGCAGCAGGCGCACGGCCGTCTGGATCTCCCTGGATGTGATGGTCGAGCGCTTGTTGTAATGCGCCAGGCGCGACGCCTCGCCCGCGATGCGCTCGAAGATGTCGTTGACGAAGGAGTTCATGATGCCCATGGCCTTGGACGAGATGCCGGTGTCCGGGTGGACCTGCTTCAGCACCTTGTAGACGTACACGGAGTAGCTCTCCTTGCGGCTGCGCTTGCGCTTCTTGCCGTCCTTCTTCTGCGCCTTGGTCACCGCCTTCTTAGAGCCCTTCTTCGGGGCAGGAGCGGACTTCGCTGGCTCCGGCATAGCGGAGTACTGTAGTCAAACAACCACTAAAGAAACGAAAGCCGAAAGGCACCTTTTTAAGGACAAGGCTTTATGCAAATGAAGCTCAGTACAGGTTTCTGGTGATTGGTACGTCTTCTGTGTGACATCACAGCTCAGCTTCGCCCAATCAAGGTAAGCATCCTGCATAGTCGCATTTCCATTGGTCTAAACAAAAGTAAAACGGTAGCCAATCGTACAGCTTTCTTTTCGCGCCCATTGGGGGTTATAAAGTTTCCGCTTCTGTATTCGCTGAAGTCATTCTTCGACGGTGACCGTTGATCCTGAGTCATGTCTGGACGTGGCAAGCAAGGCGGCAAAGCTCGCGCCAAGGCCAAGACTCGCTCTTCGCGGGCCGGTCTCCAGTTCCCCGTGGGCCGAGTGCACCGTCTTCTCCGCAAGGGTAACTATGCCGAGCGGGTCGGTGCCGGGGCCCCGGTGTACCTGGCGGCGGTGCTGGAGTACCTGACGGCCGAGATCCTGGAGTTGGCGGGCAACGCGGCTCGGGACAACAAGAAGACGCGCATCATCCCGCGCCACCTGCAGCTGGCCATCCGCAACGACGAGGAGCTCAACAAGCTGCTGGGCAAAGTCACCATCGCTCAGGGCGGCGTCCTGCCCAACATCCAGGCGGTGCTGCTGCCCAAGAAGACTGAGAGCCACCACAAGGCCAAATAAACAACCAAGATTGGAAACAACCAAATAAACGGCTCTTTTCAGAGCCACTTCTATCATCATAAAAAAGAGTAACACAATTTACTGCATTTGAACCAAGTACTGTTTACTACGGTTCTGGGACTTGCAACTTAACTGCTGTAGCCATGTAAGGTATGTTCTGGTCTGTTTTTCAAAATTGGAATTTAGGTGCAGTTGTGAACGAGAGGACATTAATACAATTTTGGTTCCCTATAACCATGGTTCCTATTAGGAAGTTAAGTATGTGGTGTGAATTTTTCAAGTATTTTGTTTACCTGTACAGTGCCAGGGTCCAGCCCCAGCAGGATCCAGGGGAACCCTCAGGATGAACGGCGTCGGCGAGAGACACGTAGGACCGGCCTTGATAGGGCCAAGTCTGCTAGGGAGAGAGAAAGAAAGAGACCAGACCAGGAATATGCAGCAGAGTCTGGCCGTTACTTTATTTTTCACCATAGTCTTTATAAACTAAGTTGGTACATTTCTAAGGGGCAGATAAGCATACAGACTTAGTTTAACATTACATCAGCTTGTCCTTCGCGAAACCAGGTGTTCTCTATATTTTTGTTTATGAGAATCATTTCCCATAGATTTTTTGTACATTATCTTCTGGCCTTGAGGTTAGCAGAAAACAAAATTCGCAGTCTCGTGGTACAGCAACTTGTAACAGAAATATAATCTTGTTAACATAAAAGTCTTTTTGCAGAAATTCTCAGCTAAATTTATCTAAAAAGTTTAACACACAAAGACTGGTGAGGCAGCCCCTGTTTAGCACTCTTCGTAAAAATTGTTATTTTTACACTAGGATTAAACTCTTATTTTACTAGATCTCCAACTATATTAACAATAGTTTCCACTGCACAACCTCAGCACATTAACATCAATCAAATGTTGATCTAATAACCACTTTTAAAACAATATTTTTTGTATTTTCTAATAGGGCTTCACCCCCCAAAGGGCTCTGTGTCCATTAGGGCCTTTTTTTATGGTTAATCTCTATGTATAATATCTTTTGACTTTCAGGCCTGTTGACAATTTATGGCTTGCACCTGGTGCAACTTAAAGCAACTTCAGTAGCCGACCCTGTCTTTCTTATAATTATTTTCTATTAGGTATCATCTCTATGGGAAATAGGATTACATTTTTACAGAACATAAATGCAAAGGACTGCAAAAACAGCAGATATGGCACAAAATAGGCTCTTAGTCCAAAAGTTAAAATTACCTGCAAAAAGTCACCAGCTAATCTCTATCTAAAGTATTTTCTATTAGGTACATTTGTGGCTATCATATTTGTGGAGCTTTTCTCACCCCGTGAAGGGGCCTATGCTTAATAGTTTCTTTTGTATTAGCATAACTGTGTTTAGGATGTTTAGAACAATTAAGAGCATTTTGTGCAATGAGATAACACATTTATCAAACAAGCCAGAATGACAGCAAATGTTTGAATGGAAGCATTTCCTTCATCTCTGGCCCCTTCATAGGGTACCAGCGTCCAGAAGATTTATTAATTAGGGTTTTAAGTTGGTCCTCTTTCAGTGAAAGAGGAGCAGGAGAGCTCTTGGCAGGCAACACAAGAATCTGCAACAGGGCAAATAAGAACGGCAGAAAAAGGGGGGAGGATACAGGGTGGGGTAGAGGCCGAGGCCAACCTGGAGGGTCCCTTATCCTAGACGGCCTCGTCATGGATGGGGTCCCGGACGGCCTTGCCTGCCCGGTATTTTCTTCATGACCTCGTCACGGGCGGGACCTCCCATAATGGCTCCCGACAGTACAGGAAAAATTAAGTAAAAACTGGGCAATACAAGCTGGTTTATAACGACGATGGTGATGCATCCTATTGGTTCCAAGAACACTAATGATGGGAACTTAATTTTAAAAAGTGAACTCTTCTGAAAAAGCTTTTTCAGAATAAGTACAAGATTCTCGTAGTTAGGCCTGGCAAGGTCCTCTAATTCTAGAATATGAGACATGTTTGGAACATTTATGCCTTTTACCATTTTGGCCTTTCAAGGATTGGAGACACAAACACACTTGCTCTGTTATTAAATGTTAACGCACTTGTTTTCAACAAATACCACACAGGTACCATACGTTGATAAAACGTTAATGAGACACTGCCTGTTCTAATGAAAATCGAATGAAGAGAAACAAAAGGAAATAAAGTACAATGTAGCAAGAGGAGTAAGCACAATACAAAAGGAGCATAGAGAAAACAGAACACTTGGTCTGGGGATTAAAGGAAATTGGGGAATAGAGGAAAGCATAGGGATGTCAGCAGAAAACTAGTGTCACCAGACTCGTGGCAGGCAAATGACAAAAAGTTCGCTATTGGAAAATAAAGCAGAGAGATCACAAGAGAGAAGAGCCAGAGGGATGGATCTCTAGGTGGTTCCTTTGGTTCTAAATCCTCTATATATCCTGTATGTTAGTCACTCTCGTGTCCTACTCTGCCACCCCATGAACTGTAGGCCGACTTCTAAATCTTTATGTCCACCCCAGACTTAATTCAAGTTCAGACATGCATATCCTTAGTTCAGACATGCATATCCTTTTTTTTTTTAACTTTCTTATAGTGGAGAAGGCAATAGCAACCCACTCCAGGACTCTTTTCTGGAAAATCCCATGGAAGGAGGAGCCTGGTAGGCCGACGTCCATGGGGTCGCGGAGTCGGACACGACTGAGCAACTTCACTTTCACGAAAGTTTCACTTTCATGCATTGGAGAAGGAAATGGCAACCCACTCCAGTGTTCTTGCCTGGAGAATCCCAGGGTCGGGGGAGCCTGGTGGGCTGCCGTCTATGGGGTCGCACAGAGTCGGACCCCACGGAAGCGACTTAGCAGCAGCAGCAGCAGACTCATAGATCTCTGGGAAATTAAAAATGTATGTCCCAGACTTATCATCATCCTTACTCCCCGAGTGATTGTTAAAGGCATCATCATCTATCCACTAGCATGAACGAAAATGGTCTGGTGTCCGAGTATCCGTATTTGTCAGCCATTACGGGCTATACAGTCCATGGGGTCGCAGAGTCGCAACGACTGAATACGCACGTACACACACAGTATGGGATGATGAAATTCCGGAAAAAGCTTAGCTGGAAGGAAAACAAACAAGAGTTTCAAGACCTGGAATAGGGCTACTAACTTCCCCTGAAAAGAATTTCCACATAATAACTAAAGAACTATTTAAGTATAACTGCATATATTCATGTGAGGGTGCCCTACCCAACCAGCAGAAAGGGCATCTGTCCTGGGTCCCCCTTAACTTGATATCTGTTCCCAAACCCAGAAGGCCTGGCTTACACAAATAAAAATTGGCCTTACCAGTGCCCGGGGCTGAGGGAAAGAGGCGGAACTACTTCCAACCCAACGTCTCCCTTTCTTTGTAAAGCCTGATTCTTGGGAAGGGAGACTCAATGTTTCTCTCAAGGTGCAGAATGTTGGCATGACCCCAAATCCCACGTGGTAATCATAGGTCCTACATTTGACAACGCCACTCACAAACACTACCAGCATAACACCAGTGAGCAAAACTAGAATGTTAAGAGAAAAAAGCCTAAGAACAGTTTCTACAAGAAAAAGCAGAAGTAGATAGCAAGGTAACAGCCCTTTTTCATTGTGTATCTGGGCGGCTCTGAAAAGAGCCTTTGGGTCTACGCGGCCATACCACCCTGAACGCGCCCGATCTCGTCTCAAAGAGCCTTGGAGCAACGTCCAGGCTCACGCCCTCTCCCCGCGGATGCGGCGAGCAAGCTGTATGTCCTTGGGCATGATAGTGACGCGCTTGGCGTGGATGGCACATAGGTTGGTGTCCTCGAATAACCCCACCAGATAGGCCTCGCACGCCTCCTGCAACGCCATCACGGCCGAGCTCTGGAAACGCAGGTCGGTCTTGAAGTCCTGCGCGATTTCGCGCACTAGCCGCTGGAACGGCAGCTTGCGGATCAGCAGCTCTGTAGACTTCTGATAACGGCGGATCTCACGCAGAGCTACCGTACCGGGCCGGTAGCGGTGCGGCTTCTTCACGCCGCCAGTGGCCGGCGCGCTCTTACGGGCCGCCTTGGTGGCGAGCTGCTTGCGTGGCGCCTTGCCGCCGGTCGACTTCCGAGCAGTCTGCTTAGTACGAGCCATATCAACAGGTTTAAAGACCGCCACCTAGCCACATATTTATAGAGCGAGGCAGAAGCTGATTGGACAAAAGGCAACCAGGACTGTCCAATCGATAGTTGGACTGACTTAGTTCAGCTACTTCACTCGGTCGTGTCCGACTCTTCGCGACCTCATGGACTGCAACATGCCAGGTTTCCCTGCTGCTGCTGCTAAGTCGGGTTTCCCTATCCATCACCAACTCCCGGAACTTGCCCAAACTCGTGTCTATCGAGTTGGTAATGCCGACTCGAACTTTTCAATTGTTGCCCAAAGCCCCTGACCTCAATTTTTTTTTTTCAATTTTTCCTGTAAAATTGCTCTATGTTAGCTTAGCACTTTCCAGAAGAAATAAATACACACTACATGAAAAATATAGACTTGCTAGCAATTATTATAATAAAATAAAAAAAAAACAGGAGAAATTCTTTTAGACAATATTTCAACACTATATCTAAAATTTTCATTTCAACATGTAATCAACGTAATTTTAGATATTTCATATTTTTAAATTTTGCACTAACAGTTCAAAATACAGTGTACACATATAACACTTGTCCACCACTTCCTTTTTCAGGCTAGCCACATGTCAATTGCCCACGGCCACTGGTTTTTACCATACTAAGACAATGAATGCAGCTCTATACCGTCACCCCTCAACTTTCCTCTAAACAAATTTTAAGAATTTTAAATTTCTTTTCAGTAAAAACAATTTGACTTGCATGTGAGGAATTCTAGTTATTACTTAATAAACACATCCTTGCATGAACTTCTTTTCAAACAATTCCTTTGCAACATAATTGATTTTTCTATTTTACGAATGGAATTCCTTTGTTTTTAAAGAATCTAAATCACCACCAATATATATTTACCACACATCCCATGAGTTTGCATCTATAATGGTTCCTTGCATGCATGTGCGATGCTCACTAAGTTGTGTCTGACTCTTCGCGACCCCATGCACTGTAGTCTGCCAAGCACCTCTGCCATTTCCTTCTCCAGGGGATCTTCCCCAGCCAGGGATCGAACCCTCCGTCTCCGGCATTAGCAGGCGGATTCTTTCTCACTGAGCTACCTGGGAGAAACTTAGGATAAGCTCCTTGCCTGACATCTGATTTTTCTGATCATCTCCCTCCCCTCAGAGCTTAGAAGTTACCTAGCAAGCTTTTTTCTTCTTGAAAGTAAGTGGAAAATGATCTAATTCCATCAAGATCTTTAACACAATAAAAAGACCAAGAAGATGGCATTTTAACAGTAGAATTTAGCATTTTTATCCTGAAGCGTATGACCATTACCTCATATCGACACAACTTGTGTGGATGGATCCTAGGGAGCTAGAAAAATACTTGAGAACACAATAATAAACCAATGGGTATAATTATCAGGTACCTCAGGCTAACTTTTCCGAGAAAAGATCTGAAGATTTAAAATTTCCTTATTCAACGATGTAAATAAAACAATGTACAGTGACGTGAAATTAGAGATGCCGAGAGCTCCGGTTCTCTGTACATCAGTACAGAACTGAATCTCGGAGACAATTTTGGGTGAAATAGAAAAATTTTACTCCTTTGTCAGGCAAGAGGAGACACAGAGGGCTCTTGTATCAAACTGAAGTGAAGTCGCTCAGTCGTGTCCGACTCTGCGACCCCACGGACTATAGCCTACCAGGCTGCTCCGTCCATGGGCTTTTCCAAGCAAGAATACTGGAGTGGGTTGCCATTTCCTTCTCCAGATCTTCCGGATCCAGGGGTTGAACCCGAGTCTCCCGCATTGTAGGCAGACTCTTTACCGTCTGAGCAACCAGGTAAACTTGTCTCAAAAAACCGTCCGTCCCAACCTGGGAAGACTTGATGAGTTTTATACTTCTCAAGGCAATGGTTTCTGACAAGGTTAGGGTGTATGCAGGGTATCAGGTGGTCAGGTGTCCTAATCTTGATGAGCTTCTCTGATCCCTTCAATCTTGCCTCCGGTGGTTTCTAGTCTGCTCCTCCTAGCAACTGTTCAAATCTACTTGGAACTCAAGGAAGGTCAAGGCTCGAGTCTTACATACAAAAAACGAGAAAGGGCCCCCATGTTTGGGAGTCCAAGGCCCGTTTCAGGCCTTTCAGAAAACTAACGCCAATAATTGCCTTTGGCTTAAAATGCAGGTTTGATTTGATCCCTTGACACACGGAATACATTTAATCACTAAACACCATAAAACCAAAAAGCCTTAATGAGTAAATAAACCCTCGTATCTGCCAATGCTGATAGAGAAGTTTCAAGGTTGCCATGTTACATGTTTATTTTAAAACTATCATCTAGGATGCAAACTTTAAAACTTAGTGCTCAGTTCTTCCCAGAAAACTTTTAAGTGGCTCTGAAAAGAGCCTTTGGATTGAATGAGACCTTTGAACTGCTGCAAAATAACCCAGACTTCTATTTGCCTTTGGCCTTGTGGTGGCTCTCGGTCTTCTTGGGCAGCAGCACCGCCTGGATGTTGGGCAGGACGCCGCCCTGAGCGATGGTGACTTTGCCCAGCAGCTTGTTGAGCTCCTCGTCGTTGCGGATGGCCAGCTGCAGGTGGCGCGGGATGATGCGCGTCTTCTTGTTGTCCCGAGCCGCGTTGCCCGCCAACTCCAGGATCTCGGCCGTCAGGTACTCCAGCACCGCCGCCAGGTACACCGGGGCCCCAGCACCGACCCGCTCGGCATAGTTACCCTTGCGGAGAAGACGGTGCACTCGGCCCACGGGGAACTGGAGACCGGCCCGCGAAGAGCGAGTCTTGGCCTTGGCGCGAGCTTTGCCGCCTTGCTTGCCACGTCCAGACATGACTCAGGATCAACGGTCACCGTCGAAGAATGACTTCAGCGAATACAGAAGCGGAAACTTTATAACCCCCAATGGGCGCGAAAAGAAAGCTGTACGATTGGCTACCGTTTTACTTTTGTTTAGACCAATGGAAATGCGACTATGCAGGATGCTTACCTTGATTGGGCGAAGCTGAGCTGTGATGTCACACAGAAGACGTACCAATCACCAGAAACCTGTACTGAGCTTCATTTGCATAAAGCCTTGTCCTTAAAAAGGTGCCTTTCGGCTTTCGTTTCTTTAGTGGTTGTTTGACTACAGTACTCCGCTATGCCGGAGCCAGCGAAGTCCGCTCCTGCCCCGAAGAAGGGCTCTAAGAAGGCGGTGACCAAGGCGCAGAAGAAGGACGGCAAGAAGCGCAAGCGCAGCCGCAAGGAGAGCTATTCCGTGTACGTCTACAAGGTGCTGAAGCAGGTCCACCCGGACACCGGCATCTCGTCCAAGGCCATGGGCATCATGAACTCCTTCGTCAACGACATCTTCGAGCGCATCGCGGGCGAGGCGTCGCGCCTGGCGCATTACAACAAGCGCTCGACCATCACATCCAGGGAGATCCAGACGGCCGTGCGCCTGCTGCTGCCCGGGGAGTTGGCCAAACACGCGGTGTCCGAGGGCACCAAGGCCGTCACCAAGTACACCAGCTCCAAGTGAGCCACTGGCTGCAGAGTAATTTGATTTCTTCACCCAAAGGCTCTTTTCAGAGCCACTTACTTTTTCTATAAAAGGGGTCTGTTCACTGCTCGTTTTGAAGGGTTTACCTGAATTTGTATGTTTGACTTAGCTAAGCTTCCTGGTAGATTGTTTTGTTCTTACAATATAGTAATATTGTCTCTTAACGAAAGGCTTAAGTTTCCCTTTCGACTTTTATTTGCAAAAGTATTAAGATAACTCATTGCAGTGTAAGTAGCCGGGGCATTGCAATCATTTCTGGGTTTTTGTGAGATAGTACAGTTAAGGTCTTTGAATTACGCTATTCGGCATCTGTGTCTTCATTGCTGACTCCAAAATAGCTGCTCGCCGCACTCTAGGCCAATGAACCTCAGAAACAAAATGTTTAGGCAAGGGATACTATACAAAAAGCCCTACAAGCAATAAATGCTGGAGAGGGTGTGGAGAGAAAAGGGAACCCTCTTACACTGTTGGTGGGAATGCAAACTAGTACAGCCACTATGGAGAACAGTGTGGAGATTCCTTAAAAAACTGGAAATAGAACTGCCATAAGACCCAGCAATCCCACTCCTGGGCATACACACCATGGAAACCAGATCTGAAAGAGACACGTGCACCCCATTGTTCATCGCAGCACTGTTTATAATAGCCAGGACATGGAAGCAACCTAGATGCCCATCAGCAGAAGAATGGATAAGGATGCTATGATACATATACACAATGGAATATTACTCAGCCATTAAAAAGAATACATTTGAATCAGTTCTAATGAGATGGATGAAACTGGAGCCCATTATACAGAGTTAAGTAAGCCAGAAAGATAAACACCAATACAGTACACTAACGCATATATATGGAATTTTAAAAGATGGTAGCGATAACCCTATATGCAAGACAGAAAAAGAGACACAGGTGTATAGAACAGACTTTTAGACTCTGTGGGAGAAGGCGAGGGTGGGATGTTCTGAGCGAACAGCATTGAAACAAGTATAGTATCAAGTGTGAAACAGGTCGCCAGCCCAGATTGGATCCATGAGACAAACGCTCAGGGCTGGTGCACTGGGAAGACCCAGAGGGATGTGATGGGGAGGGAGGTGGGAGGAGGGATCAGGATGGGGAACACATGTAAATCCATAGCTGATTCATGTCAGTGTATGGCAAAAACCACTACAATATTGTAAAGTAATTAGCCTCCAACTAATAAAAATAAATGAAAAAAAAAATAAATTTTGTGTTGTCATGATGACACCTGGTTCTACCTGAACTTAAACTTTTCTCAAACCTTGAGCTAACCAATGCGTTTTTCTTATGGAAATCTTTTTTTTTTAAGCTGTGTTAATGAACGATGTATTTGCCTGGGAATCTGCGTGTCTTCAAGTCGGTTCAGCCTACGACTCAAACCTTGAACAGATAATGGTTCAACAAACCATTGTTGTCTTACTCAAGGAAATTTTCTCTTAAGCTATGGTACTGAAACTATGTATTTGCTTGGAAAGCTGCCTTTCTTTAAATTTCATGTCAATTGTTTTATTGCGGGGGGGGGGGGTGGGGTGGGGGGTGGGGGGGGATGACTCACTTTAGGCCAGTGCTATCTCAAAATGCCTGTTGTGGGGGATGCAACTCTCAGTTTTGAGGTGATCCTTTAACAGATGTATAACTGCTTGCTGAAAGCTAGAGAGGAGGTCACTCTTTCTGTCCTTTTCTAAAGCCCCCTTCTGATGTCAGAAGCTTCCTTTATTCCTGTGGGAAAAAAGTGAAAGTAAAGTCACTCAGTCGTGTCCGACTCTCTGCAACCCCGTGGACTGTAGCCTACCAGGCTCCTCTGTCTGTGGGACTTCCTAGGCAAGAACACTGGAGTGGGTTGCCCTTTCCTTCTCCAGGAGATCTTCCTGACCCAGGGATCAAACCTGGGTCTCCCGCATTATAGGCAGACACTTTACCGTCTGAGCCACCAGGGAAGTCCTGTATATGCTAATAAAATTTTCTTTCAGGTAAGCTTCCAGTGATCAAGCCTCCTCTCTGACCCCTAACCGAAATTCTGCTGCTCCAGAGGTCATGAATCCCGGTGTAGCTCACGGCTCTCCTGGTTGCAACTTTTCACTACTTAGCTACTTACTGCGTTTGAGATTGAAGAGGCGGATCTAGTAGTTTTAGATATTAGATGATAAGGAGGCCGACTTCACCACCAGTGTGTCTGAATGCTTGCTCTCCAAGCTGCAACCGGCCCAGAACCACATGCATTATTAAAATCTCAACCTTTATAGTTGGGATGTACAGTAATTTTAAGATAGAGTACTAACAAGACTTGATGACTTGTCATGTGACAGCATAGTTTTTGACAGTTTTCTAGGTTTTCTTCTAGATCCGTCTCCTTGCAATTTACCCCACCCTGCTCCACCACCTTCGGTAAAAAACTGTAAAATGATAAGCATGGTTAAATGTAGTAGATGGCTGAAGAGCAGTTTGAAAAATAATCCTGAGTCCTTTCTCTTGTGCCAGTTTAAGAGTGAAGAATTGGAAAAACTTTAAATTTCCTTCACCTCTTCAGTTCTCTTTGAAACAATGCACCTTCTCTATGTTGGCAGGAAAGTCTGGTGCCTCTGAAAAGCCCAAAGGCGTTTTCTTTTCTTTTTTCTTGAAACAATTTACAATGTTGAAAACATTCTAATGGAAACACAGTAGGAAGGACAAATTTTCCCAGTATGTTACGGAAATTACATTAAAGATGGTACTCTTACTGGGAAATAAATCCATAAATCTTGCTGGGTGGACAATTGATCAAAGACAAAATATAATTTATCCCCAAATTAATTCTGAATGTAAAATAGATTATTTGGAAACTGTAATACATAGAACAAAATTTTGGTCATAGTTTTAAATATGATGTTAAAGTGGTATTTCAAGTGCAGCAAAAAAATTATATTAAAAAATCTTGCTGATTAAGGAATTGGTAGAGAACTGTTTTAAACTGTGCTATGGAAAATTCATAAGCAATAATAAGCAGACATTAATAACTTGTTATTAAAAACTCAAGGGGAATTGATTTAAATATATCCGTATAAAGAGGTTTTAGAAGGCCATATACAGAATAGCATACATTTTCTTGGAGTCTGCGCTTTTGTCTGTTCACCAAAATACCAAATTAGCTACTCTCGGAGATCTGCGTGTGGTGCGATAACAAGTTACTACTTCCCCTTTTTTGTATTTTCCACAACATTCGTATTTTCGCTCGCATTCAAAAGCATTTCTAAGTCTTAAAGTAACAAGAGTTAACCACAGTACAAAAGAACAGAGACGGCCTTTTTTTTTGTTCAATTCCCCTCCCCCGCTTAAGGCATGACTTCCCGCTTCCTCCTTTCTTCAGGTTCTCAGTTCGGTCCGCCAACAGATGTATAAAAGTGCGTCGCGAGGCTTGGAAGTTAGGCTTTATTGCGCCTTCAGTTTTTCGCTATGTCTGGTCGCGGCAAAGGCGGAAAGGGTCTGGGCAAGGGCGGCGCCAAGCGCCACCGCAAAGTCCTTCGTGATAACATCCAGGGCATCACCAAGCCTGCCATTCGGCGCCTGGCTCGTCGCGGTGGTGTGAAGCGCATCTCCGGGCTCATCTACGAGGAGACCCGCGGGGTGCTGAAGGTGTTCCTGGAGAACGTCATCCGGGACGCGGTCACCTACACCGAGCACGCCAAACGCAAGACTGTCACCGCCATGGACGTGGTCTACGCGCTCAAGCGCCAGGGCCGCACCCTCTACGGCTTCGGCGGCTGAGTGTTCATTTTTTTTCCATTCACATAACAAAAGGCCCTTTTCAGGGCTTCCCAATTCCCCTTGTAAGGAGCTGTAATTCTAGTTTCATCAAGTTCCAAAGATACACTTAGCACTTTGATCTAAAAGCCCGTCTTGTTTCTGCCCCAGGGTCCTCTCCCAGTCCCACCCTTGTACAGCGGTGTCCCGTGCCCCGTCAAGCTCTTTACCTTGACATTCATGCTGGGTTATTTGGGGCCTAAAGTTGCATAACTAGCTAATGGACGTAAGTTTTCAATGCCAAGTAGCTTCTTTTAAAGATCAGACATCTTGTAGTTAAGCCGTCCAATTTAAGAGTAGGGTACTTTGAAAATTTCGATAACATGCAGTACATTGACAAGTAAGGAATAATGGAGTCTGGCACCGGCTCTTGGAAGTTGCAGCTTCACTAGTCGCAGCATCTTGACTCAATAGTTGTGGCTCGCGGGCTTTAGGGCACAGGCTTAGTAGTTGTGGCACTTGGGCTTGGTTGCCCCGTGCCACGCGGAATCTTTCAGGACCAGGGATCAAACCCATGCTGCCTGCATTGACAGGCGGATTCTTAACCCCTGGACTACAAGGAAAATCTGGGAAAACACTTGAAATTAGTATACTCATATAATCAAGTGAGTTAAAGAGTTTAAGAAGAATTTTTTTTTAATTAGGTGGTTTTTTTAAAGGCGAGGTTCATAATTAATTGGTCCTCATTAGGTGTTAATTTAGGGCTTCCCTGGTGGCTCAGGTTAAAGCGCCTGCCTGGAATGCGGGAGACCCGGGTTAGATCCCTGAGTTGGGAAGATCCCCTGGAGAAGGAAATGGCAACCCACTCCAGTACTCTTCCCTGGAGAATCCCGTGGAGAGAGGAGCCTAGTAGGCTACAGTCCATGGGGTCACAAAGAGTCGGACACGACTGAGCAACTTCACTTTCAGGTGTTAATTTATGTATTTGGTGAAATAAATACCACTGGTGATAAGAATTGAGAAGGGACAGTTACAGTAATGAATTCAGATAAAGCAAAAGCACAAAATTTCTGGTCCACATAATGCAGTGCAAATGTTTTAGACATTCTCTTAATTTTTTTGGTCACTAATGTAAACATGTTCATGAAAAACGTACTTATTTTCATCTTGTGAAAAGTCTGATTTGGCATCACTAAGCAGACCCACATATATTTTGGACATAAAAATAATCTATTCAGTATGTAAAAGATAATAAATATTTTGACAGATGCAAATGTCTTATGACTTTGCTTTTTTATCAATTTGGTTTTAATTGGAGAATAATTGCTTTACAATATTGTGTTGGTTTCTGCCATATATAAACATGAATCAGCCGTAGGTATACATATGTCCCCCTCTCTTTTGAACTTCCCTCCCCCCTCCCACATTTCTAGGTTGTCACAGTTGAGCTCCCTGCACCATACAGCAAATTCCCACTGGTTTTCTATTTTATATATGGTAATGTATATGTTTCAACACTAATCAATTCATCCCACCCTCTCTTTCCCTCACTGTGTCCACAAGTCTGTTCTCTAGGTCTGTGTCTCTATTGCTGTACTGCAAACAGGTACATCAATACCATCTTTCTAGATTCCATATATATGAGTTAATACTCGATATTTGTTTTGTTTTTCTCTTTCCGACTTACTGTGATTTTACTATTGATACCAACTAAAGAGATGCAAGATGGTGAAAAGTTTAAGTCTTAATCATTAGGAGCAGATGACTTGGGATTAAACCTATACCACCATTCCCTTGTGATAATGAGTTAAGTTACATATTTTTCTGGGCCTTCTCCATTTACACAACTGAGTGATAAGGATCACTTTGATTATTTCTATGATATCATCCTGTTCATTTGTATTCACAATCTGGGTGGTATATAAAGGGGAGGAGGAGCCTTCCTTAGCTTTCTGAGGATGACACAGCATATAGGTTTGCTGTAATTTTTGTCTTTCTCTTACTCCATGTTCTCTCTTTCTATCAACCTCATCTCATTTTTTTGAATGGCATAGAATTTAACTACCAAAAAGGAACCCAGGCATCATGTGGGCATGAGATCTCTCTCTCATGTGGAGGCACATAAGAATTACTTGTTTGAGAAAGTTGTTGAGAAAGTTGTTTGTTTAAATATTAATAACTGATGTTTCCCTAGACCAGTTATCAGAATCTGTGGGATTGTGTCTTCTCAAATACAACTCATTAGCACCTCTCATTTCTCCTGGTTCCACAGGCCTTTTCAAATCTAAGGGCACATTTTGGTTTTTAGTATCATTTTTTCATCAGTTTCAACTTTAAGAGAATAAAATCAAAGGCTGTGGAACCCTCAGCCCCAAGGTTCAGACCCAAATTAAGAGACAAAGCATCAATCTTTCTTTGTTGCAAAGAGAGGTCTTGTTCAGGAATTCAAGTTCTTTCCTTCCTCCCAAGAGAGGATTGAGTTCAAATTCAAGGGTTTATTTTCTTTGTGGTCAATGGATTAAAGTTTGTTGCATAGAAAGATCTTGCTATAAACATCTGCTAGGTTCAGTGGTTATAGAATCGAGGCATCAGAAACCTAGGTAAACAGCCTGGCTTTTCTTTCCAGCTATACTGGAAAACTACCCTTAAAAAGAAACCATAGTCTTTAAAACCTTAACAAATAGAAAAAATATATTGTGATTAAATGCCCTGAGAACTAGCGTGTATTGCTTAACACAGTTCCATTGCTTGCTCAGGACTCTACCCTAGTCAGTACACTGTAGGACAGTCAGTAAGAAGAACTCTCTGTCGATAGAAGCAGGAATGTTAGTTAACTAAATCATTTATTTGTTAATTATTGAATAACTGCTAGATTTCAGACATTGTACTTGGCACTGGTGATAGTACGAGGGGGAAAAGTCCCCACTTTTTTTCTACTAGGGAAAAGACAGAAAGTAAACGAATATAAAATCATCAAAATCATTTTCCTATTGATACATCCAATGGCCAATAATTAGTCTTCATTTTACTTAATCTTTTGGAAACACTGACATAATTGATCCTTTAATTTCTCTTTGATATGCTTTTTTCACTTCGTTCTATTTTATCAGAGGCTCTGTATCTTTTGTTAGTTCATCTCTTCTCCACAGATCCTTAATGTTGGCGGATACAGGCCCAAGTTTTTACTGCTTCTTGCTCTATACTCACTCCCTTGAAGATCTTCCCAAGCTCAGACTTTAAATACCACCTGTATCTCAATGACTTCCAACTTTATATTGCCAACTCAGGCTTCTCTCCTAAACTCCAGACAGACATAACCTCAATTACTTTCTTTCTTTTCTCTCTTATTTTTCTTGGCCAAATGACTTGTGGTATCTTTGTTCCCTGACCAGGGCCTCAGCAGTGAAAGTGCTGAATTTTAACTACCCGACTGCCAGGAAATTCCCCCTATCCCCTAATTGATATCTTCACATGAATGTTTGACATCCTAAAATTAACATGCCCAAAATAGAATCTTCGGTATTTCCTCCTCCTAATCTGTCATTAAATCACTCCCTGATTTAATTGATAATGACTTCATTCTTCGCCATTCAATTCTTCTAGAAATCTTCCTGATTTTGCCTTCAAAATAAATATGGAAACATCAATTCTCAGTACCACCATGCTCCCACCTTGGTGGGAGAACTATCTTCTCTCCTAGGTTACTTGCTTTAATATCCTTAGTGTTTTCCCTGTTTCCATATTTGATCCCCCACCGACCTGTGGGAAATTACCTTGATGCCCTGGGAGCCTCCAACGAAACTTATGAGGCAAGTTCTCCCAGGGCATAAAAAGACTCAAATCAAATTAAAATGCTAGAGATGCCTGATTTTTTAAAAATAAATTTAAACATACAGCCTGAGACAAGGAGAAAGACATGGGGTAACTTAAGGCTTAAATTAAGGGTTCAAGGAGATGGACCACAGCTGAATCATGTAAAATACTTAATGCATCTTTTAAGTTTCACTTGTTTCTCTGCAGCAGAATTACAGCTCTGCAAATAGTATAAGAAATACATATTTCAAAATGTTTAGGAAGGCAAGATCAAGAATTTGATCAAACATGACCAAGGACTCTTAGATAGGTATATAATAGAATATTTAAATTTGTATCTTTTGTTCAACTTGGCCTGCTTTTTAAAAAATATTTATTTTTATTTATTACTGGCTGGGCTGAGTCTTTGTTACTGCATGCAGGCGTTCTCTTGTTGCAGAGAGCTGGGGCTGCTTCCTTGTGGAGCATGTGTTCTAGGGCTCGTGGCCTTCAGTAGTTGCTGCACATGGGCTCAGTAGTCGTGGCTCTTGGATTTCTAGAGCACAGGTGGATTCTTGACCACTGGACCAACAAGTTGGTCTGTTTATATGACACAGTTGTGACAAGGGATGAAGGCCTTCTTGTTTATGGAGGATACGCAGGAGATTCGGGTTGAATTCCTGAGTCAGGAAGATACCCTGGAGAAGGGAATGGCTACCCACTCCAGTATTCTTGCCTGGAAAATCCCATGGACAGAGGAGTCTGGCAGGTTACTGTCTATGGGGTCACAGAGTCAGACACGACTGAGCGATTAACACTTTCATGCTTAGTTTTAAGCCTGTGTTAATAATCACATTCCAATGAAAAAGGAGTTTTAACAAAACCCAATCACTCTTCTGTATTGTTTTGTAACACAGCCTAGCAATGTGTATATTTTCAAAAGCATTGCTAGTATTCCTGACAGTTTATCAAAAGTTCAGTTACCTAAATAGTTTGCTAAAATTTGAGGGAAAAGGTGGCAAAAGTATAAAAAGTCTTGGGTTTTTTTTTTAAAAGAAGGTTTTAATAAAGGACCTTTACTCATAATCAAATCAGTTCATTCAACCCAGTGTAATTCAGTCCATTGTGATTAATTCTTGCTTTGTTGATTTTGGATTAAGCACCCTGCTTCTGATATGGCTTGGAAAATCTTAAATCCTGTAGTAGAGCTTGACAGTATCAGGTACAGTTATTTGTTAAAGTTCTTTTGATGCTTCTTCTGAAAAGCTCAATTTCAGATCTATATTTTGTGAAAGTGAAAGTCACTCAGTTGTGTCCAGCAGTTTGCAACGCCACAGACTATAGTCCATGGAATTCTCCAGGCCAGGATACTGAAGTGGATAGCCTTTTCCTTCCCCAGGGGATCTTCCCAACCCAGTGATCAAATCCAGGTCTCCCACATTGCAGGCAGATTCTTTCCCAGCTG
This sequence comes from Muntiacus reevesi, assembly GCF_963930625.1. NCBI lineage: Eukaryota > Metazoa > Chordata > Mammalia > Artiodactyla > Cervidae > Muntiacus > Muntiacus reevesi. Next base: position 31,743,489 of record NC_089268.1, on the reverse strand, counting down.
AGTCACAAGGGAAGCTCAATATTTTGTAGCAGGGGCCTTAGAGATAACTGTAAAGAAAAACAGCAATCATCAGTCTGGTCAATGTATAATAGTAATTAATATTATCAGCATGGAGTGGGATAGAATCCCCAGTATAGGTATGATATTGTAAATAGTGAGGATATGGACATTTCCCCTTTGATATATGCTGTAAGTATTTGCTACTGTTGCCTCCCAATGAGAAGGTATTTATACTTAGGAACAAAATCTGTTGGCAGTGTGTCCTTTAGATGCATGCAAGTATGGTCCACCCAACTTAAAATTTTACCTCATTAACTTAGGGATGTATAGTTTCTGGTTTTGATTTGTCCTCTTTTTTCAAATATTGCACAATACATACAACAAAACAATTGTCACAATTGTATATGCCTAGTTACAAATGTAAATGAGAGAACAAACCTTACGTGTTAAATAGATAATACCAATGGCTTCATTATTCAAAATTTGGGGTCTAGGTTTAGAGAAGGTAATATCAAAAAGAAATCAGGCTATAAATATAATAATAGATTTCTAAAGACAAATACTAAAACACTACCTATAAGATAGCATTAAATTATGTACTGAATATTTAAGGATTTTTTTTCTGTGGGGGTTCTTGTTTCTTTGTTTTTAAGAACTGAGAGACTTCTGTCAGAATTATTCAAGACATCAATGGAAAGCCACAAAAATAGTAATAGATCCTCAGAAAATGTGGGAATATAGGTAAAAGTAATACCTCCCAATTCAGAAAAACCGCTGCACAAAGGGAGTAAAAACAGAAAAACTTTATGACTGAATAAGCATTAAACCAGAATGTGAAGCACATCACAGGCAATTTTGCTAAAGGGATTGCAAAGCAAGGAGAGAAATCACTCTCTTTTATACAGCGAAATGGATAAAATCATCTAAAAAATTAGTAGACATGGCAATTTGTAATCTTGTAATAATGGAAGTTAGGCCCCTCTCTTTCTGGGAAACAGATCCAGTTATCTTTGATTGTGCTTCAGAGGTGGGGCTAGGGTTGTGGAAAAAATATTCCTGAGTTGGGAGACTGGCTAGATGAACATTTAGCATTTGATTTTACAAAGATTAAGTATTGATGAGATAAGGGAATTTTTAGCTTCAGATATAAAAATATGTAAACCTAGTCATTTTGTCTTTTTTTTTTTTACATGTAAGCAATTGCTACCCTTCCTTAGTGATCAATGCAAAGAAATAGAGGAAAACAATAGAATGGGAAAGACTAGAGATCTCTTCAAGAAAATGAGAGATACCAAGAGAACATTTCATGCAAAGATGAGCACAATAAAGGACAGAAATGGTATGGACCTAACCGAAGAAGAAGATATTAAGAAGAGGTAGCAAGAATACACAGAAGTACTATACAAAAAAGATCTTCATGATCCAGATAAACACAAAGGTGTGATCACTCACCTAGAGCCAGACACCCTGGAATGGGAAGTCAAGTGGGCCTGAGGAAGCATCACTATGAACAAAGTCAGTGGAGGTGATGGAATTCCAGTTGAGCTATTTCAAATCCTAAAAGAGAATGCCATGAAAGCACTGCACTCAGTATGCCAGCAAACGTGGAAAACTCAGCAGTGGACACAGAACTGGAAAAGGTCAGTTTTCATTCCAATCCCAAAGAAAGGCAATGCCAAAGAATGTTCAAACTACTGCACAATTGCACTCATCTCTCAGGCTAGCAAGGTAATGCTAAAAATTCTCCGAGCCAGGCTTCACCAGGATGTGAACCATGAACTTCCAGATGTTCAAGCTGATTTAGAAAAGGCAGAGGAACCAGAGATCAAATTGCCAAAATCCACTGGATCATTGAAAAAGCAAGAGAGTTCCAGAAAAACATATACTTTTGCTTTATTGACTATGCCAAAGCCTTTGACTGTGGATCATAACAAACTGTGGAAAATTCTTCAAGAGATGGGAGTGCCAGACCACCTGACCTGCCCTCTGAGAAATCTGTATGCAGGTCAAGAAGCAATAGTTACCAAAAAAAAAAAAAAGAAGAAGAAGAAGAAGCAGTAGTTAGAACTGGATATGGAACAACAGACTGGTTCCAAATCGGGAAAGGAGTACATCAAGCCTGTATATGGTCACCCTGCTTATTTAACTTATATGCAGAGTACATCATGAGAAATGCTGGGCTGGGTGAAGCACAAGCTGGAATCAAGATTGCCGGAAGAAATACGAATAACCTCAGATATGCAGATGCCACCACCCTTATGGCAGAAAGCAAAGAACTAAAGAGCCTCTTGATGAAAGTGAAAGAGGAGAGTGAAAAAGTTGGCTTAAAACTCAACATTCAGAAAATTAAGATCATGGCATCTGGTTCCATTACTTCATGGCAAATAGATGGGGAAAGGTTGGAAACACTGACAGACTATCTCTGGGGGCTCCAAAATCACTGCTGATGGTGACTACAGCCATGAAATTAAAAGATGCTTGCTCCTTGGAAGAAAAGCTATGGCCAACCTAAACAGCATATTAAAGGCAGAGATATTACCAACAAAGGTCCATCTAGTCAAAGCTATGATTTTTCCAGTAGTCATGTATAGATGTAACAGTTGGACTATAAAGAAAGCTGAGCACCAAAGAATTGATGCTTTTGAATTGTCGTGTTGAAGACTTGAGAGTCCCTTACACTGCAAGGAGATCCAACCAATCCATCCTAAAGGAAATCTGTCCTGAATATTCATTGGAAGATCTGATGCTGAAGCTAAAACTCCAATACTTTGGCCACCTGATGCAAAGAACTACTCATTGGAAAAGACCCTGATGCTGGAAAAGATTGAGGGCAGGAGGAGAAGGGGACGACAGAGGATGAGATGGTTGGATGGCATCACCGAACAGTGGACATGAGTTTGAGTAGGCTCTGGGAGTTCGTGATGAGGCCTGGTGTACTGCAGTCAATGGGGTTGCAAATAGTCGGACACAACTGAGCAACTGAACTGAACTGAGGCAATTGCTCTTTAGTCTGTGTGTCTACATGAGTCAAGGTTTCCCCCTTGACTTTGGGTTTCTTCCTATAGCTTCTAAGATTCTAGGAAAATGCTAAGACCATCTTCAGAGTTTAGGTCTGGATTTCCTAATCTTATTCCTTTCCAATGTATTCCAATTCCAATCCCAATCATATTCCTTTCCAATTCTGTACCCAAGGATCTTTTGAAATTAACTTTAAATTCGTTGTTCTGGTTTATAAAGCTGCCTTGTATTTTTTCATTGTAGAGAGTATTTCTGTAATATAACTTTTGTTTTTGTTGAAATGCTTTTTAATTGCATCCCATCCTCACCAACTGTTCTGCAGTATATTAGTGAGCCTGTACATTTTCATCCTTTCACCTATTTAAGTCATAGGTTTATTTCATGAGGACACATGGAACTATCACTATAAAACCGTGTACTTCCTGTTTAAACTTGCTACCAAAGTGCCTTTGTGTCTCCCCTGGTACACATTCGTTTGTAATCCACTTAAGAGAAATGCCACTGTGGTTTTAAATCTTAAGCCATATGTATTTGGGTGATGTATTTGCTTCCATTATCAACGTCTAGGCTATTAAACTAAACTTTCCACTGGGTAGGTTACAAAGTAAAATACAAAACTATGTTCAAGACATTGCCTGGAAGTGCAAAAATTTAAGGGTGGAAGTAGTGTTAAAGTGTGTACAAAACAGGAGGAAGAAAAGTCGAAAGCAAAAAGGCATCACGGCTCCTCAAGGGAAAGAGTGGGGGCCCTTAAAAGGACCTTTTGTTGAAAATGGGAGAACGCAGACACTCAGCCGCCGAAGCCATAGAGGGTGCGGCCCTGGCGCTTGAGCGCGTAGACCACGTCCATGGCGGTGACAGTCTTGCGCTTGGCGTGCTCCGTGTAGGTGACCGCGTCCCGGATCACGTTCTCCAGGAACACCTTCAGCACCCCGCGGGTCTCCTCGTAGATGAGCCCGGAGATACGCTTCACACCACCGCGACGAGCCAGGCGCCGAATGGCAGGCTTGGTAATGCCCTGGATGTTATCACGAAGGACTTTGCGGTGGCGCTTGGCGCCGCCCTTGCCCAGACCCTTTCCGCCTTTGCCGCGACCAGACATGTCGAGAGAGCAGAGACTCCAAAAAGCCTAGCTTGCCAGCTCCGTGATGCACCTTTATAACGTCTGTTGGCGGACCGAAGTGAGAACTTGAAGAAGGAAGGAGGCGGGAAGTCTCGCCTTAAGTGGGGGAGGGGAATTGGACCAAAAAAAAAAAAAAGAGGCCTTCTCTGTTCCTTTCTTCTGTGGTGACTCTTTTGTTACCTTGTTTTAAAACTTTAGCGGTTGCTTTTGAATGCCAGCGCAAAACACGAATGTTGTGTAAAATATACAGAAAAGGCAGGTGATAAAGTAATAATTCACAGATCACTGCTAGTAGCTAATTGGTATTTTGGTGAACAGATAAAAGCACATACTCTTTCAAAGAAAATATATGCAATGCCATAAATGGCATTTTGGAACCTCCTTGCACTGATTACATTTTCATCAATTTCCCTTATTTAAAGAGAAAATGTATGTTTAACGCCTGCTTGTTAACCTTATGAATTCTTTAATAGTTTTAACAAACTCCCTAGTAATTAGTGTTTCTGAAAAATATTTTTTTTTCATTTAGTAAAAATTTACTTCTTCACTGTACTTGGGTATACTATACTGATGTTTCTAACCAAGTGTACCTGAATATATCACTCCCAAATATCCTTCTTAAGCATAAGAATTATAATGAGCTGATGGTTTTGAGAAAAAGCAGACATAGGAGAAACTATAAAAACAATTTAATACCAAGGCCTTCCCTGGTCGCTCAGGTGGTAAAGAATCTTTCTGCAATGCAGGAGACACGAGTTGGATCCATGGGTCAAGAAGATCCCCTGAAAAAGGGAATGGCTTCCCACTCCAGTATTCTAGCCTGGAGAATACCATGGACAGGGGAGTCCATGGGATCACTAAGAGTCGGACATAACTGAGCAGCTGACACATACACTAAGGGAAATTTACATTTATATGAGAATTCTCCATTTGTAAGTGTATCTCCTTCTTTGAGCCAGGAAGAGAAAGATATTAATAACTCACAAGAAACTTACCTGAGGAAGGTGCAGGACTTAAATCTGCCACACTTGGTTTACTCTGGGTTTCCTGCTCAATTCCTATAAATGCCACTATCTCCAACATATTTTGTCTTTAGCTGAAGATGATATTTAAAGGCTCCCAGGCTACTTCTGGGAGTTTTACTCAGTTCCCCTCTGTGTATTCTATGTATACATCAGACATACATGGTATTAAACTTGTTTTCCTCTTGTAAATCTGTTTCTTATTATGGGAAGCTCTTAAGTCACAGAATGAGTAAAACTAATATTTTCATTTAAACAATTAAAATAGCATAGATAAAGGTATGGGAGTGGAGAAGTTTTTAAAAACCACAAAAATAACCTTGGGGAAAGACATTTTTTGAGAACCTCAGAAATTTGTTATCATTGAGGGCTCCATAATTCTCTGTCCTTAATGCTGGCCCCTGTCCAGAGTCCCTGCCTTCTTCCAAATTGTTGCTATTTAGTCGCTCAATTGTGCCGAACATTATTGTGACTCCATGGACTATAGCCAGCCAGGCTTCTCTGTCTCTGAGATTTCCCAGACAAGAATACTGGAGTTCGTTGCCATTCCTTCTGTAGGGGGATCTTTCTGACCCAGGGATTGAACCTATATCTCCTACATTGGCAAGCTCATTCTTTAACTCTGAGCCACCAGGGAAGACCAAATTACTGGTCCCCCAAATCTCTCAATCTCCTCATTATTCCACGATATAATTAATATTCATCAACCTGAATATTCATTGGAAGGACTGCTGCTGAAGTTGAAGCTCCAACACTTTGGCCACATGATGTGAAGTGACTTATTGAAAAAGACTCTGATGCTGGGAAAGATTGAGGGCAGGAGGAAAAGGGGGCGACAACAGAGGATGAGATGGTTGGATTGGATGGCATCGCTGACTCAATGGACATGAGTTTGAGCAAACTCAAGGAGATAGTGAAGAACAGGGAAGCAATCCTGGTGTGCTGCAGTTCATGGGGTCAGGATCGCAAAGAGTCAGGCACGACTTCATGACTGAACAACAATATCAGTAACATTTATTTAAATGTGATACTGTTGATAGACTGGAGAGGAAGTAGGAAGTGTAGAAAATTAATAAATTCATCTAGATTAACTTTTTTTCCCAGATAAATTAGCATCATGAATTGAAAAGAGTGTAATTCTTTACAGCTGTTCTTTGCTTGTTAGACCCCTCTGATCTTTAGGCTTCCTCCTATAGTTTAGTTAATTTGAAGTTATTCATCTAAAAATCCATACATTTTCCTTCACATGAGCTCATCCTTGTTTAACTTTCAACTTCTCTTTGGCTTTTATTTAGATCATTTACCTACTTTATAAGGATTTTTATTACAGAACTAACACAACTTATTGACTATATTTTATGGGCTTGTCATTGAACTAGGGTGTAGGGATATGCAAATATGAATAAAACACTGTCTCCACTCTAATGGAATATGCACAGAAATGGATAAAATACCAAAGGGGTTCAGAATGAGTTCCCCAAAATGTGCCATGTTTGCACATTAATAATTCTGAAGTAAAGGCAGAATGAGAGGGTGACAGGCAGGAAGCCTAGGGGTCTCTAAATGGAGGAAATAGGCTGCAAGTGTCAGACAATTTTTATCTCTCTCTTAGGAGGTCAGAACTATGGTTTTTCCAGTAGTCATGTATGGATTTGAGAGTTGGACTATGAAGAAAGCTGAGTGCTGAAGAATTGATGCTTTTGAACTGTGGTGTTGGAGAAGACTCTTGAGAGTCTCTTGGACTGCAAGGAGATCCAACCAGTCTACCCTAAAGGAACTCAGTACTGAATATTCATTGGAAGGACTGAAGCTGAAACTCCAATACTTCAGTCACCTGATGCAAAGAACTGACTCATTGGAAAAGACCCTGGTGCTGGCAAAGATTGAAGGTGGAAAGAGAAGGGGACGACAGAGGATGAGATGGTTGGATGGTGTCACCAACTCAATGGACATGAGTGAGTAAACTCCGGGAGTTGGTGATGGACAGGGAGGCCTGGTGTGCTGCAGTCTATGGGGTCGCAAAGAGTCGGAAACGACTGAGCAACTGAATTGACTGACTAAGAGACAGGAGGAAACAAACTACAAGTGTCAGATTTTTGGTTTCCCTGATAGTGCAGTTCATGAAGAATCCCCCTGAAATGCTGGAGACCCTGGTTCGATTCCTGGGTTAGGAAGATCTCATAGAGAAGGGATAAGCTATCTTTCCCAGTATTCTTGGGCTTCCCTTATGGCTCAGCTGGTAAAGAATCTGCCCACAATGCGGGAGACCTGGGTTTATAAGATTCCCCTGGAGAAGGGAAAGGCTACCCACTCCAGTATTCAGACCTAAAGAATTCCATGGACTGTCCAGTTCAGTCAGTCAGTTCAGTTGCTCAGTTGTGTCCAGCTCTTTGTGACCGAATGGACTGCAGTACACCAGGCCTCCCTGTCCATCACCAACTCCCAGAGCCTAATCAAACTCATGTCCATTGTTCGGTGATGCCATCCAACCATCTCATCCTCTGACGTCCCCTTCTCCTCCTGCCTTCAATCTTTCTCAGCATGAAGGTCTTTTCTAATGAGTCAGTTCTTCGCATCAGGTGGCCAAAGTATTGGAGCTTCAGCTTCAGCATCAGTCCTTCTAATGAATAGCCAAGACTGATTTCCTTTAGGATGGACTGGTTGGATCTCCTTGCAGTCCAATAGACTCTCAAGAGTCTTCTCCAACACCACAGTTCAAAAGCATCAATTCTTCGGCAGCCAGCTTTCTTTATAGTCCAACTCTCACATCCATACATGATTACTGGTATAACCATAGTTTTGACTAGACGGACCTTTGTCGGCAAAGTAATCTCTGCTTCTTAATATGCTGTCTAGTTTGGTCATAACTTTTCTTCCAAGGAGCAAGCGTCTTTTAATTTCATGTCCTAATATAGTCTATGGGATCGCAAAGATTCAGACAGGACTGAGAGAAAAAAAGAATGTAAAATGAAGTTTATATGCCATTCTGAGCTAAGGAATTCGATAACAGCTTCCAAGTACAACAGGGAAGTTCACAGAATAAGAGGAAAAGCAAATATTGGTTAATTAGTTTGCCCTACCATGCAACTGGGTTACTCAAAATTTTTCTCTGGTAATAATTCTGGGAAAGTAAAAGTATCAGTTGCTCACTCATATCCAACTCTTTGCAACCCCATGGACTGCATCCCACAAGGTTTCTCTGTCTATGGGATTTTTCATCCCATAGAGTTCTTTGAGCAAGAATACTGGAGTGGGTAGCCATTTCCTTTTCCGGGAAACATTCCTGACCCAGGGATGGAACCCAGGTCTCCTGCACTGAAGGCAGATTCTTTGCCATCTGAACCACCAGGGAAGCCTGGAAAGATACCCATTTTGAATTCTTCTAGGTAGTTAAGAGAGGAGCAGAGTTTGTCTTGAGATTACAGGGTCTCAATTGACATTTACTTTAAACTGCCCATGTGTGTGGGTTTTCCATATGTATGAAATTCAATTTTATCTTCTGTTAATTTATCTCATCATGTCAATTTGATTATTAGACCTGTAAAAGAACCTTGGAAGGGTAGAAGAAAATTCTTTCTCCCCAATAATACACAAAAAAATCTAATATGGGAAGATACTGCCCAGTGCTTACATAGTAGTCCAGTCTGCAGAGAGGGAAATTAATGGGAAGACCAATTTCAAGAATAAAGTGTAAATAATACTTTCATAAATCTTCTGCCACTCAAACTGAAGTGTACCTCTTATGAAGACTTTGTAGCATAAATCATGGGATTCTTTAGGATCTAATTGAAAGAAATATCTAAATTATTTTGGCAAGATTTTTGGAAAGTTGTGTTATCTCCATTTTTAAATACACATTTTATTTTCTTTCTGATTGTGTAGACAGTAAAGAACAGTAAGTGCTTCATCCAATGAAATTGGATTAATAGTCCATTACAGTCCATAGAATTCTCCATACCAGAATACTGGAGTGGGTAGCTGTTCCCTTCTCCAGAGGATCTTCCCAACCCAGGGATCACTCTTCCTAACACAGGGGTGGAAGCCAGGTCTCCCACGTAGCAGGTGGATTCTTTACCAGCTGTGCCACAAGGGAAGCCAAATTTTAAAAGCTCAGTTAATATGTGGAATTATAAGTAATGACATAGCACACTTGAATATTTTATTTAAAGCACAATTTATATTCATTTATCAAGTATTTGATTATAGGTTCATTGATTACCATTAATAATAAAGGCATTATTTTAACACTGTGATGGTCCTTGCTGTGGGGAATAGAAATGATGCAATGAAGGAAATGTTACTTCTCAATCAACATCAATAACAATAACCACAGCATATTTTATTTTTAAAACTTGAAGATCTCATAGGCCTTCCTTGGAGCTGTATCATTTATTCTTGAGAGTTCTAGTTCTGAGATATAGATGTTTAAAATTTACAGACTCAAATAATGCACACGACTTTTTAAGAGGAAAAAACTGATTAGATTCACTGAAATCAGGATTCGATTCTTCCAACATCAAATAAATTTAAAAGAAAAAGGAAAAACTCCCGATTGTGATTGTTGTGGTCACTGTTATTAAAAAGAATATTATTTACATGTGATTGCAATGAGATTTAAATATAGGAAATAAAAATATTTCAGGAGACTCAGAAAACTTATTCCAGTGGACTAGGAGTGTGATAGTAATTCCTTTTATTAAAATGTATTCATAATGAAAATCAGATTAGCTGGTGTGGAGAATTGAAGGCCCTCTTAGTGGGCTTCCCTGGTGGCTCAGATGGTGAAGCATCTGCCCGCAATGCGGGAAACCAGGGTTCAGTCCCTGGGTCGAGAAGATCTCCTGGAGAAGGAAATGGCAGCCCACTCCAGTATTCTTGCCTGGAAAATCCCAAGGACAGAGGACCCTGGTAGGCTAGTTAATGGGGTCGCAAAGATTGGACACAACTGAGCTTTAGTTAGTCGATAGACTAACTCTAGTTAGACTCACTTTAGTGAGTTAGTAAAGTTACTCACTTTAGTTAGTATGACTTGATCTGACAGCAGGGTGACTGATGCTAGTGACAGCATTAGGACTCTAAGAATCTGGTTTGCTGATTTATCTTATAAATGTGATTTACGATGTCTACCTTGTCTATCTGTTAAGGCACATCCTCTTCCTAATGGGTGAATAATTCATGTCTTTTACTTCACCAGCATTGATGTAAACAGCCCACTATCAGGTGTAGTCTTTGCCTGAAGCTACTTGAAACAAGTAATTTACCTTGCTGAGTTACTATTCTATTCTCATTTAGGAGGGTGAGTAGTGCGCCCTAAGATTCAACTTAATTAGGAGAGCTAGGCCCGTCATACGGTCTTAAGATTTTGTCTCAGATAGCCACTTTACCCTGTAAAGAAATCACAGAAAGACGTTAATTTTGCTCTCATAGGTTTAACCTAAAACTTGAAAGCAAACATTTGACTTTTTAGAAGGCAATTTTAAGTGACTTTTAGCAAACTTCGTTACAGGATTACTTAACACCTTGCTATCCGAAACAATGGGGTTTTGAAAGTACAGGTCTTTCCTGATAAAGTGGGTGGCTCTGAAAAGAGCCTTTTGGTTTGGACAGATTTGAATTCTAAACAATGCCAGGCTTCTACTTGCCCTTGGCCTTGTGATGGCTCTCAGTCTTCTTGGGCAGCAGCACCGCCTGGATGTTGGGCAGGACGCCGCCCTGAGCGATGGTGACTTTGCCCAGCAGCTTGTTGAGCTCCTCGTCGTTGCGGATGGCCAGCTGCAGGTGGCGCGGGATGATGCGCGTCTTCTTGTTGTCCCGGGCCGCGTTGCCCGCCAGCTCCAGGATCTCGGCCGTCAGGTACTCCAGCACCGCCGCCAGGTACACCGGGGCCCCGGCCCCGACCCGCTCGGAGTAGTTGCCTTTGCGGAGCAGCCGGTGCACTCGGCCCACGGGGAACTGGAGCCCGGCCCGCGAGGAGCGAGTCTTGGCCTTTGCACGAGCCTTGCCTCCTTGCTTGCCACGACCAGACATGACGAAGGTGTACACTCACAAATGTGAAATATGAGTGCAGACAACCAGACCTGTCTTATAGTCTTTACTGGGCGCGAAAATGACGGTGGCCCATTGGCTAAAGCTGCAGTTCCACCTAATCCAATGAAACCGTGAGTTTGAAATACGCTTATTTTAATTGGACAAAACTACTATGTGACGTTTCCCGCATTCACCACCAATCAGACGCCTGGCATTACTCACTTCCTCCTTTAAGAAGCTGTGAAGGAAGTGGGTTCTTACAGCTTCTTTCTTCTGGTGGTTTTTGGGCCCTTTGGCAGTAAACTCCCGGCCATGCCTGAACCCTCTAAGTCCGCACCGGCCCCGAAGAAGGGTTCCAAGAAGGCGGTGACCAAGGCGCAGAAGAAGGACGGCAAGAAGCGCAAGCGCAGCCGCAAGGAGAGCTACTCCGTGTACGTGTACAAGGTGCTGAAGCAGGTCCACCCGGACACCGGCATCTCGTCCAAGGCCATGGGCATCATGAATTCATTCGTGAACGACATCTTCGAGCGCATCGCGGGCGAGGCGTCGCGCCTGGCGCATTACAACAAGCGCTCGACCATCACATCCAGGGAGATCCAGACGGCCGTGCGCCTGCTGCTGCCCGGGGAGCTGGCCAAACACGCGGTGTCCGAGGGCACCAAGGCCGTCACCAAGTACACCAGCTCCAAGTGAGCCGGCCCGCCCCGGAGTGATCGGTAAGCCTTGGCCTACACCCCAAAGGCTCTTTTCAGAGCCACTCAATCTTCTAAAGAGAACTGGCACTCACTTTATACAGTAGGTGTTTCTTAATATGCTGCAAAGTAATAAGTTCCAGAGAAATTTGTCACAGTTCTGGAAGCTAGAGGCCCAAGACTGCTGTTAACAGGGGTGGTTTCTTCATAGGCTTGTCTTTGGCTCCCAGGTGGCCATCTTTTCTGTCCTCACTAGGTATTCTTTCTGTTCACATTTCCTGTGATCTTGTTAGAAGTTGCTTCCTTTGTAATGTAGGTGGTGCTGCAGCAACGCTGGAGACGTTTTTGTTTATGCCGAGAAGGGTCAGGTTCATTATCAGACAAATGTAGTAAAGAAAGCAAAATACCGTTTGTCCCAAAGTAAAATCGACTCTCCTTTACGTTTGAAGTTGGCAAAAAGTTTCGTTGACCATGGCTTGTCCCCAGCATCCTTAATTTTAACGTGTGTGTGCCTGAGTAATGAGTTCCTTGGAACACAGTAAGAAAGTTACAAATCGTATTACTCACTTGTGTTTTCTTTGGGGAGCGCTGCTGGCTTTTTCCCCCTTTCCCTGAGTTTAAATGTGCCAAGTATTAAGGCAGAAGCAAAACAAACGGAAATGAGAATCTAATTTAAGTTAACGCACAGATCAGGCGGTTGCCACGTTTTGTCGATAGCCAATCCAGACGCTGCGCGCGCAGTTTGAAATTTACTAACGGTGTCGCTTGTGACTCCATCCTAACGGAGAGTTCTGGGCCAAGCGGCTTTATGGGAAGAACTCTGCCATTTTCTCTAAATCCTGGTTTCTTTTTTTCCAGCATGTCTCTGAGATTTACTTTTGCTGTATTAATTGAGATAAATTTTTTTTAAATAGAGAAGGACTGTTCCCCTATCCTCAATTCAGGAAGGTAAAATTCCATCTCTTCACTTTAGGCCCTTAGGAATGGCATATTTAAAATTATTTTGGTCTTTACCCGAAATCAAGGTGGCAATGCTCCCCCCCAAAAGTATGTTATTCTATCAAGTGACCACTTGATACAAAAATTACCATTTGTTCATATCGCGTATGAAAATGTATAGGTGACCTAACATTTAATTTGCAATATGCCAAGACATAAATGAGTAGCCATGAAAAGTTTAAGACTAAAGTCTTACTATGTGGAAAACTACTTCTTTGCTTAAGACCTCACATTCTTATTAGGTATTAATTAGGTAGCTATTTAATTAATTACTTAGGTATTAATTAATAGGTATAACCTACATCTTTGGAAACTTATTTTTTTCACACTAGGTGATTTATAATTTCAACTTTCTGACTTTTTATATTAGGCATATTAAAAAGAATAGTTTTAATGTAGGTTATATTAAAACAGACAAAATATTTCCCAGAGGATTTCCTCATGTGCTTAGAATGAAGAAAAATTTACATTAATTAAAGATCTTTTTTTTAACATGTTTTAATTCTTGAAAAATGACTTTATATCCTGTCTGCTTTAATTGTGAAAATAATGCAGAATATAAATTTGAGAGTATAGGCATGGCCCATTCATGCATAAAATGACAATGTTCACTATGAAGTTACACCTTAATACTAGGAATATGTATATGTGATGTGAATCTAGAGTTACATCTAACATATAGGTCAAATATATCAGTGTCTTTTACTTTTGAGAATGTGAGGTGACGCGGAATGGCAGAGAATAGCAAAGAGTGAAATTATCAGCTCAAGAAGAGTCTGATTTGAAAAAATTTTATTTTGTGAAAAGATTAAGAACTTTCAGTGAAAAGAGTAACAGGCCCTTAGCCTTTGAAAATACATTTTTTTAAGTTTGTTATTGCAGTGTTCTAAGTTCTCTAAGGCAGCCGGGCATCACACAAAGCAGTCTAACATAAATCATGGTCTGGAGATTTCCACCTCTATTCAGGAATCTAAAGTCCTTGAAGAGGAACTAATTACAAGTTTTGAGACAAAGGAAATCCTGATGGGTGTAAAATATGTATGCTGACTCAACACAAGGATGGTCTCTCATGTCTGGAGGAACAATAGAGTTAAGACGAGAGAGGCAAGAAAACCTGAAAGTAATGCTAACTTGAGATTTAAACTGAACAATTAATAGGCAACCACTGGAATAGTTTGGCATATAAAAAGCCATGAATCCATGATAATAAGCTATTGGAACAGATACTATATAATGAACTGAATAAGAAGTTTACATGATGTGTCATGTTGTCCCAAGTTCTTGTGCCCTGTCATGGAGATGAGTATTTTCTTCCCCAAAAGGTGACTGACTTTGCATTCTTAAGGTTTTAGTGTACTTACATTAGGGAAAACATTGGGGAAAATTTAACCTCCTGTGATGCTATAGGATCAAGTCTCAAAAAACATCTTCCTGAGAATCTCACTGATGATTTCACTAAAATTTCATTTCAGGAGAGCAAATTGCATTTTAATGATTTCCATTCTTGGAAATCCATCCAAGCTCTAATTCCCAAGGCAGTCTTAAATTATCCTGTGTATCAGCTTCTACCTTAGCCATCCCCAACACTGTGCATGCGTGCTCTGTCACTTCAGTCATGGAAATTGGATACATCTCAAAAAAGTGCACGCTGTATTTGAGTCAAATTTCTTGAACGTTAGGCATTTCATCTGGCTCTATATTTTTGCAGAGTTCACACTGAAGAGCTTAACACTCAGACACCTTCACCTCACTATCAAGGACACTTTTATCAAAGCTATCACCTCTGTGATCACATTTTTTTCCCTGAAACTTTGACTTATGCCTTGTTTTCCAGAACCACATCCATCATTTTGCGATCCTGCTGAAGCGATCAGCGCAATTAAACTCATCAGAGTACTCAGAGCAACGTCCACTGTGGATTCTTCACTTCTGTCATCCTGACAGTCCTCTGATACATTTTCATTGGATCCAAAATCTTGGTGGAGGAAAATCCCTGAACACCATCCTGACTTCTTAAGGTGGAATGCTTATAGGCTATGTGAGACTGTAGCTGTTGCTTCCTTCAAACCTAGTGTTAAATTTTGACAGTGGCCACACTGTGGAACATAGACTTCTAAAAGTCACAAACCATGACTTTGAATAGTTTTTCAGTTGTAATTTGATGGAGGTAAGAAATATAGAAGAATAGATGCCATTTATCTGTATCATGTGCTGCTGCTCTGTTTCAGACTTCAGTCCATCCTATGTAGGAAGGTGAAAGTTTACAATGATCCTTTAAGGCCACTCTCATTCCATATCTGTTTTCTAGATGAACAAACTAAAGCACAGAGAAGGGGAGTATTTTGTCTAAATAGCTAGAGGATCAATGACAGAGTCAGTTTTTAAGCCTCATGGTAGTGACCATCACTGTAAAAATGATGTATTTTGTGGTCTTTTGTTATCATTAAATTCCCTCAAAACAAATAAACAAATGGAGATGGGCCATTTGCATTTGTTTTAATAGTGAAAAAGTTGCCATTCTTTATTTGGGAGAAAAAAAAGTTTGTCCTTCTTGTTCCCAAGAACAAAAAAGAAAAAAAAGGACAGCTTATTATTTTTTTTCTTGGCAAACACTGGTCCAACTCTCTTTAGAGGTTCCTGTAGCCCTACTCCTATCATCATACAGTTAATAACTTTTGCCTTTCCTGTGGGAAACAAGCATGTATAGCAAAGTCTGCCTGTTGATTATAATATTGAAATAAAAAAAAAAAAAAACTGAAACCTGTTTCTAACTTTTCCAAAAGACAGTGTTTGAAAATTACAACTTAAATTCACATAGTGCTTGCACACAGACTGTATTTCATCTGTTGCAAATGTGTGCCAATTTGCTGTTACATCATGCTACCAAGGAGCAGAGAGAAACCTGCCCACTGAAACTGCTGTGAGAGACATGGAATTATACTTACGTCTTTTATCTGACCATCATTTCTGTCTTGAAAGCAGTAGCAATAATAAAATTGACAAGAGGTCCCTTCCTGAAGCAGCAGCCCAGCTGGGAAGACCCTTTATATTCATTTTCCTAGAGGGTCAGCAATTCAGATTTCCCCAAGTGAAAGGCTTAAACTTTCACTGTGGATGAGACCTGAATGCTGTTTAATTATTTGCAATGGATGCTATGTATCTACGTAATTATTTAAACATTAACCTATCCTTATTCTTAGTTTCTTTTGTCCTCATTCCAAAGGACCAAAACTAGGCCTAGTCCAGGGAAGGGAGTCATAAGGTCTTGATTTCTATGGGCTGTTTGACTTAAAGGAAGGCAGTTTTAATGGGGAAAAATCTTATCTTCTCCCCTATCAAAATGTAACCATATTTAGGGATAGAGTCTTTAATTAGGTAATTAAATTAAAATGAGGTCATTGGAGAGTGATTGGGTCCTGATCCAATATGACCAGTGTTCTCTTAAAAGAGGAAATTTGGACACAGACAGGCATAGAGGGAACATATGTGAAGACAGAGGGGGAAACATGGCCATCTGTGCTAAGGAGAGAGCCTAGAACCCATCCTTCCCTCATGGCCCTCAGAAGGAAGTAACCCTTTTGGCACTTTGATCTCAGACTTCTAGATTCCAGAAGAGTGAAAAAACAATTTTCTGTTTTTTCAACTACCCAGACGGGACTACCTTGTTAATGCCAGTGGTGAAAGTGAAGTTGCTCAGTCCTGTCCGACTCTGTGACCCCTTGGACTGCAGCTTACCAGGCTCCTCCGTCCAGGGGATTTTCCAGGCAAGCATACTGGAGTGGGTTGCAATTTCCTTCTCCAGGAGATCTTCCCTACCCAGGGATTGAGCCTGGGTCTCCCACATTGTAGGCAGACGCTTGAATGTCTAAGCCACCAGGACATCTGCCAGTAATAGTAACATAGCAGCCAGTAACATAAATATAATGCTACAATCCCAATCCTCTGTCTCTTTACCTGTAGACCAAAGATACTATTAGCACTTACCTCCTTAGGTTGAAAAGTTAACGCACAGTATCTAAAGATAATATGCACTTAACACATGGCAGCCAATAACTAACGTGACTTTTTTCCCCCTATATGCAAAAGCAAGATGTAAATGCCATATAATTTACTCCTTGAAGGCAGATCTTTGAGTAAAGAGCCATAACATAAACTCTGACGTTCAGCAATCCCCTAAATGACAAAATATTAGAGCAAATGAAATAAAAAAACTTACAGATGTATAAGGAGATAAAGCAAATGAAATATATGAGAATAAAATGCTTAAGATGGAAAAACTGAATAGAGTACCAAAGCAGGTCATTCTGATATGCTGAACTAATAAGAGTATACCTGAAAGCAACCTAAACAGGTAGAAGTGGAAGTCACAGGCAGAAGTAGCATAGGCCCCGGAAAACCATTTGAGACTGAAGTTATGCCAATACTTGCTAGCTGGGTATGTTGGATTTTACTTTAGTGAACCCATATGTATGATCAAGCCACACAAAAAATGGCTGTTCTCTTGCTCTGTACATTCCCTGCTTGAACAGCCCCTGCTTTACGTCATCCCACTCATAGGATAGGACTGACCTTTTTTTTTAATCATAGAGATTAAACTTCTCAAGTGCTTGTCCCCTGTTCCAACCAGTAATTGTTGTATTCTTAGAACAGAACACCTCTAGCATACTGGGTTAATAAAGAGAACCCTCGATGGTTGTTAACCAAAGGAATTGTGAAGGAGGTCATCTGTTTGTTTCCCTGTAGTTGAGAGCCCACATGACATCCATTCCCACTGTAACTGGTACACCTTGCCACCCTATCCCCATGAAGACTGCTGCCTTATCCTGTCTGCAGTTGGTACACATTGGGGAGTCATTCTAGAACTTTGCTTCAGACCTGTAAGATACCCTAGCCAATAAACTATTGATGTCTCTGTTGCTGTCTCCAGACATTTTCTTTGGTCTCAAGGTTGGGGGATTACAGGACTTGGAGGACTGCAGAGTACAGCCTAACATCGTGATTCTCCTGTAAAATGGAGATAATAATGTAGCCCCAGTTTTCTTAGGACCTTATGAGATGATAAACACTGCTTTCAAGTGTGTTCTTGGGAGCTGGATGAGATCCGCAAATGTTACTATGAAAGAGACATTACATAGATTTTTTTCTCTTTCAACAAAATAAGTAATTATTTAATTGGAGAAATTAAAAGTATAATAAATGTTTTACCACAGAGTGATCTTCTCTGGGTCATACAGTTAAATAGTACATTAATTAACTAGTATTTTTTTTCACAGCTGTACTAAGTACCATTGGGAGCATGGAAATTTATTGCTAAGTAGTATGTGGACTCTGGTATTTAAAATGTTGAAACAGAGTGAACATTGTGTTTTCTACTCTCTTTAAGTCTTTCTGATTAAGTAACGGGAAGTGTTAATTTGGTGCTGGTAGGTCTCCAAGGCCTAATACATATTAATCCTTGCTCGCTTCCCTGATCTTTCAATGTAATAACAAAGAACAATTTTCAGGCTCAAAGTGCATGCTCTTGTTCAATCACAGCTGACTCTGCAACCCCGTGAACTGCAGGCTGCCTGACTCCTCTATCCATGCAATTTTCCAGGCAAGAATAATGGAGTGAGTTGCCATTTCCTCCAGGAGATCTTCCCGACCCCGGGATCCAAACTCGAGTCTGAATTCTTATCACTGCACTACCTGGGAAGCCAAGCTAGTAGGCAGTAAATAGCATATAACTGAAGTTGAATAACGTATATGGGCTTCCCTGGTGGCTAAGTGGAATTGGCCTGCATCACAGGAAATACTGGTCCGATCCCTGGGTCAGGAAGATTCCCCTAAGAAGGAAATGGCAACCCACTCGTGTGCTTGCCTGGAAAATCCTATGGACAGAGAATCCTGGCGGCCTACAGTTCGTTTGGTCACAAAAGAGTGGCAAACAACTTAGCGAGTGGGAAACAACTTAGCAACTAAAGGACCACCACTGGGAGACTGAACCTTCCTCTGGGAGAAACAGTGGAAACAGTGGCTGACTTTATTTGGGGGGGCTCCAGAATCACTGCAGATGGTGATTGCAATCATGAGACTGGAAGATGTTTTTACTCCTTGGAATGAAAGATATGACCAACCTAGACAGCATATTAAAAAGCTGAGACATTACTTTGTCCTCAAAATTTCCGTCTAGTCAAGGCGACGGTTTTTCCAGTAGTCATGCATGGATGTGAGAATTGGACTATAAAGAAAGCTGAGTGCCAAAGAATTGATGCTTTTCAACTGTAGTGTTGGAGAAGACTACTGAGAGTCCCTTGGACTGGAAGGAGATCCAACCAGTCCATCCTAAAGCAGATCAATCCTGAGTGGTCACTGGAAGGAGTGATGCTGAAGCTGAAACTCCAATACTTTGGCCACCTGATACAAAGAGCTGACTCATTTAAAAAGACCCCGATGGTGGGAAAGATTGAGGGCAGGAAGAGAAGGGGACGACAGAGGATGAGATGGTTGGATGGCATCACCAACTCAATGGACATGGGTTTAGGTAGACTGGCAGTTGGTGATGGACAGGGAGGTCTGGCGTGCTGTGGTTCATGGGGTCGCAGAGTCGGATAAGACTGAGCGACTGAACTGAACTGGGAGAGAAAATGCCATCCTGCTACTCTCCTTCAGGTCTCAAAGACTGCCTTTTCATTTAGAATTTCTCCCTTATTACAAGGGGGAGAAAAGGTAAAGAAGAAATGAGTGAAATGAACTGTGGAGCTGACTCACAAAGAAACTGATATGTTCTAGATTTTTCCCTTATAGAATCTGACCATGTAAAAAAGTGAACAGAAGTGCCATTACCAAAAGGGGTGAAACATTTAAACTTAAGAACATGCAGCAGCATCAAACTATATGAAAAATCTAAAGGTAGGACAACCTACTTCTAAGCGTGCTCAGTCAATAAGTCATGTCCAACTCTTTGCGACCCCCATGGACTGTAGGCCACCAGGCTCCTCTATCCATAGGGTCCTCCAGGCAACAATACTGGAGTGGGGTGCCAAGCCCTTCTCCAGCAGGTCCTTCCGACCAAGGGATCAAAACCTCATCTCCCTGCATTGCAGGTAGATTCCTTGCCGCTGAGCCACTGGAGAATCCCAATACTGCTTTTATCTACTTCTAAAGGTAGAAGGCAATGGAACCCCACTCCAGTACTCTTGCCTGGAAAATCCCATAGATGGGTGAACCTGGTAGGCTGCAGTCCATGGGGTCGCTGAGTCGGACACAACTGAGCGACTTCCCTTTCATGCATTGGGAAAGGAAATGGCAACCCACTCCAGTGTCCTTGCCTGGAGAATCCCAGGGACGGAGGAGCCTGGTGGGCTTCTATCTATAGGGTCGCACAGAGTCGGACACGACTGAAGCGACTTAGCAGCAGCAGCAGCAGCAAAGTTAGATAAACTAAGTGCCAGTTCTCTTTGAAAACCGTGGGTGGCTCTGAAAAGAGCCGTTTTAAGTGTTGGAGCTTGACCAAGCAGCCAGTGGCTCACTTGGAGCTGGTGTACTTGGTGACGGCCTTGGTGCCCTCGGACACCGCGTGTTTGGCCAGCTCCCCGGGCAGCAGCAGGCGCACGGCCGTCTGGATCTCCCTGGATGTGATGGTCGAGCGCTTGTTGTAATGCGCCAGGCGCGACGCCTCGCCCGCGATGCGCTCGAAGATGTCGTTGACGAAGGAGTTCATGATGCCCATGGCCTTGGACGAGATGCCGGTGTCCGGGTGGACCTGCTTCAGCACCTTGTACACGTACACGGAGTAGCTCTCCTTGCGGCTGCGCTTGCGCTTCTTGCCGTCCTTCTTCTGCGCCTTGGTCACCGCCTTCTTGGAGCCCTTCTTCGGGGCCGGTGCGGACTTGGCTGGCTCAGGCATGACTGACAGGAATTACAAGATCGCAGAGAAAAATAGAGGCATCGCCCAGCGCGTCCATTTTATAATTCAATATGCAAATTAGATTTTGTACCGTTCTGTGTCTGATTGGTGAAAACTCGTAGTGACATCACTTTCAATTTTGTCCAATGAAAGCGCTCTCACTTAAAGGGCCTACAATTTACTCTGCAACTTTAACTGCAGCTTGACCCAATGGAATAGCTTCTTTTTCGCGCCCAACTACAGCTATAAAACTTGCAGTTTGCTTTCACTTTAACCTCTTCTGCTGTAGTCTTGAAGGGTTGTAGTATGTCTGGACGTGGTAAGCAGGGCGGCAAAGCTCGCGCCAAAGCCAAGACCCGCTCCTCGCGGGCCGGGCTCCAGTTCCCCGTAGGCCGAGTGCACCGGCTGCTCCGCAAAGGCAACTACGCCGAGCGGGTCGGAGCCGGGGCCCCGGTGTATCTGGCGGCGGTGCTGGAATACCTGACGGCCGAGATCCTGGAGCTGGCGGGCAACGCGGCCCGGGACAATAAGAAGACCCGCATCATCCCGCGCCACCTGCAGCTGGCCATCCGCAACGACGAGGAGCTCAACAAGCTGCTGGGCAAAGTCACCATCGCTCAGGGCGGCGTCCTGCCCAACATCCAGGCGGTGCTGCTGCCCAAGAAGACCGAGAGCCACCATAAGGCCAAGGGGAAGTAAGGCATCAAGAGCCACGCCTTCCAAACCAAAGGCTCTTTTAAGAGCCACCTACTTTTTCTGCTGAGGAGCTGGGACAGTAGTCTTCATTTAACTTACTTGTGGTTTCAAGATCACTAGCAGTAATCGCTTCAGTCGTGACCCCGTAGACGCCAAGAGGCTTCCCCTGTCTGGGATTCTCCAGGGAATCCTGGACACACTAGTTAGTGGGTCTTCGTAAGAAATTCGCACCGTCGTGTCCGACTCAGAGATCCCATGGACAAGGAGCCCACCAGGTTCCTCCGTCCATGAGATTTTAGGCAACAATATTGGAGAAGGGCTGTCAGTTTGCTGCTAAAAAGCCCTATGGACTTATACTCGGTAGGAGGAAATTGGGGGAAAAAAATATTTACAGAAGTGAAGAATGCTTTCTTGGCTACAGACTAGATCACAGTGCACAGCTGTTTCCAGAGATCTCTGGGTGGCTCTGAAAAGAGCCTTTGGGGTTTGCTTCTCAAGCGCCAACTTCCTACTTCTTCTTAGGAGCCGCCTTCTTCGCCTTTGCAGCTTTGGGTTTTGCTGCCTTAGGCTTGGAGGTTTTAGGTTTCGCTGCCTTTGGCTTAACTGCCTTGGGCTTCGCGGGGCTCTTAGCAGCCTTCTTTGGCTTTGCCGCGGTTTTGGCCTTCTTGGGGCTCTTGGCCACTTTTTTGACGCCAGAAGCCGCGGGCTTTTTCGCCTTCTTAGGCGTCTTCTTAACGGCTTTCTTCGCTCCCGCAGCCTTCTTGGGCTTCTTAGGAGTTGCCCCTGCGGGTTTCTTGGCTTTAGCAGCCCCCGCCTTCTTCGCCTTGGGCTTGGCTTCCCCGGCAGCCGCCTTCTTGTTGAGCTTGAAAGAGCCGGAAGCCCCGGTGCCCTTAGTCTGCACCAGAGTGCCCTTGCTCACCAGGCTCTTGAGACCCAGCTTGATGCGGCTGTTGTTCTTCTCCACATCGTAGCCGCCGGCTGCCAGCGCCTTCTTGAGCGCAGCCAAAGAAAGGCCATTGCGCTCTTTGGAGGCAGCGACAGCTTTAGTGATCAGCTCGGAAACTGGGGGCCCGGTAGCCTTGCGCTTCGCCGCCCCACCGCTCGCGGCCTTCTTGGTTGCTTTCTTCTTGGCAGGAGATTTTTCCACCGGCGCCGGGACGGCCGTCTCAGCAGGAGCGGTTTCCGACATGGCGAAAGGAGAACCTGCTAGAAGCAAAGAAACTCAAATTCCAAAGAGCAAGTTTTGCAATGCAGTCTTGCGCCGGCCCGGGCTTATATAAGTCGGTGCTGCCCTGTGATTGGTGGAGCGTCCGATCCACCGCCCTCAGGCAGTCGCCTGTCGTGGTTGGACTCCCAAACTTGTGTTTGTTAGTCCCCAAAATTTGATTAAATGTTAAAAACAGTGGTACAGAATTTGACTCTTTGAAGCTTCAAAGGAGGAAAACAACCTCCAAGTTCACATACTTGTTTGTGTTTTTATGAATCACGCGCAGTTAATGAAAGATATTTTTAAAAATCCCTTCAGCTTTTCCTATAGATCCACCGGACCTAAGGCATCGAGCTACATAGTTGCATATTGCAATAAAGTTTTAGTAAATATCAAGTGAATGCTTTTTAAAAGGCTTTGTCGACAAGTTCGGCCTTCGATTTTTGCAAGAGGAAAGACACTAGATTCCTTGGTTTTGCTTAAACTTTGCTTCGAACTGCAGCAAGTAACACAGGTGCATGTCGGCCAGTTGCCTACAGCCACAAATAAAGCATACAGATTTTACTTTAAAAACCGGTTTTGCCTTCCAAGGACTTTCCAGGTGCCAATATATTTAGAGAATGGGATTTCGCAGCTCGGACTAGTTCTGTGGTCAAAGTGACTTCTTCCATTAAGAGTAGAAATTGCTTTGGCTTCAGAATCCAATGACCTATCTTCAAATTCAAGCAGATTTAGTATGTTTTTGATTGAGATGCTTTTTCCCTTTAATTTGTAAGCAAATCCATTAAAGTAAGGAGAAAGAAATTTTTTTAACCCAGAGATGTATTTTAGAAAAAACCCTGAAATCTGTTAAAAAATATTCAGGGGCTTCCAGCAACACTGGAAAGGCTGTTTAGATGGCATGGGTCTCTCTCCGTCTTTCAGAAGCTGTTTTCCTCCTTTGGAGCTTCAGTACTTTCCACGGCTCTCCCTCAAACTCTAACTCCATCTCCACCAACATTTAACAAATTGAATGGTCAGGAACACCTTCTTTTGTAGGACCTCAGTGTGGATATTTCTGCATATTTAATGAGGATAGATTTGCATCTTTCAGTAAAATAATTGGCCTCTGACTATAAGCATGGATTGGATAGTAAGGGATTAAGTGGAGGTTATAAAATTTTAAGAAAATTTAGGAAAACATCAACATCCAAGGGACTGTGAGGTGAAATGGAGGGTGATGCTTGTTATTTATTGAGAGGGGGAAGCTTGGAGAGGATTTTGTCCATGGATGCAATGATGATTGGGATCTCTTATGCATTCCACAGTCAGTTCTTTCTTGTGAAAACCTGTAGGCTGACATGCTTCATGTCTTCAGGGGTTCCTGGAGTTGAAACTATAGCCTACTGTGGCCAAATCTAGACAGTGGCTTAGTTTTGTATGGCCAAGGTAAGTTTTTCTATTTTTAAGATGTGTCAGAGACTATGTTACCTGCAAAACCTAAAATATTTACTTTAAGGCTTTCACGGTCTTGAATTCCTCCTCAGATAGTTCATGTCATTCCTACAGGTCTGCCTTTTTCAGAATTATGCAAACCCAGATCTAAAGAAAAGGCGGTCTTAAGAAAACGTTCCAATCAAGCATTTCCCATTGTTTCAATCACAAAACTTTCAGAAAACTTAGGAAGGTTGGGGGGCGGGGGCGTCTGCTTTACAGAGGAGGGGCATAGTAGAGGTAACATTCACTGAGCATTTAGTGCCAGGTTCGTATGCCCTACGAACTAATTTATTGGCCACATTTTACAACTGTTCTGGGTGATTCCCAAAGAGAAGCTGAGTAATTGGGCAATTGGCTGCTGTGAAGCTCGAACCTCGACCACTATTTCTTCCTGCAACAGGGAGACCGGAGAGACACTATTTGGAGTCAAGTTGTATGGTACTGCTTGGCAAAAAGGTGGGGGGAAGGCGCTGCATTTGTCATTATAGAACTATCCGTAGAAAGCACCAGTTAACAAGGAATGGGCCACTTCAGTCACTTCCTTTAGCCAAGGATTAAATATCACTTTAAAAAATGCTTCCCCTAGAAACAGTTCAATAGACTGAGTAGGAGCCCAGGATATAGCCACTTCTGCAGAGTATTGACGTGGCACAGTACTGTGTCCACAATACGTTTCACTTAAAATTCACGGCGTTTTTCATGTTGGTAATATGTATACTGGACAATGAACAGCTCCTTTTTGCTGACAGTTGAGGGGCTCTTAAAAGAGCCTTTGGGGATAGGTATGTGTTAGTTGGAGGAGCCGTAAAACTTATGCTCTCTCCCCGCGGATGCGGCGGGCAAGCTGAATGTCCTTGGGCATGATGGTGACGCGCTTAGCGTGGATGGCGCACAGGTTAGTGTCCTCGAAGAGCCCCACCAGGTAGGCCTCGCACGCCTCCTGCAACGCCATCACGGCCGAGCTCTGGAAGCGCAGGTCGGTCTTGAAGTCCTGCGCGATCTCGCGCACCAGCCGCTGGAACGGCAGCTTGCGGATCAGCAGCTCGGTGGACTTCTGGTAGCGGCGGATCTCGCGCAGAGCTACCGTGCCGGGCCGGTAGCGGTGCGGCTTTTTCACGCCGCCGGTGGCCGGCGCGCTCTTGCGGGCCGCCTTGGTGGCCAGCTGCTTGCGCGGCGCCTTGCCGCCGGTGGACTTGCGAGCCGTCTGCTTAGTGCGAGCCATTGGTAAGTAGTGCCAACTACTTAACACTGATGGGAGCACTTGGTCGTCCCAGAATATATAGCGAACCTCGCGTTTTGATTGGACAATAGACTGCTGCCTCCCCGCCCTTCCACGCCCATTCTTTCTGGGTTTAGGACGCATTGTCCCGCCTCTACTTCGGACCCTAGGATTATGTGGTGAGGGAGGAAATATCTTGTTGGCTTTCAAAAAATAAAAAGCCTGCAGGATGTATCCAAATTCCTAAACTCATCTAGAGCAGGGGTCCCCAACCCCCGGGATCTAATTGGTGATCTGAGGTGGAACTGATGAAATAAAAGGAAGGATAAAGTGTGCTAGTCTCTCAGGAGTGTCCGGATCTGTGGTCCAATGGACTAGGCTACCAACCTCCTCTGTCCATGGGATTTTCCAGGCAAGAATACTCAAGTGGTTTGCCGTTTCCTACTCTAGAAAAAGTACACAATAAATTTTCGTCGCTCTTCGGTTACTTAGCCGTGTCCTACTCTTTGCGACCCCATGGACTACAGCATGCCAGGCTTCGCTGTTCTTCACTATCCTTTGGAGTTTGCTCAAACTCATCCGTTGTCAGTGATACATCCAAACATCTCATCTTCCATCGCTCCCTTCACCTCCTGCCTTCAATCTTTCTCAGTATCAGGATCTTTCCCGATGAGTGGGCTCTTCACATCACGGGGCCAAATTATTGGAGCTTCTAAATGAGCTTAAATCATCCCGAAACCATCCCCCTACCCAGGCGCGTGGAAAACTGTCTTCCACAAAACCGGTCGCTGCTGCCGAAAGGGTTGGGGACAGCTGGCCTAGAGAATCTCCAAGTGTCTTGTGTTTTATAGGATGTTATGACTGACAAGTTTGAGTAACATGAAAAGAGTGTTAGGTGGAGGATATGAAGTTAGTTTAAATCAATCCAGTCACCACGTTCTGTCCGAGGTCAGAAAGATTAAGAATCTAATAGCTTAGCAAAGCGAGGGTTGGTTACCTTTTCCCTTAAAACGACTTAATATTTTAGTTATTGCTAGCCATACTACTTGAGTTACTTTACCCTTGGAAGTGCGAGCAGATAGCACAAGGTTATTGTGCCTAGCTTACAGGAACACAGGAAACCATATCAAACTAAAATCTGCCACTGCAGGTGACAGAAATAAAGGACTGAAAGTTATGACCACACTCTATAACTGTACTTGAAAACTTAATGTTCCCCACAACCTAGCGACTTTAGCGCCTACAGCTCTTTTATAGAGTTAGTGGGTGGCCCTAAAAAGGGCCTTTAAGAAAATGACAGTTAAGTAGAAGTTTAACCTCCAAAACCATAAAGGGTACGTCCCTGGCGCTTAAGCGCATACACCACGTCCATGGCGGTGACAGTTTTGCGCTTGGCGTGCTCAGTGTAAGTGACAGCGTCCCGTATCACATTCTCCAGGAACACCTTCAGCACCCCACGAGTCTCTTCGTAGATGAGACCGGAGATTCGCTTTACACCACCACGACGAGCCAGACGACGAATGGCGGGCTTAGTGATCCCCTGGATATTGTCGCGCAGGACCTTGCGGTGGCGCTTAGCACCCCCTTTTCCGAGACCCTTACCACCTTTGCCACGACCAGACATATCTGCGAGTTGAGCTGCTACTGAGTCTTACCGCGCCAAGGCAGTGTTTTATATAGTGATGTTTCGGACCTGATTGGGAACCGCTCAGGCTAGCCGTGACGCCCCTGGGCGTGTCCAGACCCGAAGCCCCGCCCACATTTTCAGCAAAATGAAGAGAGGAGCTTAAAATACAGAGTCAAAAAAAGGGCCTAATAAAAATCCCTCCGTTCAGCTTCTACAAAACATTGTGTTGCCCTTGTCCACAACTGGAAAGCCATTCCTTTGTTTGTGTAGGCCTTGCTGTTCTTTTCTCTTTTTTTGCTCTGTTCGGCAATCATGCTCCGAGCGAGTTGTGGCTTCCGGAATGAATGGATCATCTGGAGAGCCGTGACTGTAGTCTTTTGGGGTTTTTTTTTGAAACCCCGTGGCTTGAGACTCTGACTATAAATAGCTTCAGGGTGGGCTTCCTCATCGTTCTCAGCGGTGGTCTCCCCTTTTCCTTACCTTTTACTCATCCTATCATCTTCCTTTCTCTTCCCTCGCTGCCACATTTTTGCTGGGAGAAGTGGCTTTTTCAAATTTTCTTCGTTTCACTTAGAAACAATTCAGGAAATTGAGGAAGCTCAGCTTTTACCCACCATTTCCTCTGGCGAGTCCATGAACAAGTGGAAATCCTTCTCAGGGACTCCTTTCCTGCCCTTACTCCACCCCTCCCCCGCCCCGCCATCACCACCTTCCTCTTTATCTCCTTTGTTGAACTGAGAAATCAAGTGCACCTAAAGTTCTGTGCTTTTAATAGTGTCTTTAATAAAGTGCTGAATGTAAAGACCAGGAACGATTTTATTTAAGGAATTTAAAAAATAAGAAACTTTCAAAGACTAAATGATAAGTGGTTTCCTTGACCCCTGGCTATTTGAAATGACCTTTCAGGCCCTGACTTGTCTGCCAGGTAGCAGATTTCATTTCTCCGGGAAAATGCCTTCTCTAACGATTAACGCATTTACTTTTTCTCTTTTTCCGAGCTTCAGTAATGTTTACCCTTTCTATTTCAAATGTGTGTGGTTGATTACTCCTTGAACAAATACCTAATATTCTCCAAGTACTTTATATATACTATATGTGCAAAAGACTGCATGCCCTTCTTCTATTAGTTAATCCATTCCTTACTGAGCTATTTCTCTGATTTTCTTCTTCTTCTTCCTGCTCCTATTTAGTAATGAAATCTGAGTGCTTAACCTTGAAGATGTTATTGGGTGGGTAATCTCAACAATCCTCTTCTCTTGCAACTATAGAAAAACCAGGTAGCTTCCTACCTCATTACCAGCAGTTGTTGAAGAGGGTGTTTGCTATGACCAGTGTGTTCTCTTGGCAAAATTCTGTTAGCCTCTGACCTGCTTTGTTTTGTACTCCAAGGCCAAATTTGCCTGTTACTCCAGGTATCTCTTGACTTCCTACTTTCACATTCCAGTCCCCTATAATGAAAAGGACATCTTTTTTGGGTGTTAGTTCTAGAAGGACTTGTAGGTCTTCATAGAACCGTTCAATTTCAGCTTCTTCAGCATTACTGGTCGAGGCATAGACTTGGATTACTATGATATTGAATGATTTTCCTTGGAAATGAAGAGAGATCATCCTGTCATTTTTCAAACTGCATCCAAGTACTGCATTGCAGACTCTTTTGTCAACTATGATGGCTACTCCATTTCTTCGAAGGGATTCTTGCCCACAGGAGTAGACATAATGGTCATCTGAGTTAAATTCACCCATTTGAGTCCATTTTAGTTCACTGATTCCTAAAATGGCTATGTTCACTTTTGCCATCTCCTGTTTGACCACTTCCAATTTGCCTCGATTCATGGACTTAACATTCCAGATCCCTATGCAATATTGCTCTTTACAACATCCACCTTTACTTCCATCACCAGTCACATCCACAACCAGGTGTTGTTTTTGTATTGGCTCCGTCTCTTCATTCTTTCTAGAATTATTTCTCCACTGATCTTCAGTAGCATATTGGGCACCTACTGACCTGGGGAGTTCACCTTTCAGTGTCCTATCTTTTTGCCTTTTCATACTGTTCATGGGGTTCTCAAGGCAAGAACACTGAAGTAGCTTGCTATTCCCTTTTCCAGTGGACCATGTTTTGTCAGAACTCTCCACTATGACTCGTCCATCTTGGGTGTCCCTACATGGCAAGGCTCATAGTTTCATTGAGTTAGACCAGGCTGTGGTCCATGTGATCAGATTGGTTAGTTTCCTGTTATTGTGGTTTTTCCCTTCTGTCTGCCCTCTGATACATAAGGATAAGAGGCTTATGGAAGCTTCCTGATGGGAGAGACTGACTGAGGGGGAAACTGGATTTTGTTGTGATGGGTGGGGCCATGCTCAGTAAATCTTTAATCCAATTTTCTGTTGATGGCAGGGCTGTGTTCCCTCCCTGTTGTTTGACCTGAGGACATGTTGCTCGACGACATGTTTCTCCTTCTTAACAAGAACCTTCTGACTAGTCTTATTGATTTAAGATGTATGTTGTGGGAGTGGGTCTGGTAAAAGTATATAAGGCCTTGATAAGACTAGCAAGTGGGGCACTCTCTGCCTGCTTCTGACGTCTATGTCAGAAGCATTCTCTGTCCTTTTTCACTGTAATAAAACTTCTGCCACACAAAAGCTCTGAGTGATCAAGCCTGGTCCCTGGTCCTGAAGCTAATTCTTCGGAGATCACAAATCTAGGATTGTTCACCATAAGCTATCATTATTGTTCTTGCATTGTTCTTCATTCAAAGTTAGTTTATTTACTAGTAATTAGTGCCTTTCTTAATTCTCATTTCTCCTGTCCTCCAGACACATATATATTTACACATAAACACACAAAGACACATGCAGACATACACTAATCCAAAACTAGCCCTTTGGAGTGTTTTCCACTCCATGAGCTTAACTTCTCAAATCTTTTCTTCCATTCCATAGAGTCTTCTCAACACAGTTGGCCTTTTACCAAGTCAGAATCTTAAATATGAGACAGGCAAGCACACAATTTTCCTTCTTCCTTGGTCCTGCTGTGAGGCTGCGCCATGACAGGCAGGCTAGATTAGGAGTAGGCCTGGTTTTCCAGGGTAACATGATTATCAGGCCACCTGGAGCCAGCCAATCAATATGCGCCGAGTAAGGAAAAGGGAATCTATCAGGGGAAAGCTGAAAAGCCCGCGAACGCCCAAGTTCGAAAAAAGCCCGCGAAGGTTTGAGCCAATAAGATTACTTTGCAAACATGTAACCAATCCGCTTAAGCCAGCTACCAACTGCTTATGCATACCTTATAAACTGGGTAACAGCTCGGGCTCAGCGCTTTCTGACCCTGCACCACTGCGTTTGTTGCGGCAGTAAGCCCTGACTCGAGTCAGCAATAAACTTCCCTTTTTTGCGAGTTACATTGTCTTAGAAGCCTTCTCTCTTCCCGCTCGGGGATTCGGACATCGGGCATAACACTACCCCAGAGCAATCACTTGCATCCTTGCTTTCATTCTCAAACATTCCTCAAGCATCTATGCCTCCATGTACTATTTCAGTTAAAGAAATTTGAGGATGTAGAATCTACTGGCTCCTTCACCTTATTACACCTTCTATTATTTATTTTTTGCCCTGCATTTTTTGGGATCTTATTCGCCTCAGCAGGGATCAAACCTGAGCCACAGAAGTGAAAGCACCAAACCTAACCACAGAGCTACTAGTGAAGTCCCCACTCTGCCCTGCTGTAGTCTGCTCATGACTTGAAGCCAGAAATGCAAAACCCTTTAGGAAACCCCTCACTTTCTCCCGAGGCTCTCTCAAGTCCTAAATGTATTCTCTAATATACACGGCTGTTCATGCCTAACCATCTCTCCTTGTTTTGCCTTACCTTGTTTCCAAAATTCTGTAATACAATGTGACCAATGATGGTCTTCATAGTCCTTTCTGTCTCCTGATGTAGTCACTTTTCATGCCTAAATATATCAGATAATTACTGCCAGAAACTCTGATTCCCTTTCATTCACTTCACCTTACTAGCATCTCCAGGGTTGGATGGATATTGAGAAAATTAAAATCAAGATAAACATTGGGGTCCCTGGAGCAGGAGTCCCCTGCTGTCTCACCCCCTTGGGTTTACAATAGGGTCAGAGGCTACGAATACAGTTCCTAAGCTTCCTAAGTTCCTAGCAACTAAGTTCCTAAGTTCC
Source organism: Muntiacus reevesi (assembly GCF_963930625.1). NCBI lineage: Eukaryota > Metazoa > Chordata > Mammalia > Artiodactyla > Cervidae > Muntiacus > Muntiacus reevesi. The sequence goes on along the minus strand of NC_089268.1, from coordinate 31,712,308 downwards.
TAATCTTTAAAAGCAGACTGGTTTCTATAGACTGAGTGCTTCTATTTCCCCAAAATTCATATGCTGAAATCTAATCTCTAATGTGAGGGTATTTGGAGGGTAAGGTTTTGGGAAGGGGCTTAGGTTTTAACTACCTGGCCCTCATCAGTGGTATTTCATGCCTCTATAAAAGAGACCCCATTGACTCTTCCACGCATAGAGAAAATAGCCATCTATGAGTTAGGAAGAGGGCTCTTACCAGACACTAAATCTGACAGCACCTTGATCTTGGACTTCCCAGCCTCCAGAGCTGCGAGAAACACATTTCTATTATTTATAAGCCACCTAGTCTGTAGTATTCTGATACAGTAGCCTGAGCAGGCCAAGACACTCATTTTCTGCAAGTCGTGTTTTTAAAAAGTACTCAGAGTTGGTGCCTTTGGTTTTAGTGGTTATTCTAATTTCTTTCTTTCTTTCTTTTTAAGAATTTTTGGACATTCCCTAAAACCACCTTTTCTACAACCAACCTTAGGCTTCTAATAGAGCATGTCCTCACTGAGCCATAGTACACTTCTTAACTTCAGATCTCAATCGGCATCCAAATCCCAGATATCCTTACTGAGGAATTGCAAAATGTTAAAGCAGCCTGACTTCTGCCTTTCCGCTTAAAGGAAAACAGGCTTTTCTACCTAGTTTTTTTTTTTTTTTTTTCCTTAAACAATTACTCTTACTTTATTTTCCTACAGATGTGGGAGGCTTATACAGATCTCATTTCCTTTGAGGGTTTGTTCAAAGAATCCCAAACTGAAATCTCTTGGCTTTGTCTTCCCAGCACTTGGCTACCTTCAGAAAAGACTGACTTATCTAGAGCTAGTGAAGGATTAATACGTATATTCTCTAAATCTGGGGAACTATCACCAAGTTCACAAATGAAAACACATGTGAAAATACTTTGGAAACTACCAAGTTTTATATAATTCCTGTCATTAGTATTATACCTATTCCCTATAGAATTCAAGAAGTATATTGGATGAAATGCGCAATGCAGGAGGTGGGAAGCACGAAGTAATTACCTGAGGCTATCTTGTGTCTATAGTGTTGCAAATCAGTGCTACATTCATTCAAATAGAATTTGATGAGCAACTGCTTGTGTCAGACTTTTTCTATTCTGGAGAGCCATCAGTGAACAGCAGTGAAAATTTTTTTGGCCTTATGATATGTATATGGTGAGAGAAAAAGGGCAAAATTTTACATTTAAAACAGTTTCACACAGAGTAGGAGAAATATCGTATGACATCCCTTATATGCAGAATCTAAAAAAGAAATGATAAAAGTGAACTTATTTAGGAAACAGACTCACAGACTTAGAGAATGAAGCAGGGGGAAAGGATAGAAAGGGAGTTTGGAATTGACATGTACCCACTGTTATATTTAAGATATTAATAGATAACCAACCAGGACCTACCTACTTTATAGTACAGGAAATTCTGCTCAATATTTTGTGGCAGCTTGGATGAGAGGGGACTTGGGGGGAGAATGGATATGTGAATATGAATGGTTGAGCCCCTTTGCTATCTACCTGAAACTATCACATTTGGCTATATAATCAGCTATACTTCAATATAAAATAAAAAGTTATAAAAAATAAAACAGGTTCACACAGACTTAGAATACTCTTCTGGTCCTAGAATTTCATAGGTGTGAGTGTGATGTCAGGTATGGGATAAGCCCACAAGTGGCCTGGAGGGCATTACTGCCTCAAACAGGCTCACTGTGGCTTCTACCTCCAGAAAGTCACCAGATGTTGATGGCATGCATGATGCCTGTCATGCATGAGTAGTCATTGGAAGGACTGATGTTGAAGCCGAAGCTCCAAAACTTTGGCCACCTGATGCTCTTGCCAGCTCGTTAGATAAGACCCCGATGCTGGGAAAGATTGAAGGCAGGAGGGGAAGGGGACGACAGAGGACGAAATGGTTGGATGGCATCACCGACTCAATGGACCTAAGTTTGAGCAAGCTCGGGGAGATGAAGGACACGGAAGCCCGTTGTGCTGCAGTCCATGGGGTAGTAGAGTCGGACAAGACTGAGCGACTGAACACTACCCCAGTGGATTGCTCCTCGTGCTTGTCTGTTAGGAGGTTCCTGAAAGCTGGCAAATAAAAGCCAGAGGACTAATTTGTTAATTTCCCAACATCAAACCTTGGAATGGCGGTGAATAATAAACAGCTTAGGACTTGATCATCCTGCAGGGTTAGCAGGTGCTACCGCTAAACAGTGAGAAATGCAGTTCTCAAAAGGCTTAGCTTGTTGAACACCCTGTAGCCAGCTTCGACCGGATTATTTTCTGGAGTTGTATAAAACAAATTTATTATCAGTTACGTTAAGAAGTCTGCCCACTATTGCTAGATCCTGGGCCACATTGCTTCACTTAACCTAGATATATATCCTTGTGTAACAGCTGTTCTTAGTGAAGACGGAAGTGGCTCTTAAAAGAGCCTTTGGGAGGAAGCTAAACGCCCCCAAGCCTGTTAAGGACAGTTTATGCCCTCTCCCCGCGGATGCGGCGAGCAAGCTGGATGTCCTTGGGCATGATAGTGACGCGCTTGGCGTGGATGGCGCACAGGTTGGTGTCCTCGAAGAGCCCCACCAGATAGGCCTCGCACGCCTCCTGCAGCGCCATCACGGCCGAGCTCTGGAAGCGCAGGTCGGTCTTGAAGTCCTGCGCGATCTCGCGCACCAGCCGCTGGAACGGCAGCTTGCGGATCAGCAGCTCCGTGGACTTCTGATAACGGCGGATCTCGCGCAGAGCTACCGTACCGGGCCGATACCGGTGCGGCTTTTTCACCCCGCCGGTGGCCGGCGCGCTCTTGCGGGCCGCCTTAGTGGCGAGCTGTTTGCGCGGCGCCTTGCCGCCGGTGGACTTGCGAGCGGTCTGCTTTGTGCGAGCCATAACTTCGAGAGCTGTGTCGCGGAAGAAGCAACTGAACGACCGCTTCCAGGACGAGACTTTATACAGATGATCCGATCCTGATTGGCCAGAATTTGCTGGAGTAACCTGATTGGTTAAAAATCGATCTTCATTTGGATCTTGCTGCTGCTGAGCTGCTAAATCACTTCAGTCGTGTCCGACTCTGTGCGACCCCATAGACAACTGCCCACCAGGCTCCCCCGTCCCTGGGATTCTCCTGGCAAGAATACTGGAGTGGGTTGCCATTTCCTTCTCCAATGCATGAAAGTGAAAAATGAAAGTGAAGTCGCTCAGTCGTCTCCGATTCTTAACGACCCCATGGACTGCAGCCCACCAGGTTCCTCCGTCCATGGGATTTTCCAGGCAAGAGTACTGGAGTGGGGTACCAGTGCCTGAAAAGGTTTTGTTTTCTCTCCTCTTACCTTGTGTTTGTATTTTCGCAGGGAAGAATTATGGCTGCACTGTATGTTGTCTGAGTTTTTGGTTTTCGACTGAAATATTGATTTCATCAGTAAAAAAGGAATTTGGTCCAGAATTTTTGTAAGTCAGGAACTAAGTTGTTCTAAAAGAAATGCATTTTCATTGGGGTCTTTTTCTCTTTTCAGATAATATGGGGGGAAATTACAACAAAGTGTTTGCTAGTCTCTAAAAAACTAGTTCCACTTCATAACTGAATCAAGATCTGCATTTAATGTTTGTATCAAGACCTAAAATAAAGCTTCAAAATAAGACTGGCTCACTGGTCCTGTGAAGACACAACTTTTGCCTAGCGTGGTGTAGGGAAGGGGGCGGGGGCCTTGCTGTGTGCTTGAATACTAGTAAGTGGTTATCTAACTTGATTAATTGATTTTGATGCAAATGGTTGGACTTCAATATGTAAACTGTGTACTGACCAGAAGGCCTGGAGCGACACCAAGTTTACACTGATCAAGTAATTAGGTGTTTTTTTTGTAAAGAGGTAACCCTGAAAAAAACATGAGAAGTTGTAACTATTGGATCATTGGGTTCTAATGATAAAGACCCAGAAACAAAATTGGTTTAACACTGGAACAAATAACCGTCAGATAAAAGCTGGCAGTGTCATGGTTTTACAATGGAGTAAACTAAGAATTGGTCTTTACCAGATGTTGATGTATGTTCAGTCAATATGGGGATTACATACTCCACGTACAGTACTGTAATCTTAGTCAGGCATGACAGGTTTCAAGAGTGCTCAGTTCTTCCACAGAAGTTATGGGTGGCTCTGAAAAGAGCCTTTGTTCTTAAAGGCTGGAGTATGAATTCAGACCTTATTTGCCTTTCGCTTTATGATGGCTCTCAGTCTTCTTGGGCAGCAACACCGCCTGGATGTTGGGCAGGACACCGCCCTGAGCGATGGTGACTTTGCCCAGCAGCTTGTTGAGCTCCTCGTCGTTGCGGATGGCCAGCTGCAGGTGGCGCGGGATGATGCGGGTCTTCTTGTTGTCCCGGGCCGCGTTGCCCGCCAGCTCCAGGATCTCGGCCGTCAGGTACTCCAGCACCGCCGCCAGGTACACCGGGGCCCCGGCCCCGACCCGCTCAGCATAGTTCCCCTTACGGAGAAGGCGGTGCACTCGGCCCACAGGGAACTGGAGCCCGGCCCGCGAGGAGCGGGTCTTAGCCTTAGCGCGAGCTTTGCCGCCTTGCTTACCACGTCCAGACATTGTGCAGTAGTCAGAAGCTACACCAGGAATGACTAAAGCGAAGGAACTCACAATTTATAGCCACAGTGCGCGCGAAAAAGCAGCCATTCCATTGGCCAAGGTTGTCTTCCCATTTTAACATGACAAACGCAAGTTCTTACAACGCGCACTCTTATTGGACAATGTTGGCGTAACGTCATCATTAGTATTCACCAATCAGACAGGTAAGTTTACTAAGACTTATTTGCATATGGGCTTGTGACTATAAAAGGGACTCCATCGTCTCTTTGTTTCTCGGAGACTAATTCCTGTCAGCATGCCTGAACCGGCCAAGTCCGCTCCTGCCCCGAAGAAGGGCTCCAAGAAGGCGGTGACCAAGGCGCAGAAGAAGGACGGCAAGAAGCGCAAGCGCAGCCGCAAGGAGAGCTACTCCGTGTACGTGTACAAGGTGCTGAAGCAGGTCCACCCGGACACCGGCATCTCGTCCAAGGCCATGGGCATCATGAACTCCTTCGTCAACGACATCTTCGAGCGCATCGCGGGCGAGGCGTCGCGCCTGGCGCATTACAACAAGCGCTCGACCATCACATCCAGGGAGATCCAGACGGCCGTGCGCCTGCTGCTGCCCGGGGAGTTGGCCAAACACGCGGTGTCCGAGGGCACCAAGGCCGTCACCAAGTACACCAGCTCCAAGTGAACCGGCTCGCAGCCCTACGTAACCCAAAGGCTCTTTTCAGAGCCACCTACACTTTCAGAGAAATAGCTGGTGCACTTGATTGTGGTTTGGTTTCACTCAGATTACGCAGCTGGTTTGACAACGGAAAACGCCATAAAAATTTTTACAGCTCTCAACAAGCAGTGTTGGATAAGCATTTAGGCAATGTGTTTTTGCTTGAAAATTTCCATGGACAGGAGCCTGGTAGGCTACAGTCCATGGGGTCGCAGAGTCGGACACTTATTTGGCGCCCACTGAAAAGGATTTTCAGTTTTGCCCTCAGCTACAGCAACCAAAAATTTTTTTTCAAAGCGAGTAACGCCCCCCATATCTGATTGGGCAGCAGTACTATTTGAAAAGCCCGCCGTGTGTTGCAATTGGCCTGATAATCTGCCAACAGTTTTGCGCGTTTTGTAGAGATTTTTTCGAAAGTAAATTGCTAGCTTTGTCTTGGAGAATGCACAAGGCTCGGAAGCCTAGAGCCATAAAACTGAAAGTTAACGGCTCTGTGTTCTGCAGTCGGATCCTGCGCGAAATTTGCCTCTTTGTTTCTATTTCCTATCCTCTACAGAATAGGTACTGCAACATTAGCCCTGTCTACGAAGATCTTAGGGTGAGTTTAAATGATTTATGTCATAGTGCTATGGGAATATTAAAGGTCCGGGAGGGTACTTAAAGAGAAAATGTTGAACAAGAAACCCAGCAGCTTGGGAAAGCCGCGTTCTTACAATGTTTAATCAGGATGCAACGGGAGGGAGACATCCAGGACTCTTGGCCGGGGGAGCAGCTTTCTGGTAGTGTCTTGAGTCCACAATTAAAAATCCCGAGAAAGAAGTCAGAGAACTAAGTATTAAAGAGAAGGGCATATTTATTTAACGCATGGGCTAATTAGGATTATTACGGAATGTAATTTCTCAAGGCATGATCGAAAGTCCTTCAATTCCCCATTCCTCTGCATTTTTCAGTGGTGCCTTAATTCTTTTCAGCTGGAATCATTAACATCTTCCGCTACCCTGGCATCCCCTTTCACCAACAAATGATTGCTTTTGTAATTTCCTTTTTCCCCCTCCCCATTAACAGCAAAATAAGCCCCTACACCCATATCCCCAATTAAGACTGCAACATTTTGTGTTTTTCCCTTTGTTGCTTCCCTTAAAGCTGGGGATATGGACCTATCTCAGATGAACAGTTTTGTCCCTGTCACAGGCAACAAGTCTGCAAGTCTTGCCAACGTGTCAATGAGTCCTGCAAAATATACGAGTTTGTCATTCACTCCTCTCTTTCCAGTACCTGCGCCCCGTCCTTAGGTCTTGGAAGCTGGTAAGAGCAGTCCCCTAATTTCATCCTGAACCCATCGACTTCCTATTCATCGCCTCTATTATTTGCTCTTTCTGAGATTTTTTTTCCTTCCACTGTTGAGATCTGAGGGAGAATTACCTTCAGTGGGTGATATAAGTATTGCCCTCTTCTGCCATCTTGTGGCAAGAATATAGGAGGACAGATTAAAGGCCTTGGGTTTTCCAGATTCAATTGAAATACTTCGACTTTTTACTGACAGTAAGTTGGAATAAGTAAAGTGATCATTTCTGTCTCCGTTTAATCACTGGATTTAAGTTAGCTTCCCCAGAAGTCACTTGTGGGCATGAGAGAGAGGAAGAGAGGTATTGTTTTGTGGCCTGGTCAGAGCTGTCCAAATAAAAAGAAGTCAAAAATCAAACATTCTGTACCCTAAAATAAATAAAACAAGAGGGTCACGGACACACTAGTTATGGTCTTCAAACCGTAAATATTTGAATATTTTCTGTAAATTTAAACACCTGACAAAATCCTGATTTTTGCTGGGAGGGAGCATGAATTTTCCACTTTGAGAAGATGCTCAATCTATGATTACAATATCCAAGAACAGTCCTAAAATTTATTCTTAAATAGAACCCAGAAGAAAACAGTGAATTATTTCATCTTTCTTGACAAATGTTTTCCTTTGGATTAATCACATGTGCCTCTGGTGATCTGTGAGATTATAAAACTTGCTACTGAGGATAGTATTTTAAGAACCATCTCAAATGGAAATTGTATTTGCCATGGGCATCAGTGTAAGCAGATTGAAAATGAAATGAGATTTCACCTGGCACCTGAAATGAATATAGTGATTCTATACAGTTATAGGACTTTAATGTGAAAAAAAATACAGTTGATAAAAGGGCTTTAATGATAGGATTTCTAAAGCCTCTGTTGCCAAGTTGACAAAAGAAGTTGCCTTTATATTTTATTATTAGTTAATTAATCTAGTTGTCTGTACCAGATCTTAGCTGAGGCCCCCAGGATCTTCAATCTTTGTTGCAACATGTGGGATCTCGCCCCCTGATCAGGGATGGAAGCCTGGCGCTGTGTTGGGAGCATGTTGTCTTAGCCAATGGACCACCAAGGAATTCACTTTAGAACCAAGTGAAAATCAAATATGACCCTTTGACCTTCCATTCCAGACATTTATGTAGATATTAGGTATTCTCATGTTTGGCTATAGATTGTTGAATAGAAATAGACATAATCAATGGTATTATGAAGAAAAGCCTTTCATGTAGATACTTTGTCAACACTTTTGAATAAGCATTGTGTTATTTAAATAAAAACTTCATAATATGACTTGTTCTCAGGCTCTTGGTAAATAATTATTCATCCAAAGAAAAAACGTGAAGTTGGGGGAACAGGAGATATGCATATCAAATTCACAATAGAGTTACCTAAGAAAAGGGATGTTAGGGTTGGGGATGTAGCTGAAGGGTGCTTCAATTTTGTGTTGTTTTCCTTAAATATAAAAGAAATTTGCAGTGAATATATCATAATGTTAAACAGTAGATAGATTTTGTGTGGTCATTTTTGTACCCTTGTAATTTTTTAAAAGGTGAAAAATAACAATGACTAGTGTTGTTTGGTGTATTAGAAATTGTAGCTATTCGTGTACTTAACAAACAAGCAGTGCCTAAGATGTGACAGGCCACGGTCTAGATACTACAGCAATCACAGGGGGACAAAATACTGAATGAATAAAGTAAAATATACCTTTATACTACATAGAGATGTGTTAAGAAGGAAAACAGAGCAGCGGGGAGAGATTTTTGAGAATTATTTTAAATAAATTCCAACTCCCTTTAACCAAATTTCTGAAACTGAAATTAACTATACGTGGTTTTATTTAACTCTAAATTTAAGTTCTTGTTTACAGTACTATAGTAGGTAAAGATGGGTTAACACTAATTCTCTGCTCTCTGAGATACGGCACCTGACATTAAAGCTTTTCTGATTTGTGAATTACTTTCGTCTCAAAATTGTCTTGGAATAAAAATTTACTCCTGGATTACCCACGTTTTCATTAGGTGTAGAAAGATGTGCAACAGGGTTGCTAAGACTACAGTCCTTCATTTCCTCGCACCGCCGCCTCCGCGCGCCCCCCACACCCCCCCCCCCCCCCCCCCCCCGGAAAAATACAAAACAGCTAGCAGAGGATGGTTTCGATCCATCGACCTCTGGGTTATGGGCCCAGCACGCTTCCGCTGCGCCACTCTGCTTAATACAATAGCAAGTGTTCAAAGTAATCCCTTTATAGATTTTACGTAAAGGGCTTTTTTTTTTTTTTTTTTTTCCTTCTTTTTTTAGGAACTGGGGACATTTTTCTTTCAAAGCCCATTCGTTGATTTTACTTATGCTACAAACAAAAGAATGAATCCAAAACAGATTGATTTTATATATTCTGAAGGCAGAAAATTGGGTGTTTCTGTTAAGAAAACAACCGGCCGCCAACCCGTCTGCCCCTTTCACCTAGCAGAAGTGATTGCGGGTCTTACGGTCACAAACTATATGAGCAGGTCAAAATGCGATAATAGAAAATGTCCGAGCTCAAAACCAGAGCATTTTCAAAGTTAGAAAAAGACGGAAATAGCCTTGCATTGGCCGGGAATCGAACCCGGGCCTCCCGCGTGGCAGGCGAGAATTCTACCACTGAACCACCAATGCTTACAGTGCTCGGGTTTGCTCATTTTCTAAATGACTTTTACTTTTTTTTCACTCGCTACATTGAAACTATATATTAGGTTTAGTTTTTTGTTTTTACTGAATAGAACTTTGTAATGTTCCCTCTTCCCTTCTCTTTAGGAAACCCTGTAAGGTACAGTTTCAGCGAGGCAGAAAAGGAAAGACGACCTCAACAGAAGTAGGTTACCTTTATTCAGGCAAGGAGGGGCGACAGTCGGCCTAACGACCAGGCTGAGCGCCGAAAGGGATCAGGGAGGCTTCATACTTAAAGGGAGATTTGTGGAAGCGATAAGGGAAACGTCAATCAAGTGGGATATTTTGAGTATTCTTTTGTTGAGATGACACTTGTAGTTGGGCAGGGGGTGATAAGTCTTCTGGGCGAGTGTAGGGGGTGGAAGGTTTCCGGACAGGGGGTGATAAGTCCCAGATAGATGTAACTGGCCTGGAGCATCAGGATGGAACTAAAGTTATGCTTTGTTTTCTCTGAAGTTAGATGATTCAGCAAGAGGCCTTTGAGACTGTTGTTCTCTTTTCTAGGCCCAAAAGACTCCTTCAAACCCTCCTTTCCACTGCAAGTTAAGAGCGTCCCTCTGTGACACCGGAGGCTGGTCTGGGTGTGAGTGACCCAGTCCTGGGCGTGCCCTGGCGGAGGGTGGCCCCTGTACCACCTTGAGAGGTGCGGAAAAAACTGTGTGTGTGTGTGTGTGTAACTCCTTCCAGTCAAATAGAGAATAAAAGTCTATTAAAGAGTGTTTGTGTGTGCAGCTCAGTCATGTCTGACTCTGCGACCCCATGAACTGTAGCCCACCAGGCTCCTCTGATTTTCCAGGCAAGAATACCCGAGTGGGTTGCCATGTTCTTCTCCAGGGGATCTTGCCAACACAAGGATCGAACTTGCATCTCTTGAGTCTCCGGAATTGGCAGACTGGTTCTCTACCGCCCACCTGAGAAGACTACTTAAAGGTTTATTTTCCTCAAAAATATACAATCGTAACTCTCATACAAGTGTAAAAATGAACCCTTTTGAAAAGACTTTAACTCCTTAATGAGATAACTGGTGAGGTGTTCTCAAAGGAGAATTCAAAGAGTGGACGCCATTTATAGATCAGTAATATTGAAAGTCAAGTCTAAATAAAGTCCAAACTGGCTTTTATACTGCTGAGGATTGGTGAGGAAGGTGGACTGGGGAGAAAATGTCCCCTCAAGAGATGGAATTAATTTGCATGTCTAAAAACAGCAATTGGACCATGAAAAAAAAGGCTGAGCCAGGAAGAATTGATGCTTTCAAAGTGTGATGCTGGAGAAGACTCATGAGACTCTGTTGGACTGCAAGGAGATAACAACAGTCAATCCTAAAAGAAAACAACCTTGAATACTCATTGGAAAGATCAATGCTAAAGTTGATGTTCCAATACTTTGGCCACCTGAAGCAAAGAGCCAACTCATTGGAGAAGACCCTGATGCTGGGAAAGAATAAAAGCAAAAGGAGAAGGGGGCGGCAGAGGAAGAGATAGTTAGATAGCATCACGGGCTCAAAGGACATGAAATTGAGCAAACTCCAGGAAATAGTGGAAGACAGAAGAGCCTGGCATGCAGCAGTCCATGGGGTTGCATACAATCAGACACGACTTAGCAACTGAACAAGACAGGAATTATTTTTTATTGCTGTCAGTTATCTACAATTTACAGTATTGTAAAATACCTCTCATTGAATCAGAATCAGATGACACTAAAATGTGTGCTATAATTTTCCTTTGAGGCATACATTTCCCTGACAATCCCTTCTTGTTTTAGGAAAATTCTGTGGACTCAGCACAAATAAAAGGACTAAACTCACAAGTTAAACTCTTTAAGAAGCTCTCCATTGCTCAAAGCCATGGGTGCTGGTCTGCTGTTTCTATCTCCCCTTAAAGTCTAGGGTGGGAGATTCTTACCATGTGGGTGCACACATTCCTGTAAGAACTGATGAAAGATCTGTATAAACTCCTTAAGAGCCTGTACACATACACACACTGAAATTCAGTTTCAGTTTGGGGCTTAGGATGACAGTCCCTGATTTGTCGTTCTGCTCCTGGAAGAAGCCCTTCCAGGGCCTGAAAGGGAACTCTTGTCTGACGCTCTGAAATGAATTATCAGAGGAGGTACAGGTGCTGACAAAGCAAAAGACTATTGGGAAGAGGTCCTGTGGTGGAGAGCAGGAGGGTAAGGGAACCCAGGAGAGCTGCTCTGCCAATCTCTGATTTATGGTGATGGGATTAGTTTCTGGGTTGTCTCTGTCCAATTGTTGTGGGATCTGGAGTCGCAAAGCACACCTCTCAGGACACTCCAGGACAGTGGAGTACAGTTTATTATGCCAGCGGGTCCAAGGGGAATCAGTTCCCAACAAGGACCCTGTTTCTGAGAGGCCAGGTTTTATGCCCCCCATTACATGTGTATCTGGTTACATATTAGCAACCTCTTTGTTGTATATGATTTTGGTCCTAGGAGACAAACAATTAAGGTTAAAGGGGGGGAACAATGATTATACATCAAGGGGGGATGTCTCCATGGTTAATTTAACAGGGGCAGCCTGACCTCAACTACAGTCTCCGTTTGTCATCTGTAGGGAAGGAAGTCTCCAGGAGACCTGGTTTTCACTAGCAACATTTTCCTCACTCTTGCGCAGGGTTCAGGCCCAGTTCACATCCTATCTTTAAGAAGGATGACAGACTTCAAGATGGAGTCTCTCCTGCTTTCCTCACACTGACCCCAACACAGTCATTGTGACTCAGGGTACTTCCTTGGGGCTCACGCATTGCTCAGCCAAGATGGATGCCAGCAAGAAAGAACTGGGAGGTGGTAGGACGGATGGCATCTCCTTTGACCTTTCTGAATTCCTCTGGTTGGTGGTGACTTGTTAATTCTGTGTAAGGCGGTCCTGACCTCCTGTTGTAAAATAGCTCCTGCAAACGGTTGCTATGGTGCCTGCAGGGTGATCGGTTTCAGTCAGTGTATCCTCTTATAGTTCCCAAGTGTCTTTTAACCTGGAAGGTGGTCTTCATTAAGTGCCATCCTTTCCATACTCCTCATTTATTCACTCCTGCCCCTACCTTCTTCAGAAACTCCCTCTCTTTTATAAAGGCCTCACTCTGGGGGTTCAGCTTAGATCAGGGGTGGAGGTGGCTGAGAGCTAATGTATAACGAGGTGTAGATCAACCTACATTCCTTAAAATCATGCCAAGGCCATACATGCCTGCCTTACACCTGTACCCACACACTGTATGATTAGGCTGCCTAAGATGGCTGTTCCTTTCCTCTCTGTACCTACATCCTCTGCTCCACCAGTGCCTGCTTCACCTACACCCTACTCACAGAACTGACTTTCCCTCTTAATCATAGATCTTAATCAGTAAGTGTCTATGTACTTGCCCTAGCTCCATCTACTCTCTTGTTTATCAAAGGGGTGGTGAAGGCAGTGCTCCTCAGCTGTTTTCCCTGGCAACACATGAGCCAACTGTAAGAACGCCGCGACAAAACAAAGAGAGCGCCAGAATATCAAAAGGCTTTTATTGGGCAATCGCTCCCGAGCCGAGCTCCCACGCGCGAGCAAGGGAAAAAACAAGAGTCTGCAATGTGCGGGGAGGCGGGGCGACATCTATATACCCTGGCGGATACAGAAGTGGCGGGACCAAGGTGCTGATTGGACCCCTAGGTCCCACGTCGGTTTTTTGATTGGCCGGAGTCTTGGCGCCTTCGCGTCCATCAGTCTGCCTGGCAACGGGCTGTTGATTGGTGGATGTCTGTCCCTGGGGCTTATCTGAGACCTTTGGGGGAGGGGGGAGGGGGGAGGGGGGAGGGGGGGCGCTTCTCTGTCAGCATTTTCTGGCTGGCGCCTTCCCGCCTGCGATCAGCGTGACCTTTCACCAACTAGACATCATTTCCCACTATGGTAATCTGGGTAAACTGGTAATCTCCCTCATCCCCTGAGAATGAAAGATATTTTCGTGTCTTGCACTCTGTCTGCCACACATCGTGGGGTGTTGCTCCAGGACCCTGCTTCAGATATGTAATATTTCCTCTACCTTTCTAAATTCTCGGTTTAGAAACCCCTGTAATAAAAAGAACAGACTAACAGGAGAAAAAGAGTAGTTTGACAATATGTATACCTCCTGTGTACATGGGAAATACTCAGGAAAACTGTGTACCTCCGAAATGACTCAAAGCTACCACTTCAAATACCTTCACCAGCTGAAGACAAAAGAAAGATTTGTGGGAGGGAGGCTAATTACGGGAGGTTTTCCAGCAAACACAGTTCAGTTCAGTTGCTCAGTTGTGTCTGACTCTTTGCGGCCCCATGGACTGCAGCACATAAGGCTTCTCTGTACATCACCGTCTCCTGGAGTTTGCTCAAACTCATGTCCATCGAGTCGGTGATGGCCATGCAACCATCTCATCCTCGTCCCCTTCTCCTTCTGCCTTCAGTCTTTCCCAGCATCAGGGTCTTTTCCTATGAGTCAGTTATTCACATCAGGTGGCCAAAGTATTGAAGCTTCAGCTTCAGCATTAGTCCTTACAAAGAATATTCAGGGCTGATTTCCTTTAGAATTAAGGAGAGGCACAGTTATTAGCAAAAGAAAAGAAAGTGCTGTCTTGGACCAGGACACACCCGATTTGTGGGTTGGGGGGTGGGGGTGGGAAGAGAACAGCAGGGGTCTTTATCATGCAGATTTTGTCTAGAGAGAGGGAGGAACAGAGAGGACCCAAGAGACTAGATTATCTCCTTAGTGCTGACCAGAAAATTCTGAACTGGTTGAATAAGATTCCTGGGGAAGGTTGAAACAGCAGTTAATTCAGAAATTACAGTCTAGGTTTAGTATCATGGACTTTAGCATGAGTGACACTATTTTGAGCCTGTAGGGACAATAGTACAAGGACAAAAGTAGAGACAGCACTCTGACCATAAGATCTGCAAATGTCTGAAGTGTTAGGCTATCAAAAAAAAAAAAAAACAAATCTAAACTTAGTAATGTGAAATAAATTCATATTTTATGCCAAGAGAAGAAAAATTTAATCATAAAAACTTTTCTCCACCCTTTGGCCTCCTCTCTCCCCTCCATTGTGCATTGTGCACCTGTGTTACACATCACCAAGCCTGCTCAACCATAAAAAGCAACATTCTCACAGCACCAAGACAACTCAGTTCTGGTCTGTGTGTGGGTTAGAAAAGAATTTCCAGACATGAGGCAGAATGAGAGAAAAATAAAATTTATTAGAGTGGGAGACGCTGTCAGAACACCGGGGAAGCTCAAGGAAGAATTGACGTTGAACAGGGATCTTTGTCCACTTTTATACCCAGGGTACAAGGAGTAGGATACCGATCTTGTGGGTCACTTGCTGATTGGATGAGGCAAGTATACTAGGTGGAGGTGGAGTAAGGTAAAAACCTTCTCCCTATAAGGTAGGAGGGGAGACAGCTTATACTGCTCAGGAGGACCTGAAATCTGTTAATAGTTACAACATGGGGAAGGGAAAGATGATAAAGGTCTGGTTTTTCTGTTCCTGCATTCCAAGACCCTCTTTGGCTTTATCTGCTCTTTCATCCTTGAGTCACCACAGACTCTTTAAAAGATAACATTATTTTTTAATCTTGTAAGAGGTCATGACTCAAGGGTTATTGTAAGGGATGACATGGGGAAACTTTTAGGGTGGCAAAACCTTTATATGGTGATGGGATCGAACTCTAAGCTTTCTCTAGGCTGAGGAGTCTAGGTTTGTCTCTGGCGAGTAAAACTCCTCCTGCCCTTCCTGCTTGTGTGGAAGAGGAGAGAATTTTTCTGTCTGCTTCCTGTCGATTGCCTTCAGCTCAAAATAATCCTTATGACAGCATGGTGTATTTTGGAGAAAGCATTCTCTGAACCCCTTCCTAGGGAAATGTCAAGAGCCAAGAAAAGAACCATAATTTTGACAAGAAAGAAGAAGTTGGTCTTGACTGATTTGATAGTAAGTTTTCTTATAAATCTGTAGTAATTAAACCAATAGAGGAATTAAACGTAAAGAGCACGGACAAGTTAACATATATCTATTAATAAGAAGTTGATGTGCGAGCAGGTGAAAGGGGAGGTCAGTACCAGGCTCCACCAGCAGGGTGTTACCAAGTAGAGCGTGGGTAGCAGACAAGACAAGGAAGGATGTTTGGTCCAAGGACGGATGTGAGAGGATCGGGGAACTAAATGAGATGGGCAGCCAATCAGAAGCACCAGGAGAGACCTACCAGTGTCACGTGGGTCGGAGCAAAAATGGGAACAAAACTGAGGCTGAACCAGAGCCAGCGTGGAGGACAAAGGCTTGTCTCACAGCGAGGATGGAAGGAAACCTTACGCCCCTAACCTGCTCCCAGCACGCCCTGACTGGTAACTCAAAGCAAAACCTCGCACTCTGACCATTGCAGCAACGACTGTTCAAGCCTTTAAGTTCTTTAGAATGACTGTTGGATCATCAAAGCAACTTTCTTCTGAAGGTGGATTTGAAGAGGCAGGAGAGGGACAGAGCACATCAGGAAAAGGGTGTGGAATTCTGCGGGGTGAGCATGAGGGTGGCCTTTGGATCTCACCTGCAGTTTTGGGTCCCTATGCTAGGTGACTCTGCTAGTCCTCTAACGACAAACCGGTCAGAGAAAAGAGTAATGCTCTTTGGACCATTCCTCAGGGGCACCTGAAAACAAATTTCTCAGAAAGAAGGCTCACTGAGGGATGGATGAAATCTAGCCTAATGTCCTTCATTTACAGGAGGAGATACTGAGACCCAGAGAAGGGAATTGATCCAGTGGCAATGGGTATTTCTCTTTAGGAGGTAATGTATATTGAAGGGTTTTTAAACATCATGATAGTTCACAAAATCAGACCATCTGCTGAGATCATTTCTGTTACATGCCACTACTTACTTCCCTGAGTACCCATAAAAGAACCTCCAAGGCCAGGATTCTTGTCCCAATGTTTTAGTTGAGGGAGCAGAGAAATTAGGGTTAGCCCTTCATCACTCAGATGACAATGAATGAAATCAGGAATTGAATACAGGAATATCTATACCTTATAAATACAAAATATATAATTACCATTCAACTTTATGGAAATCCAGGGTGTCTGAAGCCTGATACTGGGTACTGAGGACTGACAAAACGAATGATGAAGGGAAGAAAAATCCCAAATTTCAAGTAACTTAAGTGTTAGGAAAGAGATGCCTGGGAAGTGATGCCTAAGAATGCAATGCAGTAGTTTATGATAGTTCAAAGGACTGTGGGATACCCTCATGTGAGCAAGGGTAGAATCTTCACAGAGGAGGTGAAATCAATCTGAGGGACATTGAAGAACTTACCTATATGAAAGTGTGTTTGTAAGGATTTTGTTTGTCTTTGATGTCAGTAGAATCTGAGTGTATATTCCGTTTTGAATCAGAGAGCCCCCAACAGCATCCTCTTTGGTGATTATATCAGTGCAGCTTCTTCTGCAGGGTTTTACATTTTATATATTGGCAAATTTAAACCTTTAAAAAGTAGAATTTTATTGCTTGCATTTTCTTTCTCATGCAGTTAAATGTACTTCTTGTTTCTTAGAAAACAGTTTGAGAACATGGATCATATACTTTCTTTGCTCTTTTGTACGTTTTCTTTCTTTTTTGGGGGGGAGGTGTGTTAATTTTTTTATTATGTAACATATTGTATGCAGAAAAATGTCTTTTAAAAAGATAAAAAGTACTCCCCTCCAAATGACTGGAAATTCACCTCCCAGGTGATCAAGTGTTTGGAATTGATACTGTGCCATAACTACTTCCTGGGTATGGATTTGGTTTGAGTTCGTCTTTTTTTGTATTCGCTTTTGACATTTGACAACGTCTTTTAACTTTTCAAAAAATAATTTTTTTTTTCTCCTTAAAATTTAAATTTAGATTACAAATATAATCTCCAACTGACAATTCATTGTCAGGCTTTGAGGCTTTGGACCCTGGCTCCTGGATGAATCACTCAGAAAGGAGGAGAGAAGACTACTTGCTCAGAAGCAGGACGGAGCTGTGATCCTGAAAGAGCCTGCCCACAGCCAGCAACAGCAGCGCACCTCGGTAGAATTCCTCACAGCACATTCAGCAGAGAACTTCTCGACTTCCTGTTGAGCCCGCTGGACAAAAACCCCTGAATTTCCACTCACCTGGATCAAGACTGCAGTCTCCCAGAAAAGACCTCAAACAGTGAGGTTGAGTTTACTTTTCCTCTTTCAACAAGCCACACTACTAAGAACTGTGGTGCTGGAGAAGACTCTTGAGAGTCCCTTGGACTGCAAGGCGATCAAATCAGTCTATCCTAAAGGAAATGAACCCTGAATTTTCACTGGGAGCACTGGTGCTGAAGCTGAAGCTCCAATACTTGAGCCACCTGATGCGAGCAGCCAACTCACTGGAAAAGACCCTGAGGCAGGGAAAGGTTGAGGGCTAGAGGAGAAGGGGAAAACAGAATGAGATGGTTGGATGGCATCATCGACTCAACGGATATGAGTTTGAGCAAATTCTGGGATACAGTGAAGGACAGGGAAGCCTGGCACCCTGTAGTTCATGGGGTCACAAAGAGTTGGACACGACTGAGCAACTGAGCAACAAGAGAGTATTGTACACCGAATAAGCCTGTCAAGTCAGGTACTATGGGCTTGTGTTTCTCTTCAATTCTCGTATGCTTAAATATGAAATTTCCACAGTTGACAGGACACAGTTGACTGGGGGTCAGAGTTTGACTTTAGCTATAGATCTTTACTTTGGTGCTGTTATGTAAATCAGTCAACTCCTCCAAGCCTCAAATTTCTATAATATTTCCTCCAACTGGTGTGCTCTGTGATTCTTTTGAATTGCCCAAAGCATTTTGGATAGTGCCAGGCACTTGATAGCCCTCAGGAAAAATATCTATAGCCTTACTTGAGAAGTTTCTGAAATGGCCCACACATGTGGAGCCAGGTCTTGAAACTTAACTATATTGGTAAGAATCAACATATTCAGATGAACTTAAAGATCCTGGAGACTAGATTATTTTAAACTAGGTGAACTCTGTTTACAACATTAGTATTTAATAGTGAGAAAGAAATTTGAGCTGTTACCAATTTCTACCAGAGATGAATTATTTCAGTGATTTGTCAGGCAATGATTGCATACCTGCTCTTCATTTATCACTGTGTGATAAACAGTACAAAAGGATGAAAACGGCCCTTTCTCTATTCTCGAGGTAGTAGTTCATCATCTAGTGGATACTATAAGCAAGTTTTGTGCGTTACTCTTATTTGATCTTTACAACAATCCTGTGAAGTAAGTGGTATTGCTAATTTTACGTTCCTGAGGAGAAAACTGAGGCACCAAGGGTTAGATGAGTTGCCCCATAACACAAAATGGTAACTTGTAGAGTCTAGACTCACACTCAAAGCCTGGGCTGTAAAGTGTTTCCCCCGGCACAAGGGAATTAGTCTGTACCACTCATTCCAGGTGTTTTTAAATGCATAGCAATGGGTGGAGGCAACCCTCATCCTTTCCTACAATCAGATGGAAAATAGGAGGTCAAGACAACCATCTATAACTCTTGTGCAGTGACTTAGTGGGAAACGGGAGTAGTTATGTTTGTTCTTCAAGCAGTTATGTCAGATCCTTCTAAGGAAGAATGAAATATACTTACTCCACTAGAATTACTATCTCACATGAACTGTGAATTTCGCCAGGCCACTTTTAAAGTTTTTTGGGGTTTTTTTTTTTTTTTATGTAATTGGGGAAATTGTCTTAACTGCTGGGTTCTCTTAATATCACTGCTGTTTGGCCATTTTCTTCTCATCGTGCCTTTTTTTTTTTTTTAATCCTGATTGAGTTTGTACACTTCTATAAAAATGCTTTTCTTTTCTGTAGGAAAGAATACAAGATATAGTTTAAAAAGTAGGCACAGAATTTGACCATCAATTATAAAGGTCTTTCAGTTATACAAATCTTCTCCTATATTTATTACTGTGAATGGAGATTTAAAAATATAAATAGGAATATAAATCTTAATTACAAACTTTAGAAGAAATAGAATAGAAGCAAGAAACAAATCAAAGTAAATGACCTATTAGAAGAATAGGATCAGTAAAGCCACCTAAACACTGCTGATTCCCCACATTAGCAAAGATGCCCAAGATACAACTGTTTAGTAATTGAAAGATCTAAGCCATGCTGAGTGATCATTGGAATTAGGAACTCAGAAAACTGTAAAAGCATAACAACAGATCACATAGAAATTTTGATCCAAAAGGAACTTTCTGAGCTATCTTTAATTAGCTGAGTTTAGTAGTATCATTGGGGGGGGGGGGTATTATCCTATTTTGACATTTGATTAAATGAAATTCAAATTCCCCAAGATACTATGTTAGGAAATAAGGCATGTTTTCCATCTCTTACTGCAAAAACCTTGGGCATTGTACCTTAATTTGCCATGTCAGGATCTGTGAAAAGGAGGATAAATCTTGGGGCTATCTTAGCAGCTCCACCCATCTGCCCTTCCCTACAAAAGAGCATTCCTCTCCTTTGTTCTTTGGACTTGTCTGTAGTTTCCGGTAGATTCCATCCTGCCTAAATATTATTCTTTGCTGTTCCAGAATAAATCCATTTGTTGGTAAAATAACTGGCTGTTTTATTGTTTTAGATCAACAAAGTGCAGATGTTGCCATAGAATTCTAGTCCCCGTAGCCTAAGTTTTCCCAGACATTGTAGAGCAGAGCCGAACCGTCTCCTTTGTGCCCTGTCCAAAGTCACTCACAGAATCCATGAGCATAATAAAATGGATAGAATTTCATGCCGTTAAGTTTTTTACCCAGCAGTAGATGACTGAAACTTTTACCGGTTTTTGTGTACTACCTCTGCTTCAGCCTCTGATTTGTGAGCTGCTTGCGGGCAAAAACGTTTGTAATTCTCTTCACTGAGTATCTCTGTTAACTGACAAATAATGGCTCTCAATATGCCAGCAAATTTGGAAAACTTGCCAGAGGCCACAGGACTGGAAAAGGTCAGTTTTCATTCCAATCCCAAAGAAATGCATTGCCAAAGAATGCTCAAACTACCACACAATTGCACTCATCTCACACATGAGCAAAGTAAAGCTCAAAATTCCCCAAGCCAGCCTTCAACAGTACATGAACCAAGAACTTCCAGGTGCTCGGAAGGAACCCCTTCGGATAACCTGAAATACAGTATGCTCATCTTATTAAAACAGGGATTATCAAATCTTACAATAAACCATAAGATTAGAGTACTGTTGATATCCACTCCAGTATTCCTGCCAGGATAATCCCATGGACACAGGAGCCTGCCGGGCTACAGTCTATGGAGTCTCAAAGAGTCAGACACAACTGAGCGACTAAGCACACACAATATCCATTTTAGGGTTCTTTCCTGGATAAAATCAAATATAAACAAAAGAAGATCTTCGGATAGATTTTTCATACAAAATAAATCCCCTGTTCTTCACAGTTGTTGCTGTTGTTCAGACGCTGAGTCATGTCCGACCCTGAGACTGCAGCATGCCAGGCTTCCTTGTCCTTCCCTATCTCCCAGTTTGCTCAAACTTGTCCGTTGAGTCAGTGATGACATCCAGCCATCTCATCTTCTGTTACTCTTTTCTTCTGCCCTCAATCTTTCCGAGCATCACGGTGTTTTCCAGAGTCAGCTCTTTGCATTAGGTGGCCAAAGTATTGGAGCTTCAGCTTCAGCATCAGTTCTTCCAAAGAATATTCAGAAGTGATTTCCTATACGACTGATAGGTTTGATCTCCTTGTTGTCAAAGGGCCTCAAACCACAGTTCAAAAACATCAGTTCTTCAGTGATAAGCCTTCTTTGTGGTCCAACTCTCACACCTGTACATGACTACTGGAAAAACCATAGCTTTGACTATATTAACAGAGCATTTCAATTATGGGAATATTACCAAAACAGTCTGTGTCTCCAGATTGCCCCTTTTGTAACATTAGCATGTGACTCTGCTCTGAATACTGTCAAAATGAAGGAAACCTCATTTAAAATGCAGTACTTGGATGCAATCTCAAATACGACAGAATGATCTCTGTTCATTTCCAAGGCAAATCATTCAATATCACGGTAATCCAAGTCTATGCCCTGACCAGTAATGCTGAAGAAGCTGAAGTTGAACAGTTCTATGAAGACCTAAAAGACCTTCTAGAACTAACACCAAAAAAAGATGTTCTCTTCATTATAGGGGACTGGAATGCAAAAGTGGGAAGTCAAGAGAAGCAGGCAAATTTGGCCTTGGAGTACAAAATGAAGCAGGGCAAAGGCTAACAAAGTTTTGTCAAGAGAATGCACTGGTCATAGCAAACACCCTCTTCCAACAACATAAGAGAAGACTCTACACATGGACATCACCAGATGGTCAACACCGAAATTAGACTGATTATATTCTTTACAGCCAAAGATGGAGAAGCTCTATACAGTCAGCAAAAACAAGACTGGGATCTGACAGTGTCTAAGATCATGAACTCCTTATTGCCAAATTCAGACTTAAAATGAAGAAAGTAGAGAAAACCACTAGACTATTCAGGTATGACCTAAATCAAATCCCTTATGACTATAGAGTGGAAGTGACAAATAGATTCAAGGGATTAGATCTGATAGAGTGCCTGAAGAAGTATGGATGGAGGTTTGTGACATTGGACAGGAGGAATGATCAAGACCATCCCCAAAAAAGAGATGCAAAAAAGCAAAATGGTTGTCTGAGGAGGCCTTACAAACAGCTATGAAAAGAGAAGTGAAAGACAAAGAAGAAGAGGAAAGACATACCCATTTGAAAGCAGAGTTCCAAAGAATAGCAAGGAGAGATAAGAAAGCCTTCCTCAGTGATCAGTGCAAAGAAATAAAAACAATAGAATGGGAAAGAGTAGAGATTTCTTCAAGAAAATTAGAGATACCAAGGGAAATTTTCATGCGAAGATGGGCACAATAAAGGACAGAAATGGTATGGACCTAACAGAAGCAGAAGATATTAAGAAGAGGTGGCAAGAATACACAGAAGAACTATACAAAAAAGATCTTCATGACCCAGATAATCATGATGCTGTGATCACTCACCTAGAGGCAGACCTCCTGGAATGTGAAGTCAAGTGGGCCTTAGGAAGCAACACTATGAACAAAGCTAGTGAGGCTGATGGAATTCCGGCTGAACTATTTCAAATCCTGAAAGATGATGCTATGAAAGTGCTGCACTCAATATGCCAGCAAATTTGGAAAACTCAGCAGTGGCCACAGGACTGGAAAAGGTCAGTTTTCATTCCAATCCCAAAGAAGGGCAATGCCAAAGAATGTTTAAACTACTGCACAATTGCACTCATCTCACATGCTAGTAAAGTAATGCTCAAAATTCTCCAAGCCAGGCTTCAATAGTACATGGACCATGAAACTCCAGATGTTCAAGCTGGATTTAGAAAAGGCAGAAGAACCAGAGATCAAATTGCCAACATATGTTGAATTATCAAAAAAAGCAAGAGAGTTCCAGAAAACAATCTATTTCTGCTTTACTGACTATGCCAAAGCCCTCTGACTGTGTGGATGACAACAAATTGTGGAAAATTCTCAAGAGATGGAGTACCAGACCATCTGACCTGCCTCCTGAGAAATCTATATGCAGGTCAAGAAGCAACAGTTAAAACTGGATATGGAACAACAGACTGGTTCCAAATCAGAAGGGAGTATCTCAAGGCTGTATATTGTCACCCTGCTTATTTAACTTATATGCAGAGTACATCATGAGAAACAGCAGGCTGGATGAAGAACAAGATGGAATCAAGATTGCCGAGAGAAATATCAGTAACTTCTGATATTCAGATGACACCACCATTATGGCAGAAAGTGAAGAAAAACTAAAGAACCTCTTGATGAACGTGAAAAAGGAGACTAAAAAAGATGGCTTAAAGCTCCACATTCAGAAAATTAAGATCATGGCATTTGGTCCCATAACTTCATGACAAATAGATGGGGAAACAATAGAAACAGTGACAGACTTTATCTTTTGGGTCTCCAAAATCACTGCAGATGGTGACTGCAGCCATGAAATTAAAAGACTCTTGCTCCTTGGAAGAAAACTTATGACCAACCTAGACAGCTTATTAAAAAGCAGAGATATTACTTTGCCAACAGAGGTCCGTCTAGTCAAAGCTATGGTTTTTCCAGTAGTCATGTATGGATGTGAGAGTTCGACTATAAAAAAAGCTGAGTCCTAAAGAATTGATGGTTTTGAACTGTGGTGTTGGAGAAGACTCTTCAGAGTCATTTGGACTGCAAGGAGATCCAACCAGTCCATCCTAAAGCAGATCAGTCCTGAATATTCATTGGAAGGACTGATGCTGAAGCTGAAACTCCAATACTTTGGCAACCTGATGCAAAGAGCTGACTCACTGGAAAAGACCCTGATGTTGGGAAAGATTGAAGGTGGGAGGAGAAAGGGATGAGAGAGGATGAGATGGTTGGATGGCATCACTGACTCAAAGGACATGAGTTTGAGTGGATTCTGGGAGTTGATGATGGACAGGATTTTAAAAGCACTCCAGGTGGTCTTGATGCAAGTTGAAGTTTTAAGATCCACCATGTTGTGTCAGAAAATTACACTAAGGCAGAAATGTACCTTGTTGATACATTTTGAATACCAGTATTCAAAGGAAACATGCTAATTGTATTTCTTAGTTATTGAACTGTTTCTGTATTTAGTAGAAGAAGTAATTGGTTCCCTGCAGTTCTGCTGCAGTCCATGGGGTTGCAAAGAGCAACTGAACTGAAAAGATATGTCCACCTCATAATCTCCAGAACTTCGGATGTTACCTTCAATAGCAAAAGATGTGACTACTCAAGGATATTGAGAAATTTATGCTAGGTTCTCTGGGTGGGTTCTACCTGCCATCACATGTTTCCTTATAAGAGAAAGGCAGAGGGAGCTTAGACTGAGGCACACAGAGAGGAGGAGATGTGAAAACAGAATCAGAGCTGAGAGTGATGGGGCCACAAGTCAAGGACACAAGACATGCCAGCAGCCGTTAGAAACCAAAAAAGACAAGGAACTGATCCTGCCAATTACCCCCTCCCCCGCCACAGCTTCCAGAGGGCGCATGACCTTACTGACACCTTGACATCAGACACTCGACCTCCAGAACTGTGAGAGAATAAATTTCACTGTATCCTTTATTTATATATTCTGTTACATTGAAAATTTTATTTTCAGGATGTTATTTTTTATATCTAACCAAATTCTCCCTGTTATTGACATAGCCACAGACTTCCTGGATCAGGAATGATCTTACCAGCCATGTAGTCCAACTTCCCTCCAGAATTGAAAATCCTGTCTCCACAGAGATATTTATTCATTTAATTTTTTTTTAACCAGTGTTGACTCCCATTCATTGAATCAGAGTAGCTTCCACCTAACTCTTCCCTTAGAAGCCACAAGAATCAATTTCTACATGACATTTTTCTAAAGGCTTGGTTATATCATTTTCTCTGTGTCTACTTTTGTTCTTTGGTCATTCACAGAAATGATTATAACATGTGATTTAGCTACAGAAAATTTCTAAAACAAATTTTAAAGAGGAAGAGCATAGGTAGACTAATTGACCCTATTTTATATAGATTTCTATTTTCCCACATTGCCAGAAATGTTTAACTATTTCATCATGGTATAATTCAAATTTTATTGTGAGTCCCTTTTAATATAATACCAACTTCATTTTTACCCATTAATGTGAATCCTATCCTTCACAGAACAGACAATACTCTACATGACTGTCCTTCAAATACGTGAAGAGAACTATTATATCAAACATTGACAAAGCATTTTCACTCCATGTTAAATAAACTTAGGCCTTCAGTAGTTCTTCAAGAGGCATGATGTTCTGATTCCTCAGTTCTCTAGTCATTATTCTGCAGAAGCATTTTGGTTTTACAATATTTGTATATCTCTAAATGTGAATCCTAGAAAGGAAGTCAGTGATTTGTATGTTTAATTAAAAACTGGTTTATACTGGCTTCTTAGCCCGAATTCCCTATTTGTGGTGATCAGGATGTCCTCCTACCTCCAAATGTGGGGAGTGTACCTTTCACATGAGAGATTTTTTCTCTGTTTTCCAGGGGACAGAGGAAGGTCAGAGTTTCCTTCTTGTAACTGCTGCTTCTCAAGCAACTTCAACTCAAAATAATACCATTGTGATATTTTAGGAGGTGGCCCACGCTAAGCGCCAGTACTAGCAAGACCTCTTTATTCATTTTAACCATTAGCACAGCAGTCCTTAAAGTGCGGTCCCAGATCTGCACCACCTGAGAACTAATTAGAAATGCAAATCCCGGCCCCTCCCTCCAGACCTCCTACTTTAGAAACTTTGGAGTGTAGGTGGGTTGACTCCCAGGGATCTTGGATTTTAAAAGCCCTCCAGGTGGTCTTGATGCAGGTTGAAGTTTTAAGATCCACCATGTTGTTTCAGAAAATTACACTGAGGCTGAAATGTACCTTGTTAGTACATTGTGAATCGGAGAAGGCAATGGCACCCCACTCCAGTACTCTTGCCTGGAAAATCCCTTGGACAGAGGAGCCTGATGGGCTACAGTCCATGGGGTCGCTAAGAGTCGACATGACTGAGCGACTTCACTTTCACTTTTCACTTTCTTGCATTGGAGAAGGAAAAGGCAACCCGCTCCAGTGTTCTTGCCTGGAGAATCCCAGGGATGGGGGAGCCTGGTGGGCTGCCGTCTATGAGGTCGCACAGAGTGGGACACGACTGAAGCGACTTAGCAGCAGCAGTACATTGTGAATACCGGTACTCAAAGGAAACATGCTAATTGTATTTCTCAGTTATTGAACTTTCTGTTTTTGTATTTAGTAGAAGAAGTAATTAGAAAAAGAAGCAGTTAAAATTACTACAGTGCAACTATTCATCAGTTCAGTTCAGTCACTCAGTCGTGTCCGACTGTGACCCCATGGACTGCAGCACGCCGGCTATTCATAAAATCAGCCAAAAACCGACTCACAGTGTGCAAATATTTTCCTCAGCACTTTGATGAGCTCTGAAGGCCATGTGGAAGATGTATAAATTATAATCTATGCTACCTAAGGGAGCTAACATAATAAGCTTTTCTTCTTGAACAAAGCAAGTGCATTAAACAAGCAATGAATATCGTTATATACTGTGCTAGTTTTATGATTTAGATTCTAATTGCTTTAGAGCTTACAAGGAGACAGATAACATAGATGGTAAGGGAATAATGAAAAAAAATTCCAATAAAGAGTGTGTGATTCAGGTCTAAAATGTAGCTACAAATTTATTTGGTAGATGAAATAGGATAAGATACTTTGATTTAGGATAAATGGAAAGTATAGACATGAGAGGAGATCCAGGTAAAACTGGAAGAAAAATCATTGTGGAACCCAAATATTGTGTTGATGTGGGAATAGTGTTAAAATTTAAGCTATTATCATTAACTTTATATCTACAAGGGAGGGGGTACTTTGTATGACTTTATGGGCTTCTGTTCTATCTCCTGTAATTAAGAAAATATTTGTGGTGTGTGTAAGCATATTTGAATGTGTATAAAAATGTTATGTTTCCTAAGTTTTAATTCTTGTCTCACAGAAGTTTAAGACTCTTTACCAAGTATAAAAACTAGTGCTGTAAAGCCTGAGACTTTAAATATTTTAAGCTTACACTATTTTAGGAGATCATAATGCACCAGTTCTCAGGACTTGTGCAATGACTATAGGTAGACAGTAGGAAATAAGTGTAGATTTTTGTCAATGACATTTTATTTGAAGAAGGTCATCATAACAGTTCTAAGAGTAGTCAGACTAAAGCAACTTGGACAGATTAAATTAAATTAATTATTATTAAATTAAATAATTTAATTTATTAACTTATTAAATAAGTAAACTTCAAGTTTTAACAAGACCTATCATTTGGGTATTCCTATTTCTTGATTAAGAAAATCCTTGCAATCAGCCTCTTAAATGCTCCCTTTACATCTTTGTTCCTAAGCGTGTATATAAGGGGGTTCAACATGGGTGTGAAGATTCCATAGAAAAGGGATACCATCTTTCCCCGGTCCTTGGAGGCAGGGGATGGTGGTTGCAGGTACATATAGATAGCAGTGCCATAAAAAAGTGACACCACTATCAAATGGGAGCCACATGTTCCAAATGCCTTTTGCCGACCTTCCACTGATTGTATTCTCAACACTGCTTGGACAATAAAAGCATATGATATCAGAATGAGTGTCACAGGTATTAGAAGGAATAGCACACTGATAAAGAATAGTTCGGCTTCATTTGCTGTTGTGTCTACACATGACAACCTGAGCAGGGCAGGGACTTCACAGAAGAAGTGATCCACTTCCTTGTGGCCACAGAGTGGCATCTGTAGGGTCAAGGTGGACTGCAAAACTGAGTTGCTGAAGCCACTAACCCACGATGCAGCTGCCAGCTGGAGGCAGAGCCTTTGGTGCATGATGATGGAGTAGTGGAGAGGCCGACAAATAGCTACAAACCTATCAAAGGACATGACAGCCAGGAGGAGGCATTCGGTGCAACCCAAAGCCAGGAAAATGAAAAGCTGTGCCACACAGCCGCCATAACTGATCACCTTCCTGAGGCTGCATATGTTTACCAGGATCTGTGGAACTGTACTTGTGGTGTAGCAAAGGTCCAAGAGTGAGAGGTTGGTAAGAAAAAAATACATGGGGGTATGGAGCTTGGAATCCAGACGGGACACAATAATTATTGCTAGATTGCCCATGATGGTCAAGATATAGGAAATCAGGAACACCACAAAGAGTGGAAGCTCCAGCCATGGTCGATCTGAGAAACCTAGGAGGATGAACTCTTGGGGGACACTCTCATTGATCCTATTCATGTTAAATGGTTCAGCTCTTGGTACTCTGGAATATAAAAAGTAAGTTAACAAGTGCATTTATGTACTGTCAGTTTTAAGCATTTTGCTAACAATTTGTATAAACTTACAGACTGAGGCTATTAATAATGTGAAAATATATTGACAAAAATATACATATTTATCTTTTCAAGTATTTCATGTGTTTCTATTTTAAGTGTATTAGCAAAATAAATTTAAAAATTTTTAAAGTAACATCAGTTTCCATATTCATATAACTTTATATTCTATATAAAACATCAAAATTTTTAAAAAAAAAATATCAAAATTTGAACTTTTGTTATTCTGTAAATTCATTGTTCTCACTTCTTTCTACCCTGGGTACCTTCTAATAGAGACACAGTTCTTGCCATTTGAAATCATGAGAGTGTGCTGTCACTTCAGTTGTATCCAACTCTTTGCAACCCTATGAATTGTAGCCCACGAGGGTCCTCTGTCCTTGAGATTGTCCAGTCAAGAATACTGGAGTGGGTTGCCATACCCTCCTCAGGGGATCTTCCCAATCCAGGGATCGAACCCCCATCTCCTACATCTCCTTCTTTGGCAGGTGAACTCTTTACCCCTAGTGCCATCTATTTCCTCTTAATGCCAGTGAGACACTCTGTGTAAAAATTGTGTAAATTAAAATTAATTAAAATTGTGTAAATATCACCCCCTCCAAAAAAAAAAGAACATGTAGAAAGTATCTAATAAAAAAAAAAGTATCTAATAATGGATACAACTGAGGACATATATATCTTTTATTTTAGAAGCTCAGAATTCATATAAGATTATTTAATGATACAGAACTGGACTTAGGCTCATAGGCTACCTTGCCTAATTAGTTACATTACACTGGGAATGTTTCTTATCCTCTGATCTTCAAGTTCTCACTTGTGAAGATAACACTGCTTTTTTATGTTGTCTTGATGAGAAACATATACACACATCGCTTAATCTAGATCCCGGCTCTTAGAAACAGAGCAGTGTGGATGAAAGAAGTTAGAGTGTTTCAAGGTCTCTGAGGTTGCTCAGAGAGGAGTTACTTATGGTTTATAAAACTATACATTTTCTAAGATTGCCAATGAAAGATGGCTCTGCCAGTTGAAAACTCACCTTCCTTTTTCCTCCTTAGCCTCCAAACTATCAACCCTCGAAGTAAGGATCTTAGTAACCACCTGCTGTGAAGTATATATGTGATTTTTCAATGAAAATTGGTTGGCATAGTGCCTGGCACATAGAAACATGGTTATCCAAGTATGATAGTGATGTGGGAACTCTGAAACACTTTGCCCAGTCACTTCAGTCATGTCCAACTCTTCGGGATCCCATGGGCTGTAGCCTGCCAGGCTCCTCTGTTCATGGAATTCTCCAGGCAACAATACAGGAGTGGGTTGCCATGCCCTCCTCCAGGAGATCTTCCCAACCCAGGGATCAAACCCACATCTCCTGTGTCTCCTGCATTGCAGGTGGATTCTTTACTTCTGAGCCACACAGGAAGCCCTCCTGAGATGCTTTAAGCAAAAGCTATTCAGCCCCCTGAATTTCCTAAAACTGCTGCTATGTCAGCTCCACCTGCTAAACTTGTATTCATCCTGAAGAAATCTTAACAGGGCACTCTAAATTAGTTTATTATTTTATCAATATCAGAATATAAATTTTTCATGATTATTCAGGTTCATTTGAATGTTAACAACGTGTATTTTAATTTTGTTCTACTTATTCTGGGACTACTGCTGCTGCTAAGTCGTTTCAGTTGTGTCCGATTCTGTGCGACCCCATAGATGGCAGCCCAACAGGCTCCCCCATCCCTGGGATCCTCCAGGCAAGAAAACTGGAGAGGGTGGCCATTTCCTTCTCCATCTCCACTACTAGTCCCCTAAAAATTGCCTTGCTCTCATTTGGCAAAAACTTTGAGAAACATAATCATAGATATAGACATAAAATGATGTTCAAATGTATCTCTAAATGAAAAAACATAGTTACTGAACATTTGTATAGCATGATTCTATCAATTTTAAAAATAGTATTTTATACATACATACATAAAGATACTAATACATAAAGTAAAAATTACCTTGAAGAATACAGAAGAAAGAGTCACTCCTAAGAAATGGGGATGGTGGAGAGTAAGCAAAATTATTTATAAATTTACCTGTTTTTATTCTAATTTTTAAAAAGCAGATATTACTCTTTTCACATAAAAAAAAATATCTTCACTTAAAATTCCACAGGCAGAAGAGTCTGGTGGGCTACAGTTATGGGGCCACAAAAAGTCGGACACAACTGAGGGACTGAGCGTACACACATACACAACTAACTTACTAACTTTAACTCTCAGACCGGCATTGTTTTAGTTTAATACTTTGATCCCCATTAGGGTGCAGATCTTTGCAAGAAAATTAATTTTTTAAACTATTGATGTTTTTTAAAAACTATGTCTGAATCTGCAAGGATTGTTTTCTAGGGGATGGATTGTATGGGGGCATTTTATATTTTATTGGCAAAAAAAAAAATGTTGCAAAGGAATGGAGGAATCAGGTAAAACAGGATAAATGGCATCAGTAGAGAGATTTCACACAACCCATAATTTCCTTGAGTTGCACAATGTTGAACAGATCCCCTCTAGTCCACGTGACTGGGGTGAATGACACTCCCCAGTTTACCCAAGACTGATGAGTTATCTCCTACTGTGCTTATAGTTTGGTAATAGAGACACTTTACTTCTCAATATTCCTGTTCAGATAAGGTGCAGTATTTCTCTAAATGTAATAATGAAGAGTGACCCAATTCTTATATTATTGCTCAGGAGGTATCTCGTCATGGAGGACATTGCGTGTATTTCCTCCTCTCACATGGACAATGTCCTTTCCTGACTGATCCTAGATAGGATGTTACTTCCTGGAACTC
This sequence comes from Muntiacus reevesi, assembly GCF_963930625.1. Classification (NCBI taxonomy): domain Eukaryota; kingdom Metazoa; phylum Chordata; class Mammalia; order Artiodactyla; family Cervidae; genus Muntiacus; species Muntiacus reevesi. The sequence goes on along the minus strand of NC_089268.1, from coordinate 31,681,111 downwards.
AGTCAAGAAAGTCCTCTCTATGGAAGATTACAGAAGAGGGAATCAGTTAATTTTATTTAATCAACTGATCCCTCTCCCTCTGAGATTCACTACTTACAAACATGATAAACTGTTTCTGCATCAATATGATATATTAGTTCACATATCTTGTCATATATAATAGCCTCTCATGTTTTCTAATGAGAGCACAGTAAGAGGGAAAATATCTATCACTCTAGCAGAAAGCACTGGAGCAGAATAAGATATAAAGATGATGGAGCCAGAAAGTAATGAGGAGAGGAAATAGGAGATTTCAGAGCATTGAATTCTTGTATTCTGCTTTACTTTTTTCTTTTTGGTCCTTTCACCCATCTTTCAAGCACACAGTAACCTCAAATATTTATCCATTCTGGAAAGTATATCTTTAGATTAAGTGGTTGTGGTATCATTTTTGCATTTTAGAAGTTTTAAGTAATTTGAATTCTGATTCAAATCTCCAGTGTTAGGACTGAAATGTTCATTAACAAAATAAAAGAACAAAAACCTAGGAAGTTCTTATCTGCTTCTCTGAGATTGTATCAGACAGGCTCCTGAGTATTACCTGTGGACATCTGCTCTAATTGCTTGCAATTATGGCTATTTCCTGAAAGACCACTGAGAAGATTCCTCTGCTTTTGAGTAAACATACATTGCCAGAATCTCAAGATGACGTTCATCTCATTTTGAGTAGCATTCAAGAGGGCAGCAGAAGAAAACATTTGAATTATGAGAGATATCAAGGGGATCAGAAAGGGAGTATAACTGGGTTAATACAGAGGTTACTGGAAGTTGGTAGAAGGAGAGAAGTTTAAAAAGCTGCTGATGAGATATTAATAAATTTTCTCTGTGATGTATCAATCTTATGTCTATCAACTCTCTACTAAATTCTCTTATCCTATATCTGACTTTGAATGTTCAAAAAGATGAAGTTCAACAGAGTCTTGGAAGCATCATTTTAAGCTACACTATGGAAGGAGCCTTGAGACAATAGAAGTAACAAGAACTTTAACCCCTAAATAGCCAGTAAATCATTGTAAAATGGAACAAGTTAATAAATAGCTCTGGATATCAGTTTTACCTTCAGTAAGACTATGGGCATGATATTTTCCTTTTAGCACAAAAATTGTTTACTGTTACATTTTCAAATTATTTCATATCCCTATGAGGTAGGCTTCCAAATACCACATAGATACCATATTCTTGCAGGAGTAAAAAGATGAATGTGCTTATGTTAGTCAAAGTATGATAGTGATGTGAGAACTCGAAGCACTTTGCCCAGTCGCTTCAGTCCTGTCCAACTCTTTGCCACCCAATGGACTGTACCCACCAGGCTCCTTTGTCCCTGGGGATTCTCCAGGCAAGTATACTGAAGTGGGTTGCCATGCCCTCCTCCAGGGGATCTTTCTAACCCAGGGCTTGAACCCAGGTCTCCCGCAGTGTAGATGGATTCTTTACCATCTGAGCCACCAGAGAAGCCCAAAAGGATGAATGATAGGACTAATTTTTCACACGGCTAATACACTGTAAATTGGCTCATCAATACGAGGAAGTTTGTCAAAAATTTTTTCCCCTTTATTAAAGATTAAATTTTCAGGAAGAAACTGAATTTATATTTTTAGAGAAATTACTTTCCTCAGGTCCTGGAGCTAGTAAATAACAGACTAAAGATTAGAACTGAAGACTGACCTGTTCTAAAGTTCTTATTTCCCATAGACTTTACAGATATGTTCAAAATATATTTGTATAAAAAATGTTTGAACATATTTGTACATAATATATAATATAATGTATATGTACATATGTAATTTATACTTAAAATATATGATATAAAATATAAACTATATTGCACATAAAATATATACTTACACATGATATAGAAAAAAGGTTTTAGAAGCTGAAGCTGGATAAAATCAGATTTTTCCTAACAGATAAGTTGTTGGTTTTTGCTGAGATCTGAAATATAAACAGTCCATGAAATGCATGCTTAGAATACTCAAATTTTAGTATCATTTTATTTAGTAATTTTTTGAAATATATTCTACTTACCTCCATCTTAAACATTGGTGATAGATCAATTTTATGTCCACAAAGACTTGAGTTCAAAATAGGGCTAATTTAAAGCACACAGATAAACTGTCATCTTCATATGCTATTTAGTTGTATAACTGATTTGATGAAATTCATTCAGCTTCTTTTAGTTACACTCACAATGTAGCAAATCATGATGTCTCCATTCAGAGTTAACTGGAAGATAAGAATGAAGTATTACAGATGATCTGAATGGTGTTCTAGCATCACTTGTAATTAGTGCGCCAATCGCTATTTTCAGATTTTTTTTTCCAGCTAGTTTTCAAAATGGATGATCAATATTGGTATTTGCTTTGGTCTCTGGCAGAAATCTCAAACACTGAATTGCAAAATCTTCCCCCATAGTTTATAGCAATTAACCACATACCCAGTGGGAAGAGAGAAGGAGGAGAGCTTTATGAAGAGCTCTTTCATCTTTGATTTGCTCAGCAAACCCTTTCTCCAGGGACTGAATCCTCAACTTTCTCTAGGACAAATTGACAGTGGGGACTAAAATATCCTTCAAAGACAGTTTGGACTTTCTGCTATTGAATTGGAATTTGTTTTCTAGTCTAAAGTTACTTACTTATTTCTCTCAGGAAGGAATTTTTATTCCATGTGTAAATTTCCTGAGAACCTATCTCAGGTTATGCTACCAACCCTTTGATTTGTGTATGAGAAAATAGACCTCAATTTATTTTATCTTATGAAAATTGCTTAACTTGGTTTATGACACATTTTACGTAAAGCAGTTTTAAAGAATTTATGTAGAACCAATATATTCTACATTTTTTATAAAGTTTTGAAATTTCCAGGTTTAGTAACAAGTTCTTCTTCAACTCACAATTATATAGATTGTCTTGTAAGATTTAAATGTTTTCTATTATAGTATTTATTCTGGCCAAAATATTATATTTTTATTTTTATTATTCAAGTTTTTTTCAATTTCTTTTCCAGATGAGTAGATTTAAAAGACATATATTTATAATTCTGAAAAAAGATTATGATTTTAACAAACATGGGTAAAACCCACAAATATCCCAATAGGAAAGCAATTATATGAATAGATAATTTGTTGTTGTTTTTCAGTCACCAAGTTGTGTCCGACTCTTTGCGATTTAGAATAGCAAATCCAAATAAACAAGACATATAAGAAAATGTGGCCAAATTCTCAAACAGAGAAAGAAATATTAAAATAATGATGATAAAGCTCTTCATACTCACCAGACTGGAAGCAAAAGAAGAACTGAATTTTATTGCCAATGAGAATGAAGGAAAAGTGTTAACTCACAGGTTACTGGTGGAAATTCAAATTGTCACAAGTTTTCCTGGGGAAAATATGGCAGTGGCTTCTAAAAACTACATAAACTCTCAATCTAGTGCTGTTGTTTGTAGGAATCATTCCCCTAGAAAGGACAAATGAACAATAATGTTTAACGCAGAAATGTTTTAATGACCAATGACGAAGAAAAATATAGGGTCCTTTGATAAGAAATTTACTAGATAATTAATATATTCACAGAATAGAAAATGTTCATTCATTGAAACAAGGAATTATAGCACTAACACATGGCTTGGAGATGTTCTCCTGAGGTTTTGCTCAATGAGGAAATCAAAAATGCTGAAACAAATACATAACATGGTCTTACTTTTATAAAACAATAATTTAAGACACTGAAATATGATTTTATTATGTATTGTGTGTCTGTATGAGATTACATGAAAAAATATCTAGTTTTTTTTAAGAGTAATAAGAATGACTAACTCTTAATATTATTATGTAATTAACATTAGGTTGAATAATCTGTAAAGGGGCAGAGGGTAATATCTAGAAGAAGGTGGGGCATGAAGTAAAGCTAGAAAAGAAACAAATTGAGACTTTGTGTATATTTAAAAGTTTTTAAAATTAATGACACTGGTTACTTCTCTATACAAGAGTAGGAGTAAGGTTAAGGATGGTTAGGGGACAAATTGAACTAGGGTATGAATTGTCTTTATAGTTTTTTTTTTCTTTTTAACAGATTGCATTTCAGTGAACAAAAACCACAATTTAAGAAGAAAGTAAAGAAAGGACTAAAGAAAATATGAATAAAGGTAAATACCTATTCTGCAGAATGGACCAAGTATACACAAACTGAAATTATTTCAGAATTCTTTAAATTTAGAAAGTATCAAGTAATGCACACTTATCCAAGATCTTGGAAATAAGGAAGGCTCTATTGAGATTATTATTATCCAGACACCAATGCTGAGTCCTTTGAAAGGCTTGTTTCACTAGGTAGTCATAAGTGCCCTGTGAGACAGTCATCCATTATTTCCAAAGATACATAGATATAGAAATAGAGGCTTAGAGAGGTTAAAATAAAATGTGTTAGGAAATTGGTTACAGAAGTGGAAGTCCAACTTCTATTCTTTTATTTTTTTAACCTTCTGGCACTGTTACCAAAGAGTTATATGCCTCCCTTCTTACTGTAAGTAAAAGTGGGATCCAGCTGCTCCAATACTCAAAAAGTCAATATGGAGGCCAGGTGATGGAAAGGAAAGTTTGTTTTATTTTGGATATTGGCAACCAGTGCAGGGCAAGGAGTGGGCAGACTCCTCTCCAAAGGGCAACTTCCACCACTGACAATCAGTGGGCAAGAACTTCTATAGGCTGAGAAAGGGCCTACGTGCAGAAACAGCACAGCCATCTTGGAATGGGTCATCTGTGGTCTCACCAGCATCATCTTTACTTTTTAAAATATCATTAATCTTCAATGCCAGGGTATGTTTGTTTCCATTTCTTGAGGAATTGTGGCAGCTTCTGTCATGGCCATAACATGTAGTGAACTCTCCACCTGGTGGGAGTTTCGGTATCTATAAGATAGCTCCCAGGATATGGTTCAGAATATTGTCTATAGCACTTAAGAAGGAACTAAAGGTCTTTGACTATGCTTAATGACCAAACCATCATTTGGTCTCTTTTGTTTTCCTTCCTTTCTGTGTGTTCTCACTTCTCTGAATAAATTTATTCTTTGGCTGAAGTTTTTCCACAGACAAGAGGCAGGCAGAGAACCCAGTAGACAAAGAGCATAGAGTCCTGCTGCTTTTCATTACCACCAAGAATCATTTTTAAGAGATCAGTTTAATTAGTGTAGCTCTCTTCTTTTGCTTGGAAAGAACCTCTAGAAGAAGCTTATTTGGTATGTTACTCTTTGACTATCTGACTTTTTATTTTTTATTTTTACTTTTTCATTTATTTTTTTTAGTTGGAGGCTAATTACTTTACAATATTGTAGTGGTTTTTGTCATACATTGACATGAATCAGCCAGGGATTTACATGTGTTCCCCATCCCAATCCCCCCTCCCGCCTCCTTCCCCATCCGATCCCTCTGGGTCTTCCCAGTGCACCAGCCCTGAGCACTTGTCTCATGCATCCAACCTGGGCTGGTGATCTGTTTCACCCTTGATAGTATACTTGTTTAAATGCTATGGGAAATGTACTGCATATTGGAATAAAAGCCTGCAATGGTAAGGTAGGCAGGGAACGGAAGTCTGCAGTAGAAAGGTAAGCATTGCTGTTTTCTGTAAGAGAAATGTTGCAAAAGCCTGGAGATAATGGCTTACCTAGGAGGAAATGGGGGTAGAGATACATTCAAACTCTACACTAAAGTTTAAAATAAACTTTTAGGGTCTTCTCTGATGATCCAGTGGTTAAAACTCTGTGTTTCCAAGGCAGAGAGCAAAAGTTTGATCCCTGGTTAGGGAACTGAGATCCCACATGCTACATGACACAGCTAAAAGATGAATAAATAAAATGAAATTTTAGCATTAGAGTCTCGAGAGAGTGGTAGTATTCCAAGAAATAAAAGGGAATGCTGAAGCTTGCTCCAAATAAGGACATTCATCACAGCGATTTCCTTGCCTAAATCCATTTGGCCAAAAGTGAAAGTGAAGTCGCACAATCGTGTCTGACTCTTTGTGACCCCATGGACTGTAGCCTACCAGGCTCCTTCGTCTATGGGATTTTCCAGACAAGAATACTGGAGTGGGTTGCCATTTCCTTCTCCAAAAGAAACACATATTAGTACACATCTTCTTTATCCATTCATTTGTTGATGAACACTTAGATTGCTTCCATATCTTGGCTATTATAAATAATGCTGCTATAAACACTGGAGTTCATGTATCTTTTCCAGTTAGTGTTTTGATTTTCTTTGGATATTAACATATATATATATACATATATATATATGAATAAAATTCAGCATAAAAAAGAATGAAATTCTGCTATTCACAACAATGTCAACAGACCTATATTATGCTTATGGATTAATCATAAACTCTAAACTTTAACTCCTCAGTACCAATTCAATTGATATCTCAATCTTTTGAGAGATTTTGACATAGTTTTTAAATTTCCCTCCCTACATAAAGGTTTGTCAAATACCTTTAGGGGAAAATTGCCTTGTAGTTCAAGCTCTCAATTCATTTTTGTCACTTTGCTGTACACAAGTGACAAATTTCTGAGTTTTTCTCCCTCTCTTCTCTTCTAATGGTCTTTTACCAGCTAAAGGTATCATCTTCTTATTTGCGTACAGAATCAGTAACTTCAGGGAAAAAGCAACTTCAGCTCACTTTTTCACAAGTTCTTCACTAATTGAACATTAATTGAATCAATACATTTTATCTTTGTTGTTCCTGTGGCTGCCTGGTATTTTAACACAAATGATTTTCTTTTTTATTATGCCTTTTCTAGTTTTTGAAGACTTCTGAAAGCAATTCTATCTTGCCTGGAAACAGAATTCTTGATGCAGATTTGAGCTAAGTTTGTAGCTAACAGCACAGATTTTGCTGATGTAGGTGGTTTCATGGGCAATGTCAGAGGTGGATTTACCATTAAACTGATTGATCTTCAGACCTTTCTGTGGGCCCCTTCTAAGACTCTGGAAAGGAAGGATCCTAGCAATGTGTTCACATAAATGCATGTGTTAGAAAAACTTGTAAAAATGAAAAAGAAACCAAGACAAAAAACGTATCCATAATTAGTTAAAACCACTAACTCCAATTCCCCCATCATAATTCTCATGTCAACTGGTAATAAAGTAGCTATAAGAATTTTTGTCAACTGACTAAGAGAAAGTTGTTTTAGAAATATAGTTATGAAGTTCACAGTCATTTTCTACATGTAGGTTAGTAACTGTTAGCCCTTCTGATATAGGAATGCTCTGATTCTAATGATTTTTAGGAATGCTCTGACTTCTGACTCTGCTGACTTACCCAGGACCATGATATAAGGTACAGGGCCAGGATGTAGAGATGTCTGATGATGCCAATCACCTGAAGTATGTGGACTGTGGGTAGTTATTAAACAACTGTTCAAGTCTTAAAATGGATACATAATCATTGTAAGGATTCCAACTAATGAAGGAATATATTTTCAGGCAATTAAAAGAGAATCCAGAACACAAATGAATACAAACAACTTTTTCAGAAAGTTGTTATTGCTCATGTGAAACTTGCAAGACTGTTTTGCAATGTTCAAATAAAATGAGTGATGTGGTGCGCAACCAGTACAGTTCCATCTCTGGAGGCAGTAGCAGCTTAGAACTCAGCCCTACCTGCCATCTTTGCTCAACCCCTCACCCTTACCACCCCCAAGCCATGCATAACCCTCCCTGTACCGTCTTTGGAAAGGAATGGCCAACTGAGAAAAATAGAAAGTAGAAAATCTTAAATTTTTTAATTAAATTTTTTAATTTTATTTTTATTGGAGGATAATTGCTTACAATATTGTGTTGGTTTCTGCTGAACAAAAACATCAATCAACTTTAAGTATACGTATATCCCTTCCCTCTTGAAAAAAATAGCATTTTAAACAAGAAACCAGAAAAAATAAGTTACTTTTTATGTTTTAAAAGTAAACATACTTTTAATTTAAATTTTCTATCAATTATAATTGTGATATTTAATTTCACACAGAATGGATGTGAATAGCTATGTCTGTGGAATTTGTGCCCTCTGTCTCAAGTTGATAAATATTATTTTCAATAAGCCACATAATGATGAGGGATAGACTCATATTATAGATTCATTCCTTTGAATAATAATTTTTAAAAAATGATCTAATACAATAAAATACTCCAGTGGAAAGAAACTTGAAAAATTTTGAAGTTCTCACCAAAAATAAGATTTTTATTAGCAACTCAGTACTTGGAATGGTGCTAAGAAAGAATAAAAAATAAATAGCCTTATCATCGAGGAACTCACAGTCTAATAGAAAACATAAGAAACCTAAATATTATAAAATTAGCTAGAAGAATGGTCATTTCATTGTATAAAAATACAATAGTTTAGAAGAAGTGACAAAGCATTTTAAAATCAAAGAGTCCCAGATAACTTTACAAATATTAGAATCTGCCTGGGTTAGGAAGATCCCCTGCAGAAAAGCATGACAGCCCATTCCAGTGTTCTTGCCTGGAGAATTCCATGGACAGAGGAACCTGGTGGGCTACAGTTCATGGGGTCACAAAGAGTCAGAGAGGATTGAGCCGCAGAGCACACACACATCATATTAGAGTTGACCACTGGAGCACGGGAAGGATTTGATGGGGCATTTGCACAGGACAATGTGGGAAGGGGTGATGTCATCGTATTAATAATAAGGAAACATTAGGGAGAATGGTGAGAATTCTCACATAAGTCTATGGCATATCCAGCATGATTGAAAGAATGTACAAATAAAGGATATAGGCTGGGGCTCATTATTAGGTCACCCCTACACACACCAAGCAGTCTAACAAAGTCACTGTTAGTGGATAATGGAAAAGGTTCAGATATTTATACAACACTTCTGAATTATCTTCTGAGTTATCTTCTGTGTGACTCAGGTTCATTTACATAGGAACTCTAGACTATTGTAGTGGTAGTGTTAGTCTGTCAGTTGTGTCTGACTCTTTGCAACCTCCAAGACTGTAGTCCACCAGGTTCCTCTGTCCATGGGATTTCCCAGGCAAGAATACTGGAGCGGGTTGCCATTTCCTACTCTAGGGGATCTTCCTGACCCAGGGGTCCAACCGGGTCTCCCACATTGCAGGCAGAATCTTTACCATCTGAGCCTCCAGGGAACAGTTTTGCCATTTAAAAAATCAGGATGAAAATAGCTATAAAGTTTTTATTAAGAGACTTGAAACTACTCAGTTTTACCACTTAGGATATATAGTGGCTTTCCCTGGTGGCGCACACGGTAAAGATACATCCATATTGTATGTACCTAAGGTTCTGGGTTGATTCACCTTGACTCTGGATACACTGCAGTGTATTTATCCACATTTAAAATACAAACCCAAGAATGTTTTATACATTGGCTAAATTTATTTTAAGCACAAAATAAACAGTAATGTTTGGGAAAAAAATTTCCTAGGACATTATATAGAACTGTACTGAACTGAACTGAGGACATTATAACTGAGCATACCTCTATATCTCATTGTTGCCTCCCCAAAACCTTTCTCAGCGCCCCTTTCACCTCCTTATTCCTTAAGGTGTAGATGAGTGGATTCAACATGGGAGTCACCAGGTTGTAGAAGAGGGTGAGAAACTTGCCTTGGTCTTGGGAAGAGCTGTTTCCTGGCTGCATATACATGTAGATGATGCTCCCATAGAACAAGGAGACCACAGTGAGGTGGGAGCTACAGGTATTGAAGGCCTTCCGGCGCCCAGCAGCTGACTTGATCCTCAGCACAGCTGCTGCGATGTAGCCATAGGAGACAAGAATAAGAGTGAGGGGCAGTAGCACAATGAGAATGGCAAAGGTGAAGGCCAGCATTTCCACTGCGCGAGAGTCCACACAAGCCATCTTGATCAGTGCCGGCATTTCACAGAGGAAATGGTTAACTCGTCGCTGACCACATCTGGAGAGGGTCATTGTCAGTGGGGCCATGACGATGGCATTGACCAGTCCACTTCCCCAGGCCACAGCCACCAGTCGTAAGCACAGCTGGGGGTGCATAATGACCGTATAATGCAAGGGCTTGCAGACCGCAGCGTAGCGGTCATATGCCATGACTGCCAGAAGGATGCACTCGACTCCTCCAACAGAAAGGAAAGAGAAAAGCTGGACAACACAGCCCGCATAGCTGATGGTCTTATCAGGGCCCCAGAGGTTAACCAGCATCTGGGGGATACAGCTAGTACTGAAGCAGAGATCTAAAAAGGAAAGATTTGCCAGAAAGAAGTACATTGGTGTATGAAGTCGAGAGTCTAATATGCACACAAGGATTATGGCTGAATTTCCCAGGACAGCCACTGAATACAGAGTAAAATTTACTATGAAGAGCACCATCTCCAGCTTGGGACGATCAGAGAAGCCCATTAAGATAAAATCGTACTCTGAGCTGTCATTGGATTTTTCCATTGCCTTCTTTTCATATCATCTGTATAACTGGTAAGAATGAAATAAAGAATACTTAATTTTTATTTTCTGAAAACCACTGAAAATCAGGATTTTTAAGGAACATGTAAGACATCAAGTCTCGCAACCCATTCAATATTTGAATAGCTTCTGCCCAGCCACATAATTTGTTTATCATTTGTTCAAACACATAGGCAGATTATTTCATTGTTGGAAAATTCAGAACTAGAATCAACAGCTTTTTATCAAGTAGAAAATTTCCCCTTATTCATAAGACAAAGTATTTTAATCTTATTGAACATACATGTTATCTTAATATCTCTTAATATGACCATCATTAAAATATTTTAAACGAATTGCCACACCTAATTTTTCTTTAGGCCAAAGCATTCAGTTTCCTTCAACAGTTCTTATAACAAGGTTATCAGGTTTATTATCACCCTAGTAGATCTTCCAAATACCCTAAATGTTGACAATGACCTTCTGGAAATCTGACAACCAGAACTAATCTCGGTATCCAAGACATGATTTGAAAATCACAAAAAAACTGCCTACCATGATCTGGACTGTTATAATCTTATTAATGTTGTTTAAGTATGTATTTACCTCATATTGTCATCATTTTCACTTAGATTATTATTGCATCTACTAAACATCCCAGTTCTTCCCATGAAATGCTGTCAACTCAGATCTCTATCATTAATTTCTTTGAAAGAAATAGAATTCTGCAATCTAGATTTCTAGGGTCAGAGAGGATATTCTATCCAGTAACAAAATGACAACTTTGGGTATAATCTGTCTTCTCTTAGGCTTTTAGAAACATCAGAACAACATGGTTATCTTACAGAAGAAAAGTGCATGGCAATCAGGATGAATGGAGAAAAAAGGAAAGATAGTGAGGTCCATAAAGAGTAACTTTAAAAAGTAAATTAAAAAAAAAAAGATTGACTCTAATATGGCTAAGAAGAATAAAGAGAGTTCTGGATTCATAAAAGACAGATTTTTATTTGGAATGAAGACCATTAGGGTAATAATGAAACTAAATATCACAATTATTTTCTTAAACAAGTACAATTGAAAGAAAATTTAAATTGAGTATATTTACTTTAAGTATGAAAGTAACTTCTTTCTTCTGATTTCTTGTTAAAAATGCCAATATTTTCTTCTTGATGATTATGAAGAAAAATAAAATTTTGATTTGTTTAAAAAAATAAAAACTGCTAAAAGTAAAATTTTAAGAGTCCCTAAACTTCCAGAATTGATTAGCTATCTGAAATCTCAAAATCTATGTCTACCATAATTTTTTTTCTACCACAATTTGTAATGCCATTATCTAGTGTTATTATCATATAAACTGTATACCCTCTGTTAGGGAAGTAGGGTAACCTTTTTAAAAAATATTATCTAAAGAGTTCCTGGAAAGACTGTATCCACAGAAGAATAAAATGAGGAATTTAATTATTCTGTGACATCAAACACATGCTTACCTAAGAATATAGAAATGTTGAATTTTTTAAAAAAATTTTAGTTGGGTGATTTCTGAGGAATTTCCATGAGAAGGATACAAGTGTGAAAAAAACAGAACACTGGGCACAGAAGAAAACACACCTCAAATTCTTAGTCCTGTTGATTCTTTGACAACTTAGGCATAAATAACAAGAGTAAAATTATTAAATGAATATTATAAAATATCTAGATTGCTGTGTGATTTAGGGGATCAAGACAATTAATAATAATATATTCAACTAGTAAGTTTGAAAAAAATAAAGGAAAGTAGTGTGTATCATAGTCACAAATATTTTTATTTTCTGAGAAAAAACTTATCTTTGGTGAAAACTTATCAACTTCAAAGTTATTATAACAAATTTATTTTCCACAGCCAAATACAGTATACCAAAGTGAAAGAAAGAAAATTTTTCTTAATTTTTCCTAGTCATTTAGGCTTACCTGTTTTCAGCTTTCCCAAGTGATCTAGGGAAACCACATTTTAATATTTTTTTTCCCCTGGTTGGGATTTGTTTTCTGGGATTTTGTGGAGATTGTGCAGTTAATATAGGTAGAAAGTAACAATAGGGTGATATGAGACTAATGCACCAGAAATCATATAGAAGTGGTTACAAAGATCTTAATTTTGTCAAGAAAGGGGATGACAATTGAGCTCCGAACTGTCTCCCATGCATTAGAGTCTAGTTTCCTCCTGAAGATAAGAGTTGTAAAGGCTGTGTTAATTCCTTTTCTTATAATTTGAGTAAAGTGATGGAGTAATGGTATATCACTGCCTCATAGAAAAGGCAAAGTGGAATAAGTGACATGCGGTAGTTAAATTATGGAGAAAAGAGGCAATTGAAATAGAAAATAGCATTAGCATTTCTTCTGTCTGCCTGCCATTTGGGCCAAATACCCAGCCTGCAGGAGGCCTTCAGGAGCTGTCAGCTAAAGCCCCAGAAGATAAGCAGTGCAGCTGAGGACACTCTTGTAGACCCAGATTGAAAAAACAAAAACAAAAACAAACCAACCGGAGGACTAATTTCTTAGCACCAAAAATGGTGCCTGAAAGCAGGCATAACATACTTTCTTCTTGAGATCATGGGGACTGAACACTCCTTTGGGTAATTAGCTGGGCTGCCAAAGGGAATAGAGTTTATTCTTAGGGGAAATCTTGCAATAACATCAGATGATTGAGAATCAAAACTCTTAGGTTCTTTTCTTGCTTTCTGGCTTCGGCCACAGTTGTCCATATCCTCATGATTTGAACCTTTATTTCTGTGGAAAAGTATTCCTGGTATTTGGTGGGGCAAAAAAATCAAGCTTGGCAACACAGTGCAAATATGAACAGCTTTTGGAAATCTTTTTATTCCTAAATTGAAATGAGACTTAGTCTTTTGTCTAAGGAAAGAATTTGAAAGTCTGTTTTTTCTCTATTTTAATCAGTTTTTTAAAAGATAATACAAAAAAACATATTATGTTTCTTTTTGTCACTTGACTTATAACCTTTATTTTTACTTAGATTGGTAAAGTTACTAGAATAGAATAAATATAGAATAAATATATGAGATTTGTTTGAATGATGTTCTTTTAATTGTATTCAAAGGAAACATGGAAACCACATTGATTATCTCTTGGAGAAGATAAAACTGTGGCTCCCCCCACTCCAAACCTCCAAAATGATACCATCATCTCCACAATCAGTGAAATGAAAGCCTAATCAATTCCACTAAGGGTGGTGCAAAACCTGAGAAAAAGCACTAATCATAGTCACCGATGTGACCCATTAGAGCTTATATATTTTCCCCAACCTGAAGTTATTTAAAACTCGGTGGTGGTGGCAGTGGTTTAGTCACAGCATGGGTCATAGCTTCATTGAGTTCTGCAAGCCCCTTTGCCATGACCGGACAGTGATACCTGAAGGGGAACCTCTATACTTAAATCAGTTCAGTTCAGTTCAGTTGCTCAGTCGTGTCTCACTCCCCACAACTCCATGAATCGCAGCACCCCAGGCCTCCCTGTCCATCACCAACTCCCAGAGTTTACTGAAACTCATGTCCATCGAGTCAGTGATGCCATCCAGCCATCTCATCCTCTGTCGTCCCCTTCTCCTCCTGCCCCCAATCCCTCCCAGCATCAGGGACTTTTCCAATGAGTCAACTCTTCACATGAGGTGAGCAAATTAATGGAGTTTCAGCTTCAGCATCAGTCCTTCCAATGAACACCCAGGACTGATCTCCTTTAGGATGGACTGGCTGGATCTCCTTGCAGTCCAAGGGACTCTCAAGAGTCTTTGTCAACACCACAGTTCACAAGCATCAGTTCTTCAGCTCTCAGCTTTCTTCACAGTCCAACTCTCACATCCATACACGACTACTGGAAAAACCATAGCTTTGACTAGATGGACCTTTGTTGGCAATGTAATGTCTCTGTTTTTTAATATGCTATCTAGGTTGGTCATAACTTTCCTTCCAAGAAGTAAGCGTGTCTTAATTTCATGGCTGCAATCACCATCTGCAGTGATTTTGGAACCCAAAAAAATAAAGTCTGACACTGTTTCCACTGTTTCCCCATCTATTTCCCATGAAGTGATGCCATGATCTTAGTTTTCTGAATGTTGAGCTTTAAGCCAACTTTTTCACTCTCCTCTTTCACTTTCATCAAGAGGCTCTTTAGTTCCTCTTCACTTTCTGCCATAAGGGTGGTGTCATCTGCATATCTGAGGTTATTGATATTTCTCCCAGCAATCTTGATTCCAGCTTCTGCTTCTTCCAGCCCAGCATTTCTCATGATGTACTCTGCATATAAGTTAAATAAGCAGAGTGACAATATACAGCCTTGATGCACTCCTTTTCCTATTTGGAAGCAGTCTGTTTTTCCATGTCCAATTCTACTTAAGTAACTACAATCAAAACAATAAGATATTATTTTTCTCTGATTATATTGCAAATACTTTTCAGCTTGGTGACATTCAGAGTTTGTGAAGATATAAGAAAATGGCACTCAAACGTAGTATTTGCTTTAAATTTTTGAAGGATGATTTTGCCAAATTACAGGTCTTTGACTCATTACTTTCACTTCATGGGATTAGCCATTAGGATTATCTTTATAAGTATACATAAAGTTCTATGTAGCAATTACATTGTAGCTAAAAAAGGAAACAGACTAAATGTCCATTGGCTGAATAGTGGTTAAATAAATGTTTGCAGAGTAGTAAAGTAACAGAAAAATCACATACACAAAAAACCCTGGTGTGTTTTATTGATATGGTCGACAAAATAAAATATTTAAGTATATTTAAGTATATTCTGTATTAAATATTTTAAACATATGTATTAACTATATTGACCATACTAAAATTATATTAAATTTAAATTACATTTAAAACAATATATTTAAATTAATAAAAGTAATAAACTATAATCACATTAAGTATATAAAATAAACTTTTCAAAGTTTCAAAATTTCAGATATAGTGCATTCCCATTTCTATGGTTTACATAAATATTCAAAGATAATTAGAGAGCTTGAAGGGAGTGGATTTTCAGTCTTCTAAATTAAAAAAAAATTAACATAACCATATAAAAATGTAACATATAGCCACGAGTAAATGTTACCTTAACATTTAAAAGAGTTAAACAAAATTGTGGAAGTGAATAAAAGCAATTTGACTGCAGTTTAATATTTAGGTTAGTCTCTAGGACAATTGTAACCTCCCAAAGAATACAAATGTTTGCATCACATCCATAAAGCATAAAAATTATTACAAACAGTTGCAGACATGTGGTATAGAGCCCATGATTTTGCCTTTTAAGACAGGATCACATTGATCCAGAGCTCTGCAGCTGCCAAGTTTTCTGACCCACATTAATGTAACCACATAATTAAATTCATCACTTCATTATTTCCTCACAATACCAGAAATTTGGTAGGATTTAAATAATTTTTACTGTTTCACAGATTGACATCTAGATAGAGAAAACATCTGATTTTCAAAGTCAAAGCAGAAAAATGATTTGTAGAACTGAGACCAAAAATCTATTACACTAGAGACTTTCATTTCCCTGTAAATTAAACTTCACTTTGATTCTATAAGCTCAAATGGAACTTGTAAACAAAAAATATTTTTACACAGATGGTTAGGTTTAAAAAAAAAAAAATTAGCTTGATTTCTTTCTTGGTATTTTTCAAGGTAAGTGTGTGTGAATAAATTTGGGAAAATGTTAGATGTAATAGTACATTGCTTTCTATGTTTAAATATTTTGCAGTTGTTTATATGAACATAAAATTGATAAATCCAAACCAAGAAGAAATGCAGGCTTTTGTTTGAGTCATTTGCTTTCTTCTTGTCTTCTAAATGAAAAGAAAATGTAACCTGCCAATTATTTCACTGAACAAATGACTTATTTGTCTTAACAGTTATGTTCTAAAGGAGATCAGGAAGAAAAGATAAAATTATAGATTGAAAAAAGTAAAGAATGTGAAATGTTTGGATCTATTGAGAAAAGTAATTTCTCTTAGGCCATTTCTATTTTCTTGTAATATTCAAACATGGCTACATTCACTCATGTGTTTCCCTCTGGATGATTATGGAAAATCTGAAGGGATTCTTAAGGTCATGACAAGGTCAATGAGTAATATTTAAAACTATAGCAAGAGGGAGAGCGATTTTCAACTTCTGCTGCTCTTTACACAAGTTGGAAGGAAAACAAGACCCTAGAGATCTCATTATAATGACAGAATTGAACTACTGATAATCATGATCTTGTTTTCTCTATGTCCACAGGGATTCAACTCTTTGAAGAGTAGAGCTGATTAACATGCTCTCCCCATGCTGTATGCAGTTATTAAAAAGTTTCAAATGAGTTTCATTATCACTCACAAAATGGAGCAGTCTCTAGGGTTTTAGAGGAGAATCAGTCAGTTAAGGACCGATGGCAGTGGAAAGCTAACGTGACTCAGCTCCCATCACTGTTGTGTTCCCTTTGCTTTACAAATGCCTCTAAGAGCTACCCAGCAGCCCTGAGGATTTACCCAACAACATCATGCACTCCATCAGATCTCAACTTTCCCAACATAAGTAGAATAATGATCCCTTTGCTTTTAAATGGCATTTTGTTGAGCAGGGATTTAATGGGAGTTTCTAGGAGGCCTGTTCTCTGATCAGTGACTTTTTGTTCTTTTGTGCTTTATCTTCAGCAGCAATTCCCATAAAAACTCCTAATGCAGAATTACTCCAGGGATTCAGTAAACTTTTATTTATCAAACATGTTTACAGGCATTGTGAAAGACAATTTGTATATGAATAAACATTATGTTATCTGTCTTTGAGGATTTCACAAGGAAAGTAAGGAGGATGATAAAGAAAAGTTACAACACTGTGTCAAAATTACCACCCTATTCAAGACAGAGAAAGAGATGAATATTGTGTTATTGGTTCTATTGTACTTCTTGATTGCACACTATTTTTCCACTCTACAATATATTTATTTCTCATTAAGCATTGTGTTTACTGTTGTATTCCCAGTGCCTAGCAAAGTTAGTGCTTGGTCATTAATCAGTAATTGTCAATTATGTCAGTCAATCTATAAGATGATAGTAAATATAACATGCTGAAGACTTGCAGTCTTTTACAATGAACATTTTGGGAAAAAAAGGTATAGGTAATTTTTAAAGGAATAGGCTGTAAGGGCAAAAAGGTACTAGCTTGCTTCACCAATTAGAATAATAAAGAATGCACTGAATAAATCATTACAGTAAAGAATTTACTTCTGGTGAGAATGGATGTTAGTTGCCTATGAGGGTTTGAACAACAGAGTGTCGAAGGATATCAGAGTTGTTTATTGCTGCGAGGTCCTGGGCAAACCTACACCTCTAGTCCTAGGTTTTCTCACCAGTGAAATAGGGGTGTTAACGTGGGTTAGTGTAGGAATGAGGCCTTGACCATGTAATCTTCTGTTATGGGCTTTATGACTTGAAAGACCTTTTAACTTATAGGGTATTGACTAATTCTAGGAAGAGGTATGAAGGATCTATTTGAATCTTGATGGGAGGTGTGCTATGAATTCTGCCAACATCAGTTGGAGATTTTTCCCATAAAGTAGGTGGCAGCTGATTTCATTAGGGACAAATGAACAGTGCTTCCAAAATCAGTTCCAATCCTGTCAGAGACTGAACAAATAAAAGATGTCTAAAAGTTATTTAATTCACCTGGTTGATTACTTTGATGACAAGTGTCCATTTCTAGAACTTTTTCCCCTTTTGAGAGAAAGAAATTTTGGCATGATACTTCTCTTAGAAATCTCAGCCTAATAAATGGATAGGGTGGACGTAAGAGTCTGTATCTCTCTAAAGGCCTAAGCTAAAGGAAATAAGTTCAGAGATACAAATCTCGAGGTTCATTGGAGATCTCTACTGTGTGAAATTTCTCAGTTCTCCCAGTCAGGGGCTGTTTTATTGTAGTGAGGCTGAGCACCCAGAGTGTGGCTCCAGATGAATTAGGACTAGAAGAGATTCATCCTCAATCAGGAATAATGTTTTCTAAGTTAATGTTTAAGGGGACTTCCCTGGTTGCTCAGTCAGTAAAGAGTCTGCCTGCAATGCAGGAGACACAAGTTAGATACCTGAATTAGGAAGATCCCATGGAGAAGGAAATGGCAACCCACTCCAGTATTCTTGCTTGGGAAATCCCATGGACAGAGGAGCCTGGTGGGGTACAATCCATGGGGTCACAAGAGTTGGACACGACTTTGTGACTAAAGGATTGGGAAGAGCACCTAAAGTTCTTTGGAACACTGTCTTTGAGAATTGGGAGGACTTTGGAAAGGTGAGCAGAGGTCTAAAGTTTGCAACAGTATTGAATAGCAGAAACTAGGAGGATTTAGTTTCACTTAGGAGGCTTCATTTACTGTAATTAAAAATTTTGATCATCTTTCTTGTAGTTGACTCATCTAGAGTATGAAAAAGCTGGTTTGCCAGATTAACTAAATCTGGATTGGACACAGTTTCTTATTCTATCTTGGTCCCCTTTTGACAAGACAGGAGAGTCCCAGTTCATCTATTAATAAACATAGAGTTAAGAGCTACCTGAGCAGAATGAACATCTGAAGGAATATCAGAATCTTCAATAAAAATACTGTGAAGTCCACTATAATATTCATAACCAGGTTCATCAGATTTTTTTGTGCAAACCTTCTCCCATCAACAAAGTTGAAAAAGCCAATCATTTGATGAAGCTGCCTAGCATTTGCCCAAGCCTGAGTATATAAATTAGTGGACTGATCTCCCGGTTGTAATTCTAGAAACCTTTTGGAATTTTCCCAGTTAGTGAGTTTCCATTCAATGCTGGGCCTAGCCTTCACTGCATATACACTAGCTGATACTAAGTCAGAGAACTCAGATTGATAGATTTGAATGACTGTATTAAATTCCTCAGCAAATCTGTGAGACTATTTGGTTTCTTTAGGAAAATCCTTGACTTCAGCTCAAAGTTGAGCTTTAGTTCTGAAAATATAGGAAACTGTTTAGCTTCTGGATCCTCAGAAGGCTTACATTTAAAGGGACAGGTTCTGATAATTCAGAGGAAAGGGGAGTGTGGAGAGTTTCAGAAAAAGGGGAAGTTTTGGTGACAGAATTATTGTGGGGGACTTGAGGATATAGTGAAGGCACAGGTATCATAGAAGGGAAGGAAGATAATGATGCCATAAGTGGAGCCTGAGACAAAGAAGGCAAGCTAGAAGAGCCTGAGCCTGCCTGAGCCATTTTATTTTTCCTTAGTCATTT
Source organism: Muntiacus reevesi (assembly GCF_963930625.1). Classification (NCBI taxonomy): domain Eukaryota; kingdom Metazoa; phylum Chordata; class Mammalia; order Artiodactyla; family Cervidae; genus Muntiacus; species Muntiacus reevesi. Next base: position 31,661,366 of record NC_089268.1, on the reverse strand, counting down.
CTTTGCCTTCGTTAATTTTAAAATCCTACTTTGCAAAGAGGCAATTTTAGACTACAGATTTGAGGGAAACCTTGAAATATCAGTTAAAATAACTATTCCATTCAGTTCTGGAAATTTACTGTGTTATCATAGGCCAATTCAGTTTTGAGGAAACTAAATTTAGGGATTTCAAAAGTCCCCCATAATGACCATTGATATTCCAAATTGCCTTTGGTCATGTCTGTCCACTTAGTTACAAATGTGTGGAAGGAAAGACCACAGTTAGGTCAGGGTGCCTGTTCTGTTCCATTCAGTTCAGTCACTCAGTCGTATCTGACTGTGACCCCATGGACTGAGGCACGCCAGGCTTTTCTGTCCATTGCCAACTCCCAGAGCTTCCTCAAACTCAAGTCCATCGAGTCAGTGATGCCATCCAACCATCTCATCCTCTGACTCCCTTCTCCTCCCACCTTCAATCTTTCCCAGCATCAGGGACTTTTCCAATGTGTCAGTTCTTCGAATCAGTTGGCCAAAGTACTGGAGTTTCAGCTTCAGCATCAGTCCTTACAATGAATATTTCAGGACTGATTTCCTTTTGGATTGACTGGTTTGATCTCCTTGCAGTCCAAAGGACTCTCAAGAGTCTTCTCCAACACCACAGTTCAAAAGCATCAATTCTTTGGCACTCAGCTTCCTTTGTAATCCAACTCTCATATCCATGCATGACTACTGGGAAAACCATAGCTTTGACTAGACAGACCTTTATCAGCAAAGCAATGTCTCTGCTTTTTAATATGCTGCCCAGATTTGTCATAGCTTTCTTCCGAGGAGCAGGTGTCTTTTAATTTCATGGCTGCAGTCACCAACTGCAGTAATTTTGGAGCCCAAGAAAAGAAAGTTTCTCACTGTTTCCATTGTTTCCCCATCTATTTCCATGAAGTGATCGGACCGGATGCCATGATATTAGTTTTCTGAATGTTGAGTTTTAAGCCAGCTTTTAAGAATCCGTCTTCATTGTGGGAGACCTGGGTTTGATCCCTGGGTTGGGAAGATCTGCCGGAGAAGGGAAAGTCTACCCACTCCAGTATTCTGGCCTGGAGAATTTAATGGACTGTATAGTCCACGGGGTCACAAAGAGTCGGACACGACTGAGTGATTTTCACTTCACTTCATTTTCATTTTCCTCTTTCACTTTCATCAAGAAGCTCTTCAGTTATTCTTTGCTTTCTGCCATAAGGGTAGTGTCATCTGCATATCTTGAGGTTATTGATATATCTCCCGGCAATCTTGATTCCAGCTTGTGCTTCATTCAGCCGGCATTTTGCATAATGTACTCTGCATAGAAGTTAAATAAGCAGGGTAACAATATACAGCCTTGACATACTTTTTGCCCAATTTGGAACCAGTCTGTTGTTCCATGTCCAGTTCTAACTGTTGCTTCTTGACCTACATACAGATTTCTCAGGAGGCAGGTAGGGTGAACTGGTATTCCCATCTCTTGAAGAATTTTCCAGTTTGTTGTGATCTACACAGTCAAAGACTTTGGCATAGTCAATAAAGCAGAAGTAGATGGATTTCTGGAACTCTCTTACTTTTTCAATGAGCCAACAGATGTTGGCAATTTGATTTCTGGTTTTTCTGCCTTTTCTAAATCCAGCTTGAACATCTGGAAGTTCTCAGTTCATGTACTGTTGAAGCCTGATTTGGGGAATTTTGAGCATCAGTTTGCTAGCGTGTGAGATGAGTGCAATTGTGGGGTAGTTTGAACATTCTTTGGCATTGCCTTTCTTTGGGATTGGAAAGAAAACTGACCTTTTCCAGTCCTGTGGCCTCTGTTGAGTTTTCCAAATTTGCTGGCATATTGAGTGCAGCACTTTCACAGCATCATCTTTTAGGATTTGAAATAACTCAACTGGAATTCCATCACCTCCACTAGCTTTGTTCATTGTGGTGCTTCCTCAGGCCTACTTGTTTTTGCATTCCAGGATGTCTGGCTCTAGGTGAGTGATCACACCATTATGGTTATCTGGGTCATAAAGATCTTTTTTGTTTAGTTCTTCTGTGTATTCTTGCCACCTCTTCTTAATATCTTCTGCTTCTGTTGCGTCCATACCATTGCTGTCCTTTATTGTGCACATCTTTGCATGAAATATTCCCTGGGTATCTCTAATTTTCTTGAAGAGATCTCTAGTCTTTCCCATTCTATTGTTTTCCTTAATTTCTTTGCACTGATCCCTGAGGAAGGCTTTCTTATCTCTCATTGCTATTCTTTGAAACTCTGCATTCAGATGGGTATATCTTTCCTTTTCTTCTTTGCTTTTAGAATCTCTTCTTTTCTCAGCTATTTGTAAGGCCTTCTCAGACAACCATTTTGCCTTTTTGCATTTCTTTTTCTTGGGTATGGTCTTGATCACTGCCTCCTGTACAATGTCATGAACCTCCGTCCATAGTTATTCAAGCACTCTATTAGATCTAATCCCTTGAATCTATTTGCCACTTCCACTGTATAATCATAAGGGATTTGATTTAGGTCATACCTAAATGGTCTAGTGGTTTTCCCTACTTTCTTCAATTTAAGTCTGAATTTGACAATAAGGAGTTCATGATCTGAGCCACAGTCAGCTCCCAGTCTTGTTTTGGTAACTCCAGAGAGCTTCTCCATCTTTGGCTGCAAAGAATATAATCAGTCTGATTTCGGTGTCGACCATCTGGTGATGTCCATGTGTAGAGTTGTCTCTGTGTTGTTGAGCGCCTATAGGGGGTGTGCTTTCAAGAAACTTAACTGGGATCTCATTTCCTCTAGAGTGGAGAATAATTTTCAAATAACTTAAACAACTTACAGCACAAATGACTCAATTCAAACAGCTTGCAAGCCAATCCCAGCCAGAATTAAGAATGCAGCTGAGTTCCAGAGGAATAATGGGTAAGGCTTTTTTTTTCCCCCAAAGGATAGGTGGAGGACTTCCCTGGAAGTCCAGTGGTTAAGATTTTGATCTCACATGCTGAGTGGTAAAAAAAAAAAAAAAAAGAATAGGTGGAAGGCTGAAAGACCCAGCACCATTTCAGAGAAACAACCCCTATTCAGGAAGGAATGTTTTGAAAGCTAACTGGCTTCAGGAGAAGCAGCCCCTGTCCGTGAAGGATTAGCCTGAAGGCTAGCCAGTGTCAGTGAAGAGGTCTGATCCCAAAATCGGGCCAAAGTGCCAAAAGAGTACTTGTATGAGGAACAGGGCCTTAACCAAAAAGACAAAATCTTTAAATAGATCCCAAATAAAGCCTGGAGAGCTTCAAACAAGACAGAGAAAGGAAAAAACAAAGAAAGAATAAAAGAAAAGAAAGGCCACTTTCAAATCCAGAAGACATAACTTCAAACTCTGGCGTCCCTTAAAAAAGCAGGGAGTGACAATGATCTTAACTGTGCGTAACTCATCTGTTTGTCCACCAATCCTGGAGACTTCAGAATCTTTCCTGGTCCCTGTCTGGGTCAACAAGATATTGTCCTGAAGCAAATGGACTGCTAGATATTTCTCCAACAAAAATGGATTTACTTGAAATCAGTGGAGAAATGCAGTTCAGGGTCTGCTATCCTACCAACCCACATTCAAGTCCTTATAAAGCAAGGGAAAGCGAATATTTTACAAAGGAAAAGGAAATTAGGAAGGCGGTGGATAAAAAGAATTCATGGCTTTTCATTAGCTGCGTCTGCCAGTAAAGAAGAGAAGTCTTTCTTCTACTGGGCTCTGCTAACAATGCAAAGTGTGAGAAGGGGTGATAGCTCCCCCTTCTGATGTCCAGATTCTATTTAATGGATGTTTCCATTTACTAACTTTTTACTTAACAAAGCCAGTCCTTTCAGTTGTTCTTTATACTCCATTCTACCTCACCTATTCAAGGGTGTTAATTCCATATTTATCCATATTTTATCCATATCCATATTTATCCAGAAATTTATCCATATTTCTATTATGTCACCAAATTCTGTTATTTCATCCTTCCCAGGAGAAAACAAATATACCAGTAATTCTAACATCTTAAACAAACAAACAAAACAAAACAAATACCTCAAACCTTTCCTGACCTCACTTCCCCAACCAGGTGCATTTCTAGTAATCATTCCCCTTCACAGAAAAATTTCTCAGAAATAAACTCTTTTGGACTTCCCTGACAGTTGGGTGGTTAAGATTCCCTTCCATTGCAGGGGCCATTATTTTATTCCTGGTTAAGGAAGATCACACATGCCATGCAGTGCAGCCAAAAAATAAATAAAATTGTTAGTGCTTTATAAAGGAAATAAAGTAATTCTATTTCTTCTATTCTTTTTAAATCTATTCTATTCTGGAATTTGACTCCACCACTAAACAAAAACAGCTTTTGTTAGTGTCAGAAATTGCCTCCAATTTGCCAAATACAATGGCGAATTTCAAGCTTGATCTTACCTCTCCTAGGAAAGCATTTGACCCAACTTGTCACTTTTTCTTCCTTATTACACTTTCTTCACTTGACTACTTCCATCAATAAATACTAAGTGTATGTTGAAGGGGGAGGGAGCATGAAGAAGATGTCTTTTATTGTTTGTCTCTAGACCAAGAGGATTCATGTAGAGAGACTGCTGTCTGGTTGGTTGCATGGAGTTCCTAGACTTTTAGCTAACTGCTGGGAATGACATAAATTTTGGAGATGTCTCTGTTTTGGAGGCATTGAGCATATCTGTGCATGTGTGCAGAAAGAAAAATAAATTAGTATTTGATAACTCTAAGAGCAGACTACAGTCTTTTGATAGAAACCACACAAATCAAGTCTAACTCTTCCATGTGACATTTTCCCATATGTTTAAATATATTTGCCGTTTCTGTTTCTCATTTTGTTCCTCTGATCCTCAGTAGAAATGGTTATCATGCATATAATTTTGGTACAAAAACTCGTTAGACAGAATTATAAGGATGTTATTGTTTAGTCACTAAGTCACGTCCAACTCTCTACCACCCTTTGGACAGTAGGCCACCCGGCTCCTCTGTCCATGGGATTGCCTACTCAAGAATACTGGAGTGGGCTACCATTTCCTTCTCTAGGGGATCTTCCTGACTCAGGGATCAAACCTGGGTCTCCTGCTTTGCAGGCGGATTCTTTGCCCCTGAGCCACCAGGGAAGTCTTATCATAAGGATAGATATACTTATGATAGGGGGCTTCCCTGGTGGCTCGCAGGTAAGGAATCTGCCTATAATTCAGGAGATACAGGAGATACCAGTTCCATCGACGGGTGGGGAAGATCCCCTGAAGAAGGAAATGGCAACTCACTCCAGCATTTTTGCCAGAAAAATCTCATGGACAGAGGAGCCTGTCAGGCTACAGTCCATGGAGTCAAAAGAGTCGGCCATGACTGAGCATGTACACATATTTATTATAAGGATTGAACTGAATTCATTTATTTATGCTTGATACAATGAATACATGTCCTCAGTTGTATTCTTAGGGAAATAACTTCTAAAACTATAATTTCTACTATCCCGTAAAATGTTTTAATAACATGCAGTAAAGGCTTTTGTATCAATGTTCAATCTCATCCTGTAGATTTAACATTCTTGATTACTCTTATAATTAGGTTTATATTTAAATTTAAATATATGTCTCCTATATCATTTGCAATTTCTTTCCCATTGTGTCATCTATGAATCTAATAAGGCTGCCTTCTTTGCCTTCATCTCAGGTTATTGATAACTGTATATTAGCAAAATTAATATTTATATCTTATTACAATAAGCTTCTCTTCTTGAGGAAAGTTGTTCTATTAATCAACTTAAATTAGACATGAACAAATAGAACTCTACTATTTTTCCTAATATTATAAAAGTATATCATGAAAAACTTCTCAAATTTTAGACTGCAGGTAAGATTATATTTATATTCAAAACATTTCTTTATCAATCTGACATCTCTATAAAAATATATGTAGGTGAGCACGTAGAGAAATTAGAACCTTTGTACACTGCTAATGGGATGTAAAATGGTGCAGTCACTATGGAAAACAGTAAGGCAGTTATTCAAAAAATTAAAGACAAAATTTCCACATGATCCAGCAGGCAGTTCTTCAAATTTTAAAAGTAGAATTTCCATATGGTCCAGTAATTCCACTTCTGGGAGTATACCCAAACTGAACTGAAAGTGGGGTCTCAAACAGATATTTGTATACCCCTGTTCATGGCAGTATTATTCACAATAGCCAAAAGGTGAAAGCAAACAAGTGTCCGTTGAAAGATGAGTGACCAAACAAAATGTCGTATATTTATACAATTAAATGATATTCATTTTTTTAAAAGGAAGAGAATCCTTACATGCTACAAGATAGATGGATCTTGAAGACATTATGCTAAGTGAAATGTCAGTCACAAAAATACACAAATACTTTATAATTCCACTTCTCTTAGGCACTTAGAGTAATCAAAATCATAGAGACAAAAAGTAGAATGGAGGTTGCTGGGAGCCTGGGTGAGGGGAAAATGGGTATTTTTTGTTTAATAGGCACAGAGTTTTAGTTTAGAAAGACAAAAAATATTCTGGAGATGGATGATGGTGAAGGTTGCACAAAAGTATGATTGTATTTAATGCCCCTGAACTGTACAATCAAATATGGTTAAAATCACAAATATTATGTTATATATTCATCACTACAATTTAAAGAAAGCAACATTCAGAATGTGCTTGTTTTGCTTAGTTGCTCAGTCCTGTCCAACTCTTTGCGACCTCAGGGACTGCAGCCCTCCAGGCTCCTCTATCCATGGGGATTCTCCAGGCAAGAATACTGGAATGGGCTGCCATGCCCTCCTCCAGGGAACTTCTAAACCCAGAGACTGAACTCTGCTTTCCTGCATTGCAGGCAAAAAAAAATTACTTGGATTAGGAAAGTAGATTCCTAAAGATTCTAAAGTTCTCAGAATTGCAAATAAACAAAATTAGCTTACATTTACAATTAGTAAAATTAGACCTTATTCTAAATGAATATATTTGTTATATTTTTAATAATCACAAAGTAACTAAAAATAACTTAGTTATAGAATTTGCCTGTAAATCATTTTCTACCACTATAAAATCAAACCAAACATATGAAATTGCTGAATCAATTAATCCTTCATTAGGAAAAATTAAAAGCTATTTCAATTTTATTTTTCTTCTGTATTCTCAGAACTCATCAAATTTCACCGACTTTGGTGCTGAAATGCACATTTGCTTCTAGATATTTGATAAATTATTTATTTGGACCTTTAGCAGTGAATTTATCTTCAATGAGAAAAGTAGTATCTTATGTTTACATTATAATCTATTAGCATTTTGCTTCCATTTACTCATTTAGTGATACTTATTTCTCATAAGAAGGAGAATAGAAATTAGGACTTGACATATGCGATTTATTTCTCATATCACCATTATTCTGTGGCAAAAGTACATGATATCACTGTGATGTTTTAAGGAGAAACATAATAAATGTATGTTTCAATTATTGTATTTTCTAAATGTGTTATGTATTATAGAAGAAAACAAGGGAAAAAAAGTGACAGAAGCACAATTAAATATCTATAATGTGAACAAATCACTTAATAATCGAAAGAACCAACTGATACATAAGCACATGTAACCCTCAACACTTTGATGACTCCTAAAGGTGATATGGTAAAATGTACAGTGTGGTAATCCAATACTTATGGTATAGACTATGTTCTCTCAAGAAGACTAAAATGCGATGAAGCTGTTGTTCAAGAAACATGTGTATGAAACAAAAAATCATTGGAAATCATTAAAGATGTGCTATTTTAAACTCTAGGCTGTGTTCTGGAGTTATGAGAATGGTGAAAATATTAATAAATGGGGAGAATATGAAAAATATTTCAAGGAAGTGAAAATTAATGAATGCCTAGGATTTGATCTATGAAGGAAATAAAAAAGAATGTTTCTAACGAGGAGGAAAACATGAGGGTAGAGAATGGAAGAACTTCCCTGGTGGCTCAGATGGTAAAGAATCTGTCTGCAACGTGGGAGACCTGGGTTCAATCCCTGGGTTGGGAAGGGATCCCCTGCAGGAGGGCATGGCAACCCACGCCAGTATTCTTGCCTGGAGAATCCCCATGGGCAGAGGAGCTTGGCAGACTGCAGTCCGTGGGGTCACAAAGAGTCAGACATGACTGAGTGACTAAGCACAGAGAATGGAAAATCTGAGTTTAATCCTAGAATAAAAATCATTGTGACTTATAATATTATGTTGACATAAGTGTGGTATTGAAAATTTTAAACTAGGGTTGTTAATTTCATATCCAAATTTAAAGTTGTTATATTTCAGGGTTTTGGTAAATTCCCTCGAATTGTGTGAAAAAAAAAGTGTGTGTGTGTGTGTGTGTGTGTGTGTGTGTGCGTATGATATTACCAGAGAAATGATTGCTGGCTTTTGTCATATTCTTAGAAAGGTCTAAGTTATGCCAAATTATACAAACATAAAAATAAAGTTGAAAATATTGAGGTTATACAGTTTCTTGTGAATTGGAAGACTAATTCTGGATACTTGTTCAATAAATAGGTTTAGGCAACAAAAGGCTAATGTAACTTCCCATCAATAAACTTTTATTTGTGGGAGGTAATCAAAACAGTTGTGGCTCAGCTGGTAAAGAATCTGCCTGCAATGTGAGAGACCTGGGTTTGATCCCTGGATTGGGAAGATCCCCTGGAGAAGGGAAAGGCTACCCACTCTAGTATTCTGGCCTAGGATATTCCATGGACTCTATAGTGTATGGGGTTGCAAAGAGTTGGACATGACTGAGAGACTTTCACTTCACAATCAAAATAGTTCTCTTGAGGGATGATGGAAACAAGACAAGTCGAAGAAAAGTTAATAAGCTGCATGAACACTAAACATTTACAAAGTTTATCAGCATATTCCTCATGTCAAATAACAAAATTCAATCAAATGAATTTTAAAGACCTAGTTGGCTTTACTGAAGGATTCATGAATCAGGTAGCATCTCTCCGAGCAAATAAAAAATACCTCTGCCTAGCTGTAGAAAGGAAAAAAAATTAAAGGCATAAAAGGGGCAAAATGACAACAACAAACACCCAAAACCCAAAGGAAATTATTAGCAAAAAATGCTTTGTTTCAGGCAAGGTTGCCCTTAGTGTTAACCAGATAATTCCAGGTTGTCTGAGTAAAAGTTACATTCTTGGTGGACTGAGATGGCAACTATGTTAGCTATTCAAGTCTTTGTACAGTTACATGGACTTAGTATAACTGACTCCATTTTGGGCCTATTTTTTCTTTTTAATATTTATTTCCTGATTGAAAAGACTCTTGCCAGTAACCTTTTAAAGGCCTCCTTTACCTCTTTGTTTCTAAGCGTATATATCAGGGGATTCAGCGTGGGTGCAACAATTCCATAAAAGAGGGAAACCATCTTTCCCCGGTCCTTGGAGCTGGGTGAAGGTGGTTGCAGGTACATGGAGATGGCTGTACCATAAAAAAGTGACACCACAATTAGATGGGAGCCACAAGTTCCAAATGCTTTTTGTCTGCCTTCAGCAGATTGGATCCTCAACACTGCTCGGGCAATAAAAGCATATGATATAACAATAAGTGTCAGGGGTACTAGATGGAATAGCACACTTACAAAGAAGAGTTCAGCCTCATTTGCTGTGGTGTCAACACACGACAATTTGAGCAGAGCAGGGACTTCACAGAGAAAGTGATCTAGTACAAAGGGGCCACAGAGTGGCACTTGGAGAGTCAGGGTAGACAACCACATTGAGTTGCTGAAACCAGTAATCCAGGAGGCAGCTGCCAACTGGAGGCAGAGCCTTTGGCTCATGATGACTGAGTAACGGAGAGGTCGACAAATAGCTACAAATCTATCAAAGGACATGACGGCCAGCAGAACACATTCGGTGGCCCCCAAAGCCAGAAACATGAACAGCTGGGCCACACAGCCACTGTAACTAATTACCTTCCTGGTGCTGTGTAAATTTACCAGCAATTGTGGAACCGTACTTGTGGTGTAGCAAAGATCTAGGAGTGACAGATTGGTAAGAAAGAAATACATGGGAGTCTGGAGTCTGGAGTCCAGGCGTGACACTACAATAATGATCAGATTCCCAAAGATAGTCACCATGTAAGAAATGAAGAAGACCACAAAAAGTTGAAACTCCAGCCATGGTCGATCTGAGAAGCCTAAGAAGATGAACTCCAGGGGGATGCTCTCATTTACTGGAGTCATGATCAGTGTTTCAATCCTTGATTTCCTGAAACATAAAAATTCAGAAGGTCAATGAACAAATACCTGTTTGAAGACATTTACAGAACTGCTATTGCTTGTAACATGAAAAATACATAATTATCTAAATATGTCTAAAATTCAGTCTTTCTATCTCTATATCAGCACTTCAAAAAGAAAAGCCAAAATGTCAAAAGAAAATACCTGATTTAAACAGTTCCAATAAAATTTGTTCTTTGATTTTTCTTTTCCTGTCATTTGGTTAATTTTTGTTTGTAATACTTGCCACCTAGATAGCAATTAGGAATTTTCAGTCCTGAATATTCATTGGAAGGACTGATGCTGAAGCTGAAACTCCAGTACTTTGGCCACCTGATTCGAAGAACTGACACATTGAAAAAGACCCTAATGCTGGAAAATACTGAAGGCTGGAGGAGAAGGGGACGACAGAGGATGAGATGGTTGGATGGCATCACTGACTTGATGGACATGAGTTTGAGGAAGCTCTGGGAGTTGGTGATGGAAAGGGAAGCCTGGCATGCTGCAGTCCATGGGGTTGCAAAGCACTGGACATGACTGAGCAACTGAATTGAACTGTTCAGAGTCCTTAGCTTGCTGGAGGTACTAATACATTTGTTCCTCCAAATCCATGAGGGGTTGATTCCAGGACCCCTGTAGATGCCAAATTCCAAGGATGCTGAAATCCCTTATATAAAATGGCATAGTGTTTGCATATAACATATACACACCCTCTCATATACTTAAATCTTCTCTAGGTTACTTCTATCTTCCCAGGTGGTGTTAGTGGTAAAGAACATGCCTGCCAATGCAGGCGACCTAAGAGACACAATTTTGATTCCTGGGTCAGGAAAATCCCTTGGAGAAAGGCATGGCAACCCAGTCCAGTATTCTTGCCTGGAGAATCCCATGGACCCAGGGAAGTCTGGTGGGCTGCAGCCCACAAGGTCACACAGTATCGGACACAACTGAAGTGACTTAGCTTGCACACACTAGGTTATTTATAAGACCTGATATAATGCATATACTATGTAAATAGTTGGGCAGCAAATTTAAGTTTTGTTTTTTGGAATTTTATAGAATTTCTTCCCAAATATTTTCCATCCTCAGATGCAGAACCAACAGATAAGAAGGGGCAATTGTATAAGCCAAACCCACCAGTGAAAGTTTATTCATCCCAAAATTGTCTACCTTGTTAACACTACCTTAAAGTATTTTTACTATTATTTTGTTGATATAATGATGTGAATTTAATGATAGGAATGTAAGTTTTGAATAATTATTCAATATGTATTTTAACTTTGCTCACTTATTCTACAGCTCTCAGGACAGTGTTAATGAAAGCTTTTGCTATGCCTGTTGCTATACAACTATCAATAAAATGAGGTCTGAGATATAGATATAAATATGAATCTGAAAAAAATCCTCAATCTTCAAGAGAAAAGACAAACTTCTTAACATCTATTTAGCATGCTTCCATGTGTTTACATAAGGCAATATAATGGTACGTTTTCAGTATTCACGTGTACAAAAATTACCTAGAAATATACAGAGGCATTAAAGTTTAACTTCGCAGAGTAGCAAAAGGGAGAGGGTAAATCAGACTTTAATATTTAACTTTACTCCTGCTCATTCTATTGTTAATAAACAAGTATTATAATACCTATCTTAATAAAAATTATTAGGTATTATATAGTAACTTTAAATGTCTTACTTGTACTCTGCATTTTGCTATAAGGATCAGTATTGCTTTAGACTTTAATACCATAAGAAAGCAAATCTGATATGAATATAGTCTTTATCTCTTAGTAGATCCTTGATTAAAGATCTGAATTACAGCTCTACACAGAGATTTTCTAAAGGCTGGAATATGGGAGCATTGGGAACCTGTTGGCAAAAAAAAAAAAAAAAACTGCCACTGATTATAAGAATTTTGAAAAGCAGGACAAATGTGTACCTAAGGATATTTCAATTTATACCACCTAGTTAAATATAAATATTATCACCTGCTTTCCTGTACATCAGTGACATTGCAACTACTTCATGACTAAGACTCAAGAATTCATAATGAGCAGATCCAACAAAGTCTTAAAAACTTTTTTAAAGCTTTTGCTATGGAAAGAGTTTCCAGATAAGAAAGACAAAAGTTGTAGTTCCCATCTTGCCACTAAGCCACAACTGGGCAAGATAACAGCTTTGGAAAGTAATTTAATCTTCTGAAACACTGGAATTTTCTGTTTTTCACTTACATTTCATTTCATTTACATTTATGTTTTCTCAAGAAATTACCATGCCGCTGTGAATGTATAAAGTTCTAAATACTTCTTGCTGGAGCATAAGAATAAATAATAGTAATTTTTTTTCACACAACATTGTAAGTTAGTTTAGAACAGAGAGGGAAGTTTTGTTTGCATTTCACAAGAAGTTAATTTGGGCAGAAATTTGAATTAGGAAGCTCAAAGAGTTCATTTTCCCAAGTTAGTACATGCATATAAGACTGAAGGTTAGAATTCAAGACCGTTCTACTCTAAAATTTTAACTTTCAGTAGAGATAACAAATATATGCAAAGTAGTGTTTGAAATTAAGAGGCTGAGTCAATTTTTTCTAAAATACAATGCTGAAAGAGTCCATAAGCTGAGTGCTCAGAATAGCCAAATTTCAGTATGTTTTACAGAAACATTTTTAGAAAAGTGCTCTACATACCTTCATTTTAAGCACTGGCAATAGGATGATTTGTGTGTCTGTATGTGTCCAAGAACCTTTGGATTCTAATAGCACTAATTAGAAGCATGTGAAGTTAACAGCCTCTTCATAAGCTATTCAGTTATAAAATGGATATGATTAAGTTTGTTCAGTCCTTTGTTCCAGTCTTTAAGTGGCAAATTACGAGCTCTCCATTCTGGATTAACTCAGAAAATAGAAGAATAGGAATAAAATATTGCAGTCAATCAGAATAGATTTTTCTAGCATCGTATTGCAAATTCTTACGGTAGTAACTACTATTTTCAGAATTTTCCTCACCAGATTTGCAAACTAAATGAGGATAGGAAATGTTCTCTGTTAATGTTGGTGTGTGCTCTGGCTTAAGGGAAAGCAGCAATCCTCCTGTGTTTAATGGTAATTGACCATGATATCCAATGGGAAGAGGCAGAGAGGAGCTAGGTCTCCATGAAGGGATATTTCACTTTTAGCTTAGATTTACTCTACAATACCCTTTCTCTGGAGACTGTCTCAACTTTTTCCAAAACAAAAAAGAACAAAGTAAAATACTTTATCAAATAATGCTTGGATTTTGAGCTATCAAACTGGAAGTTAGGTTTTTTTTGTAAGCTAGTTAGTGAAGCCACATAAAAAACTGAAATTCTATCTGAGGTCAATTTCTATATAGTGAAATAGACTTCTGTTTAATTTACCATAGAAATATTTTTATTACCCTGATTTACATAAAGCAGTTTTATTATATCCAAATATTTCTATCATTTTTTTTCCATAGATTCTTGCTTAGTGTCTAGCATTTCTAGGCTTAGTTAAGAAGCTCTCTTTTGGTTTAATCTAGTTTCCTATTTGGGTTTGGGGCAGGATTTTAAAAATGATTCATATTTTTCTAAAGTCTCTTCTATCCAGGATTTATTCTTATATGTTCTACTCTGAGGTTCCAAAACAATTTTTCATGAGTAGACACAAGAAAAACATATCTATAATTATGAAAAAAGCTAGTACCTACAAAATAAAAAGGGTTTGTAAAGTCTAAGAAAAAATACAAATAGCACAGTAGAAAAATGTCAAATAATATGAACATACAACTCAGAAGAGCAAATCTGTATGAGATTTTGCATTTCCAAATAATCAGAGAAATACATTATGATAATCACTTACTAGATTGAAAAAAAAAATGTAACCAGCAGTAACTCCCAGGCCTAACTTTGCTTGAGAAAAATGGCTACTCTCAGAAATTCTGGATAGAAATTCAAAGTGTCACTAGAATTTTAGAAATAAATAAGACAGTTAATATCCATCAGCCTAGCAATATCATTCATGGAAATTTATCCTATGGATTAAATTATCAGTCTATAAAGACACAAGAACAAAGAGTTTTATTGCAGCAATATTTGAAACAGCCAAAGATGGAGAAAAACTTACTCCCTCGAAGAAGAATTGACTGAATAACAATCTACACCAGTGATTTGCCAGCAATATTACTGAGTGAGAAAATAAAGATGCAAGAAAGATTGGATGACATAATCTTTAAAAAATAAGAATTATTTTGGCTGTGCTGGGTCTTTGTTGCTGCCGCAAACTTTTCTCTAGCTGGGGAGACCTGAGCCACTCTTTATTGCGGCTTCTCACTATGGTGACTTCTCTTGTAGAGCACGGCTTCTGGAGCACAGACTTCACTAGTTGTGGTAGGGTGGGCTCAGGAGTTGTGTTTCCGAGGCTCTAGGGTAGAGGCTCAATAGTTGTGGCGAATGGGCTTGGTGGCTCTGCAGCATGTGGGATCCTCCCGGATCAGCGATCCAACCCATGTCTCCTGCATTGGCAGGCGAATTCTTTCGACTGAGTCACCAGGTAAGTCCTCAGCATAATCTTAAGTATTTAAAAAAGGACTGAAATGCTCTAAATATGATTTTAGGTATTGTATGCCTATATAGGATTATATGAGAATGAAGAAAATATGAAGGATACTTATTAGATGTTTAACATGGACAATCCATAGGGAATAGAGGCTGATATCTGTAGAAGAAGGAAAGCTTATCAAGTAAAACAAGAAAAGGAAAAAAATAAAGATTTAATCCACAAAAGATAATGTATAATAACTCTTGACTTCATAAACCAGTAACAGAGCTCACCTCTGAGTGGGCATGAGGGTGTAATTAGTCAGGGGGAAAACGCTCCTTTTAATGTAGAAATTCCTTTTTGTTTTCACAAGTTCTTATAATGGGTAATTTAAAGGAAATAGAAGTTTAAAAGAAAAGAGAAGACCAAACAAATTAGAAAATATGGATATAGACAAGTCTTTAGTTTGCTGAATAGACGAAGATAAATAAGCCAAAAAATTTCAGTAGTCTTAAAGTAAAACATTTAAAATAATGCCCATTTAACTAGGGCCTGGAACTAAGAAAGAATCTGCAGAGTTTAATAATAATAGCAATAATGTCTCATTGATGCTCACTAATGCCAACAACACCCTATAAAATAGCAACACTTTTACCTTCCTTTTATTGATATGGAAACTGAAACATAGAGAAGTTAAACTTTTTAAAATTCACGAAGTATTTCAGGAAACTGGAGATATACTATGAAATGGGTATTGAATTTTATCAAATGCTTTGACTGAATCTGTAGGTTTTCTTTCCAATTTAAAAAAAAAATTGACACATAGCACTGGTTTTCAAATGTTATTCCACTCTATTCCTGTGATAAACCCCAAATGTTGACAATATGTTATACTTTCTATGTAACACTAGATTAAATTTGCTGATGACTGTTTAGGATTTTTGTATGTATTTTCATGAGCTATCTATCTGCAATTTTCCTTTCTTGTAATGTCCTTGTCAGATTTGTTATCCAAGTTATGGTGACCTTGTAAAATGAGTCATAAAATTGTATCAGTTATCTATTTCCAGAATAACTGTGTAAGAAATAACCACAAAATCCCAGGGTACACAAAAATAGCAAGATGAAAAGTGATCTGATAATCTGATTAATAAGCATTTATTGAGCTGTCTTCTCATGGCTTTTAATTTAAAATCACAGTGAGAATAAACATACACATATATACACACACATACACAAGCATATGTATAATATTTATTTCTCTTGGAGGAAGTTTAAGCACCATAGCTGAGAGATAAACAAATGCGCACAATGAATGAATCTTGATGTTCATTTCTACTTGCTCTATGGAAAAGATGAGTCTATGAAGATGAAGCACAGTTTAGTGAAAGGAAGAATTTATAGAGAATGAAAATGAAACATTTCTATTTTTATTACAGAGAATATTCTGTTATTCCTAGGAGATGGCAGAACAGTTAGAATACAGTTCATTATTCCTACTTCATATGTAAATAAGTAAACTAAGTGAACTTTTAAAACATTATAAATTAAGAAAAAGGTGATTCTGGATATCGTAATGTAATTAAGGACACAGTGACCTTTCCCTTTGAGATACGACACTCAATATTTATAATCTATAACAGTGATTCTAAATTTTCTAGAGAAGAGTGCTATGAAAATTGTTCCTTGTGGGGGAAAAAAGGGAAAATTTGAAACGTATTAGGTGCGAATTCCATAGGGAGCTTCCAAAATTGATATATTCATAGAGATTTATACTCTGTGTCTTGATTTCTTGCCTCCACTTCAAGATACCATTGACTCTAGAGTAATGCATATCTACGTAGTGTAGAGATGATGTAAAAAGTTAATTTTTATCATTGTTCAATAGGGAATGATTCTAAAAGGTATTTCATCTCTATCCCTGAGTCATGAAGATCTCCTGGAGAAGGGCATGGCAACCCACTCCTGTATTCTTGCCTAGAGAATCCCACGGACAGAGGAGCCTGGCAGGCTGCAGTATGTTGGGTTGCACAGAGTTGGACATGACTGAACCAACATAGCATGCACGCAGCATACAGTTTATTTTTATGGCAGTAGGACACATACTAAAAGTTGTTTTTAGTGAAAGACATGAGAAATGCTAAACCAGGAATATGTATATTCAGTACATGGGCAGCATTAATAATGTCCTTAGTAAACATTATCACGGCTTAGCATCACCTTTCACTTAGTTTATAAATTAGGAAGAATCAATTATATTCCATTTTTTCTACCTTCTTGTGTGAATAATAAAAACTAAACCTAAAACTCATTCTTATAAGCCCTAATTAATCTAAAATAAAAACTAATCTATTTGGACAAAGTACAAGAGTTAGTGCTCAAAATAGGAAAATATTCACTTTATGTCTAAAAATGATATGTTTTGAGAAAAACTTATTAGATATTTGGTATTTTTTCTAGGGCATCTAGATAAGTCTGCTGCTGCTGCTAAGTTGCTTCAGTTGTGTCCGACTCTGTGCGACCCTATGGACGGCAGCCCAGCAGGCTCTGCCGTCCCTGGGATTCTCCAGGCGAGAACACTGGAGTGGGCTTTCTTTAATATTTTTGGGTAGGCTTAAATGAGAACTTGCTAAATCCATGCTTTATCCAGTTCTTAATGATAACACTGACCATGCTCCCAAGTTTTGGAATCCTATTCACTTGTCATGAAATTCTAACATCATATATGTTTTCCTAGGTTATGAGATGGGATTTATCTGATTGACAACATTTCAAGTCTGAAGAAACATGTTTGCCTTTAAGGGTCAAATATATTTTCCTTACAACTGGTGAGGTACTGCAATTATTAATGAAACTGTGAAACATTCAACATACAGAAAACACTCAACCATAAATATCCCAACAGTCCCCCAGAGTTCATCTTATTGTGGCATTTGGCACTATAAAAGCACATTTGAACTTTCTAGGAATTTTTCTTCACTAATTCTAAGTTCATTCTTTTCACTTATATTGAGCCTTAAAGTGAAAATAAAGTCACTCAGTCTTCTTTGACTCTTTACGACCCTATGGGCTGTAGCCTGCCAGGCTCCTCTTGGAATACGCAAGAATACTGGAGTGGGTTGCCATTTTCTTCTCCAGGGGATCTTTCCCACCCAGAGATCAAACTCAGGTCTCCCACATTGCAGGCAGACTCTTTACTATCTGAGACACCAGGCAATCCCATACTGAGGACCTAATCAGTACAGATCATTGTGTCAGAAGCTGGACTAAGTACAAAAATGCCTGGTGTTTACATTCATGGCTAGTATTTTGCAAGCATAGGTCACTGTCTGATCCTGGATTGCAGACCTCCTTGTGATGAATTCTTGACTTAGAAGGACTTGAGAGGAATACAAGTGATGGTCTACTCAGGAATTTGCACTTTCTCTACCTAGCTAAACCATTGAATTCCCGCATCTCATTAAGTCCCTTGCTCTGTTATGTCAGAACACGCCTTTATTTGCTAGGTCTAGCAGTATATATAGAAGGTGGATCAAAAGACAGTCCCCAGATTTGATGACTTTTTACTCTACTTCTGCCTCTCCCTTCCCTAGTACCTTCTTCATGGCCTCTTTAACATCTTTGTTTCTCAGTGTATAGATTAGGGGGTTAACACTGGGAGTGACTATTGTGTAGAAAAGAGTAAGGAACTTGCCCTGGTCCTGGGAATAAGTGTTTGCTGGCTGGAGGTACATGTATATAATCGTCCCATAGAAGAGAGAGACAACAGTGAGGTGGGAGCTACAGGTGTTGAAGGCTTTCTTTCGCCCGGCAGCTGACTTGATCCTCAGCACGGCTCGTGCAATATAACCGTAAGAGACGAGGATGAGGATGAGTGGTACCAGGATGATAAAGACTGCCAAGGCAAATGCCAGTGCCTCAAGGGTCATGGTATCGACACAGGCAATGCCAATTAGTGCTGGCATCTCACAGAGAAAGTGGTCCACCCGCCGGCGCCCACAGCGAGGTAGCATCAACGTCTGCGGTGCCATGATGAGAGAATTGCCGAAGCCACTCAACCACGCCACTGAAGCCAGCTGCCCACAGAGTCGCGGGTGCATGATAACAGCGTAGTGCAGGGGTTTGCAGACTGCAGCGTAGCGGTCATACGCCATGACAGCCAGGAGCACACACTCCACTCCTCCCAGAGCCAGGACGAAGTAGAGCTGGATGGCACACCCCAGATAGCTGATGGTCTTATCTGTACCCCAAAGGTTGTAGAGCATCTGAGGGATGGAACCTGTGGTGAAGCACATGTCTAGGAATGAGAGGTTGGCCAAAAAGAAATACATGGGTGTGTGTAGCCGGGAATCTGCAACTGAAAGCAAGATGATGGTCATGTTGCCAAGAAGAGTCAGCAGATAAAAAGTGAGGACAACCACAAAGAGGATCAGCTCTAGGTGGGGACGATCAGAGAAGCCCACCAGGATGAAGCCTTCAAAAGCACTTGTGTTGTCATTTTCCATCACCTGTGGCCACATGTTACCTGGTAGGAGAAAGATGAGTATCTGTGAAGGGCATAGATATACAGCCTTGAAATGGAATGACTGGTAAAATGGTAGAACAGAGACTTCTGTGGAAATGTTGGATGCTTGACCCAGAAGTTCAATAGGTGTTAGTTAAGTTACTACTGGATCTGAAAACATTATTTGGGAATTTTCAGGCTCTGGACTGTGGTTTTTTTTCCCAATATTTTGCATCACTGTTTCTAGTTCTGCAAGATGTAAAATGTCACTTTCAAATCCTGATTATTTTACAAGGGAATAAACACAAAATTATCCACCTTTAAAAAAATTTTAAAGGGAAGCCTTGAATTAATTCTTCTAGTGGCATGTAATGTATAGATGGGAATAGTGGCTTATGTCTTTGGATCAGAGAACCAGTCTTGCTATTAGGTGAAATTTCATTCTGTACATTTAATGGATAGAACCCCATGGATAAGTTCAAAATCTCTCTCCAGCTTCCTCGTAGAATGAAGATTTGATCAACCTTATGTAAATAAAGTGCATAAGCATTTAGGCTGTGAAGTATTGGCATAATAAATCTAATTGCCCATGACACAGTTATGGTCTAAAGTTCAAGAAAATATCCCCCCAAAACAAAATAAAAAGCAAACCAAAACAAAAATCCTCTAAATGATAGGAAAGAGGCGTAGGTTATATTTCTTCCTACACAGAATCCCTAACTTACCAAATTTGACTGCAACCTCAGAAATCCCATGTCCACAGTTCTTTCTCTTTCTTGGGACTTTACTTGGAAGTCCAAGTGAGATGACCAGAGTGAAAACAAAGAGAAGAGAAAGATGACATTTAGGAAATCTATGAGAGGGAGAGACAGCAAGAAGGCAACTGTACCCAGCAGAGGCAAATCTGAATGAAGAGAGAATGTTGATAAGTACACAATAGTTATACCACCTGAAGCCCCCAAATATCCACATGCCCCCTCCCACTCAGATAAGGAGTCAGAGAAGGAGCAGGCCAGGGGTAACTCTGATGTACGCTCTGTACAGGAAACACTTGAAGAACGGAGGGTTCACATTTGAAAAGGAAGAATTTATATTGGTTTCAAAGTTGATATTAGATTCGATTCTTCCTTTTCTGCCTCACCCTATGGAGTAAAACTTTCCATTCAAAATTCCCTGAACTAATTATTTCTAACAAGCGATGGGAGAGTATATGGTCTCAGAGGAAATATCACTTTACTAACACACACACACACACACACACACACACACACATTACAGATTCATCCTAGAGAGAGATGGAGAGAGAGCACCAAATCTTCCCCTCCTGGTTTCATCAAGACCAGTAGTTAGTGATAAGCATTAAGGCATGGAACTTGGTCACCTCATAATTCAGAATAGAACCTAGAATCAATGAAAAGATGCATAAGGATCTATATTGCATTTTTAGAGCATGTAGTGCAGAGAAGTACTATTCATGGCCCTTTAAAATTTTGTTGAAGATTAATTTTCTATGCAAATTTAAGGTTCATAATAATAAAGCTTAACTTGAAAGAGAGATTAATTTTGACATTCAAAGTTAATGTACAAACTATCTGTTACAATCGTAAGGTGAACAATATGGAAACTATTGCATCTCAAAAATGTTTTCTATATTTAGCTTTCAAAGACTTCTAAGGGAGATGAATCTCATGTTTCACCTCAACAGCCAGAGATTTCAGCTGGTATACATGAGATACTATGTATAAATGTGCTTTATACTTTGAAAATATTGTTAGATTTTGATAACCAATATTATTAATATCCTATGGCCGACTGACTTCAGTGACCATTTCTATAGGTTTTTATCAAGTAAAAACAGAACATATATGATCATTATCAGGTCAAATACTATGTTTTAAACATACAAATATTAATGTCATATAGTATAAACTTAATACCACTAGTTATATTGGTAGAGATGGAATATACTAGCTAGAAACAGTGATGGTATTATCATCTCCTTTAATTTATAAACAAATGACATGCAATGATTGTTTTCTGTTAGCAAACACTGAAATACATAGATGAGCAATCAAAGCGAATCAATATTAATTTTGTATTCCTGCAAATTTCTTGACACAGTGGGGTGACCCATTCCCCTGAGAATTGCTTCTTTTACTTACACTAAATTGTTAGCTTGCATACCATCTCAATCTAATGTTTTGTCATGAAAAGTAGGGAGAAATACCTAGAGAATTTGATGCTTTCAAGAATTTCCTTTCCGAGATAATAAGTCCTTCTGAGAAACGAAGATGAGATCCTCATGGAGCACTTAATGAAGGATGTAGAATTGTTAGCCATGGAAGAAACTTTTGAAGCAATCTTTAAATTTTTTTGCCACCTCATTCTTAGCCATTTTAGTCACACCTGGCCCATCACTAACCCTAACCGATTACAAATACATTTAAACTTGTAACTGATGGAAATAATATAGTCACAGAAAGTTATTTTCTGTGAAATAAAATAATACAATCCAAGCATTACAGTGATTACAAGAAATGTTTCCCAGTTGTGATATGATATCACAGAATGTTATCAGAGCGAAAGGGTGAAAAGATAGAATTGGAGGCCCCACAGAGAGGATGAAGAAAATGAGGAAGAAGTACTGTAACTGAAGAACCAAAGAGATTCAGGATGCAGGAAATGGCAAAGGGATTTTCTTTACTTGAGGAGGCACTGTTAGTTTTTTAGGCACATGACCCCAAGGAATCAGAGCCTGTGCTATCAATGTCAGGCTTGAAGAAACTTCCAGTTGCCCTCCGACTCCTATCGCTGATGATCCTTCAGCTCTGCCATCTCCCACCTCCTCTCCTTTCTCCAGTCAGTAACTTTTCCTGCCTGATCACTGATGCCAGCCCCTGGATGCCAGCTATTGGACTGTACTGTACATTTCAAGGTCCTATACTGTAAGAGTAAAAATGTTTATTTTTAGTGTTGGTTTGTTTTTATGTATTATTTGTGTGGAAAGTATTATAAACCTATACAGTATAGTACAGTACTGCATAGCTGATTGTGTTAGCTGGGTACCTAGGATTACTCCGTTGGGCTCACGAATATGCTCTTCGAACCGAACTTGTTTGTATGTAGGGAACTTATTGTATTTCTCTTTGCTAAAAAAGGAATCTTTCTAAAATATGAATGCTATACTGTCAGTACTTCAAGTCCTGAAGGGACTCATTGTCTAGAGAAATATACACTTATTTCTTAATATTGATGCTACTTCTGGGCAAATTTACATTTCCAGCTCTTTCTAAAAGAGATTCTGTTTACTTTATATTCCAAATATTTTGAACTAGTCAACATTTCCCCTAAACAATAAAAAATTGAGTTATATCTGAAAAATAATTTTGAATAAAGGGGAAGGAGAATAGCCTTTGGAGATAGAATAGCTCAAACTCCAGAACAGAAACAATGCAGGCTTAAAAACTAGAAAGTTTAAAAACTAAAAGCTTTACTATCACTGGGGAGAAAAATTACTTTGAAGGATGTTTGTGAAAGTTAAATAAATATTAAATATCGAACATTTGTCCTTGACAATATATAGTAGATCTTTAATAGTTGTGATTTTTCCTAACTATATATCTTCTTATCACATTCACTTTGATGAGGATATTTGTTCTATAAAAATAATACTCATAGAAAAAGCAAGGGAATTCCAAAAAACATCTATTGCTGTTTCATTGACTATGCTAAAGCCTTTGACTGTGTGGATCACAACAAACTGGAAAGTTCTCAAGGAGATGGGAATATCAGACCACCTTACCTGCCTCCTGAGAAACCTATATGCAGGACAAGAAGCAACAGTTAGAAACTGGATATGGAACAATGAATTGTTTCCAAATTATTAATTAATTTATGCTTTAGGACTGTGGTGTTGGAGAAGACTCTTGAGAGTCTCTTGGACAGCAAGGAGATCAAACTAGTCAATCCTAAAGGAAATCAACTCTGAATATTCACTGGAAAGACCGATGCTTAGGTTGAAGCTCCAATACTTTGGCCATCTGATGCAAAGGGCTATCTCATTAGAAAAGATTCTGATGCTGGGAAAGTTTGAGGGCGAGAGGAGAAGGGGACAATAGAGGATGACATGGTTGGATGGCATCACTGGCACAATGGACATGAGTTTGAGGAAACTCTGGGAGATACTGAAAGATAGGGAAGCCTGGTGTGCTGCAGTCCATGAGGTGCACAGGCTTCTCTAGTTATGGCCCATGGGCTTTGTTGCCCTGCAGCATGTGGGAATCTTTGCTTCCTAATCAGGGATCAAACCTGCCTCCCCTGTATTGGAAAGCAGATCCTTAACCACAGGACCAACAAGGAAGTCTCTATCTTCCCCTAATGTTGAATCTTGCATAATCATGGTACAATTATCAAAAAATGGAAAGTTAATATTGATAAAAGGCTATTAGAATTTTACAAATTGTCCCACTAATATTCTTTTATTGCTCTAGGATCCAACACAGGAAACCACATTGCATTAGCTGTCACATCTCCTTAAGTCTCCTCTAACTTGGGGCAGTTGCTTATCCTTTTTTTTGTCTTTCATGACCTGGACCCTTATGAAGAGTAATAAAGTGACCATGATGTTAACTTTGATCATTTGGTTAAAGTAATTTCTACCAGGTTTCTCCATCATGAAGTTAGCATTTTCCTTTTGTAACTAAAGATTACTTTGTGGGAGAATGTATTGAGATTATGCAAACATTTATTTCTGATCATGTTTTTACATTTATCTTAGCATTCATCAGTGATTCTTCCCTGCAACAAATATTTCTATTGCATCTACTTTCTATTTCCATCACTCTTTCTTCACTTAATAATTGAAATTCTATTGTAAAGAAGAGCTATTACTACTTCTTCTGTTTGTTTAACCTTTCATTAAATCATTATTTAATCAGTATAAACTTGTGAATATTTATTGTATTGGTTATAGTCCAATACTACCATTATTTTGCAGCTGTAATTGTCTTATATTTGGCCTTTAAATTTCCTTCAAGGTGGCTCATCCTTTCCCCATGTTATGTTACTTTATGAGCATTTCCTTGGGACTATAAGATATGCCCCATTCACTCTGTGTTTAACCTACTGTTATAATTAATTAATATCACTATTTATACTGCTGCTCAAGTTGTCCCATCTTTGGCCTTTGGGAGCTCCTTCAAGCTGATTCCCATGTTCTTTCAATGTGCCCTGAACATTGCTGGCATCTTGTTCCATCACTTCATGGCAACAAGAAGGGGGAAAAGTGGAAATGGTGATAGATTTTACTTTCTTGGGCTCTAAAATGACTGCAGACAGTGATTGCAGCCATGCTTGCTCCTTGGAAGGAAAGCTATGACAAACCTAGACAGCATATTAAAAAGTAAACATGTCATTTTGCCAACAAAGCAATGGTTTTTCTAGTAGTCATGAACCGATATAAGAGTTGGACCATAAAGAAGGCTGAACTCTGAAGAACTGATGCTTTTGAACTGTGGTGCTGGATAAGACTCTTGAGAGTCCTTTGGACAGCAAGAAGATCTAACCAGTCAATCCTAAAGAAAATCAACCCTGAGTATTCACTGGAAGGACTGGTGCTGAAGCTGAAGTTCCAATTTATTCTGGCAAAGATTGAGGGCAGGAAGAGAAGGGGAAAAAGAGGATAAGATAGTTGAATAGCATTACTGACTCAGTGGACATGAATTTGAGCAAACCCTGGGTATAGTGGAGGACAGAGGAGCCGGGCGTGCTGCAGTCCATGGGGTCGCAAAGAGTTGGATCTGATTTAGGGACTGAACAACAACATTGCTGAACACTTCTCTACTCTGTGGATATCCCAAGATCATCTTGTGCTTTTGTAGTCCAAGCCCTAAAGCCAGACATTTTACCAAGGACCCCAGGTTCCTTTTACTGTATTAGAGAATGTATTCAGAAATCAAAATCTGGGTGCTAAGTATGCTCATTGCTATTTTATTATTCTTTCTAGGCTCTCTCAGCTAACAGAGTTTAGAAACATCTATGTATACTCACATATACATTCACACATATATTCTTATTTCTTTATATCTGTTCATCTGTTTGTATGTTTGTGTGTGTGTGTGTGTGTGTGTGTAGCCACAAGTTCATACTGATGCCTCCAATTCCAGTAAAATATCACAGAGCTTGTTCTAGCCTCCATCATTTCCTTATCTGTAACTTTCTCTCTGACTGTGAAAAGTTGGCTCTCATGATCTGTAACTTATTTACTTATCTGGTCAGTTCTAATATACACTCAGTTTCAGAAGTTCTAACCCCTACTCCTGCCAATAACAACTTCACTAACTAGAGAACACTACTTGTGCACAGTTCTTTTTTTTCACCTTAGAGTCGTCTATACTGAGCGTGGTGGTCAAATGCTCTTTCAGAAAGTTAATTTAGCCTAATTCTTTTCTTCTTTACTTTCTTTAGCATGGCTATGCTGTTCATCCATAACACTGGTGGGTTCATTTATTACTGTTTGTATCTCTTTTGGGTACCTCACATTCGGGTTGACTTTTAATTATTTATTTAAATTTTAAATATGTGAAACAGTATCATGGTTATAAGGTTAAGAATTATATAAAACACTGTATTCAGAAAAGGATCACTCCTCTCTTATCCCCTTCTTTCTTATATGAAAGGTAACATATAATACATGGTCTTTGTATTTTGCTTTTTTACTTAACAATATAACCTGTAACACTCAATAGTTCATACAGATCTTTATCTTACTTTAAATTATCTTTATTTTGAAAAAATTATATATTTTCAGGAATTTGAAGCAATAATAATACAGAGAGGTCCTGTGTACCAAATACGCCACTGGGACATTTAACGTAAATATAGTACCATGTCAAAACAGAAAATTGACGTTGGTACAATTCACAGATTTTTTTTTTTTTTTCAGATTTTACTGGTGTCACATGTACTCATTTGTGTGTGTGTGTGAGTCCATGCACACCTCCACAATCAAGATACACAGGAACCCAAATGGAAGTGAGAGAGTCAATTCCTAGGTAGGTTGATAAGAAAAGTTTGGGGTCCCAGAGGAGGAGAGGGGGATCTGAAATTCTCAAGGAGGAGAAAAGGACAGATTTTTTTTTTTTTTTTAAGCCCAGAGCTGATGACTGCAAAACAAAACAACTCTTCTTGCTCAAGGATATGCTTTCCCTTAAACTCTGTACCAATGATTATAAAACAATGTATCCTGCTTGAGGACTTGTTTCTCCTTGAGAACCTTCTGACTAATCCTGTCATTTTAAAACCTATGTTGTGGAAGTGGGTCTGGTGAGACCTTTCTGCTGTTAGTTCTAATCTTATTAATTTAAGATTTATGTTGTGGGAATGGGTCTGGTAAAAGTATATAAGGCCTTGACAAGACTAATTAGTGGGGCACTCTCCGCCCCCTTCTCATGTCTATGTCAGAAGCTTTCTCTGTCCCTTTTTCACTTTAATAAAACTCTGCTACACAAAATCTCTTGAGTGATCAAGCCTGGTCCTTGGTCCCGAAGTTAAATCTTCTTCGGAGATCACGAATCCAACATCGTTCACCGTAAGCTTTCAGAAGGTTAGCCAAATATAACAATGAGGAATAAGAGAATTTTCCAGGAAGAATATTTTAACTGAGCCTTTATTATTTTAGTATTATTTTTGTTGCTATTCAGTTGGGAAGTTGTGTCCAACTCTTTGTGACCCCATGAACTGCAGCACACCAGGCTTCCCTATTCTTCACTGTCTCAAGGAGTTTGCTCAAACACATGTCCATTGAGTCAGTGATGCCATCCAGCCATCTCATCCTCTGTCACCTCCTTCTCCTCCTGCCTTCAGTCTTTCCCAGCATCAGGGTTTTTTCCAATGAGTCAGCTCTTTGCATTAGGTGGTCAAAGTATTGGAGCTTTGGCTTCAGCACCAGTCCTTCCAATGAATATTCAGTACTGATCTCCTTTAGGATGGACTGGTTAGATCTTGCTGTCCAAGGGACTCTCAAGAGTCTTCTCCAGCACTGCAGTTCAAAAGCATCAACTCTTTAGCACTCAGCCTTCTTTACGGTCCAACTCTCACATCCATACGTGATTACTGGAGAAACCATAGCTTTGACTATATGAATCTTTGTCAGCAAATGAAGTCTCTACTATTTAATACACTATCTAGCTTTGTCATAGCTACTTTTCCAAGCAACTAAAACATCTTTTAATTTTGTGACTGTGGTCACTGTCTGCAGTGATTTTTGGGGCCCAATAAAATGAAATCTGATACTGTTTCCACATTTTCCCCATCTATTTGTCATAAAGTGATAGGACCAGATACCAACATAGTTTTTTGAATACAGAGTTTTAAGCCAGCTTTTGCATTCTCCTCTTTCATCTTCATCAAGAGGCTCTTTAGTTTGTCTTCATTTTCTGCCATTAAAGTGGTACCATCTGCATATCTGAGGTTATTGATGTTTCTCCTGACAGTCCTAATTCCAGCTTGTGATTCATCAAGCCTGGCATTTTACCTGATTTACCCTGCATATAAGTTAAATAAGCAAGCTGACAGTATACAGCCTTGACATATTTCTTTACCAATTTATATTAGTTACCGTTTAAAACACTAACTTAAGTTTTTCTACTTTCTATTTTCCTCAGTTGTTCATTCCTTTCCAAAGATGGTACAGGGAGGGCTATGCATGGCTTGGGGGAGGGAGATGAGGGTGTGGGGCTAAGTAAGGGTGGCAGGTAGGACTGAGTTCTAGACTGCTACTCCCTCCAGAGATTGCGCTGTACTTATTGTGCACCAAGTCACTCATTTTATTTGAACATTGCAAAAAATCTTTCAAATTTCACATGAGCATTGCCGACTTTTTGAAAAAGTTGCTTGTATTCATTTGCATTCTGGATTCTCTTTTAATTGCCTGAAAATATATTCCTTCATTAGTCAGAATCCTTACAATGATTATGTATCCATTTTAACAGCTGTATAATAACTATCCACAGTCCACGTACTTCAGGTAATTGGCATCATCAGACATTGCCACATCCTGGTCCTGTACTTTATATCATGGTCCTGGGAAGTCAGCAGAGTCAGAAATCAGAGCATTCCTAAAAGCCCTTAGTATCAGAGCATTCCTACATCAGAAGGGCTAAGAGCTACTTTGACTGTGAACTTTATAACTATATCTCTAAAACAACTTTCTCTTAGTTGACAAAAATTTTTACAGCTATTTCATTACCAGTTGATGTGAGAATATGACAGGAGGAAGTTGGAGTTAGTGGTTTTAACTAATTATGGATTAGTTTTTGTCTTGCTCTGTTTTTTGTTTTTACAAATTTTGTGAATACATGGGTTTATGTGAACACATTGCTAGAATCCTTCCTTCCCAGATTCTTAGAAAGGGCCCATGGAAATAATAGTCTGAAGATTAAGCTCAATCAGTATAATGGTAAATCCACCTCCGACATTGCCCATGAAGCCACCCACATCAGCAAAATCTATGCTGTTAACTACAGACTTAGCTCAAATCTGCTACAAGAATTCTGTTTCCGGGAAAGATAAAATTGCTTTCAGAAGTCCTCAAGAACTAGAAAAGGCATAAAAATAAAATAATTTGTGTTAAAATATCAGGGAGTCATGGTAACAACAAAGATAAAAATATTAAGATTCAATTAATGTTCCATAGTGAAGAACTTGTGAAAAAGTGAGCTGACGTTGCTTTTTCTCTAAACTTTCTGATTCCGTATGCAAATAAGAAGCTGATGCCTTTAGCTGGTAAAAGACTATTAGAAAAGAATAGAGGGGGGAAAACTCAGAAATTTGTCGTTCGTGTACAGCAAAGTGGCAAAAATGAATTGAAAGACTGAACTACAAGGCAATTTCCCCCTAAAGTTATTTGACAAGCCTTTAAATAAGAAGGGAAACTTGAAAACTATGTCAAAATCTCTCAAAAGATTGAGAAATCAATTGGGACTGAGAAGTTAAAGTTTAGAGTAGTTAAAGTTTAGAGTTTATGATTAATCCAGAAGTATAATACTGTCTAGGTCTGTTGACATTGTTGTGAATAGCAGAATTTCATTCTCTTCTATGCTGAATTTTATTCTTTCATATGTGTGTGTGTATATTAATATCTGAAAAAAATCAAAACACTAACTGTAAAAGATATATGCATCCAGTGTTTATTGCAGCATTATTTACAATAGCCAAGATATGGAAGCAATCTAAGTGTTCATCAAGAGATGAATGGATAAAGATGTGTACTAAATATGTGTTTCTTTTGGCAGAATGCAGTTAGGCAAGGAAATCATTGTGATGTCTGTCCATGGGGCAAACTTCATCATTCCCTTTTATTTCTTGGAATACTACCACTCTCTTGGGACTCTAATGCTAAAAGTTCATTTTATTTATTTATCTTTTAGCTATGTCACGTGGCATGTGGGATCTTAGTTCCCTGACCAGGGATCACAGTTTTGCCCTTTGCATTGGAAGCACAGAGTTTTAACCACTGAACCACCAGAGAAGTCCCTAAAAGTTTATTTTAAACTTTAGTAGAGTTTGAATATATCTCTACCCCCATTTCCTCCTAGATAAGCCATTATCTCCAGCCTTTTGTAACATTTCTCTTACAGAAAACACAGCTGGTTTGCTTACCTTGCTACTGCGGACTTTTATTCCCTGCATACCTCACTGTTGCAGGCTTTTGTTCCAATATGCAATATTAAAAAGTCAGATAGTCAAAGAGTAACAAACCAAATAAGCTTCTTTTAGAGGTTCTTTCCAAGTAAAAGAAGAGAGCTACACTAATTAAATTGATTTCTTAAAAATGAGTCTTGGTGGTAATGAAATGGAGCAGGACTCTATGCTCTTGGTCTACCATGTCATCTCTCTGCCTTTTGTCTGTGGAAAAACTGGCCGAAGAATAAATTAAATCAGAGAAGTGAGACAGTACAGGAAATAAGGAAAACAAAGGAGACCAAGTATTGGTTTAGTCATTAGCATAGTCAAAGACCTTTAGTTCCTTCTCAAGGGCTATAGATAGTATTCTGAACCATATCCTGGGGACTATTTATAGATACTGAACTCCCACCAGGCGGAGAGTTCACTACATGGTGACCAGACTGTGGCCATAACAGAAGCTGCCACAATTCCTCAAGAAATGGAAACAAACATACCCTGGAATTGAAGATTGACTGTACTTAAAAAAATCAAGATGACGCTGGTCAGACCACCAATGACCCATTCCAAGATGGCTGTGCTGTTTCTGCATGTAGGTCCTTCCTCAGCCTGTAGAAGTTCTTGCCCACTGATTGTCAGTGAAGTTGGCCTTTGGACAGGAGTCTGTCCCCTCCTTGCCCTGTGCTGGTTGCCAATATCCAAAATAAAACAAACTTTCCTTTCCACCACCTGGCCTCTTTATTGGCGTTTTGAGTATTGGAGCACCTGGATCCCACTTTCAGTTACAGTAAGAAGGGAGGCACATAACTCTTTGGTAGCAAAGCCAGAAGGTTAAAAAAAAAAAAGAACAGAAGTGGGACTTCCACTTTTGTAATCAATTTCCTAACACATTTTATTTTAACCACTCTAAGCCTCTATTTCTATATCTATGTATCTTTGGAAATAGTGAATGAAATAATTGAATAATGGATGACTGTGTCACAGGGCACTTATGAGGACTGAGTGAAACAGTCCTTTCAAAGGACTCAGCACTGGTGTCTGGATAATAATAATAACCTCAATAGATCCTTCCCTGTTTCCAAGATCTTCAATAAGTGTGCATCACTTGGCAGTTTCTAAATTTAAAGAATTCTGAAACAATTTCAGTTTGTGTATACTTGGTCCATTCTGCAGAATAAGTATTTACCTTTATTCATATTTTCTTTAGTCCTTTCTTTACTTTCTTCTTACATTGTGATTTTTGTTCACTTAAATGCAATCTGTTAAAAAAAAACTATAAAGATAATTCACACTCTAGTTCAGTTTGTCCCCTAACCAACTTCAACCTTACTCCTACTCTTGTATAGAGAAGTAACCAGTGTCATTAACTTTTAAAACTTTTAAATATACACAAAGTCTCAATTTGTTTCTTTTCTAGCTTTACTTCATGCCCCATCTTCCACTAGATGTTACCCTCTGCCCCTTTCCAGATTGTTCATGTTCATGTTATTTCGATAATAATGTTAATTAAGAACCAGTCATTATTTAAAAAAAAAAAAAAGAACTAGTCATTATTCTTAAAAAAACTAGATATTTTCTCATGTAATCTTATACAGACACACAATACATGATAAAATCATATTTCAGGGTCTTAAATTATTGTTTTATAAAAGTAGGACCATGTAATGTATTTGTTTCAGCATTTTTGATTTCCTCATTCAGCAAAACCTCAGGAAAACGTCTCCAAGACATGTGTTAGTGCTATAATTCCTTGTTTCAGATGAATAAATATTTTCCATTCTGTGAATGTATTATGTAGTAAACTTGCTCTCAAAGGACCCTATATTTTTCTTCATCATTGGTCATTAAAGTATTTCTACATCAAACATTATTGTTCATTTGTCCTTTCTAGCGGAATGATTCCAGCAAATAACAGCACTAGATTGGGAGTTTATGTAGTTTTTAGAAGCCATTGCCATATTTTCCCCAGGAAAACTTGTAACTCTTTGAATTTCCACCAGTAACCTGTGAGTAGCACTTTTCCTTCATTCTCATTGGCAATAAAATTCAATTCTTTTGCTTCCAGTCTGGTGAGTATGAAGAGGCTTGTCATCATTATTATTTTTATGATTTTGAAGAATAACTTTATATGACAAAATAAAGAGAAATCTGTTTCCAGGTGCTTCTCAAACTAAGGCTGGACTCCATGGTTCTGGCTCTTCTTCTCAGATGGTTTTGGTGAGAAAACCTGGCCTTTTTGTTTCTCTTGCTTGATTGGGTGCCACACAGCCCGTCCCCTGAGAGGAGTTTGTGGCTCCGCAATGCAGTTGTATCCAGGGCTGTTCCTGCCTCAGGGCTACGTAGGCCAGGTTTATCATCATTATTTTAATATATCTTTCTCTATTTGAGAATTTGGTCACACTGTCTTATATATTGTGTTCATTTGGATTTGCTATTCTAAATCACAAAGAGACATGACTCGGTGGCTAAACAACAACAACAAATTGTCTATTCATACAATTGCTTTTTTATTGGGATATTTGTGGGTTTTTCCCATGCTTGTTAAAATAATAATCTTTTTTTCTGAATTATAAATATATGTCTTCTAAATCTACTCACCTGGAAAAGAAATTGAAAAGAACTTGAATATGATAGCACATAAAAATACAAATATATTAATTTGGCCAGAATAAATACTATAATAGAAAACATTTAAATCCTACAAGACAATCTATTTATTTGTGAGTTGAAGAAGAACTTTCTACCAAATCTGGAAATTTTAAAAATCCATGAAAAAAATATAGAATATATTGGTTCTACATAAATTCTTTAAAACTGCTTTATGTAAAATGTGTCATAAACCAAGTTAAGCAATTTTCTTAAGATAAATTAAATTGAGGTCTATTTTCTCATACACAAATCAAAGGGTTGGTACCATAACCTCAGATGGGTTCTCAGGAAATTTACACATGGAATAAAAATTCCTTCCTGAGAGAAATAGTAAGTAACTTTAGACTAGAAAACAAATTCCAATTCAATAGCAGAAAGTCCAAACTGTCTTTGAAAGATATTTTAGTCCCCACTGTCTTAGACAAAGTTGAGGATTCAGTCCCTGGAGAAAGGGTTTGCTGAGCATATCAATGACGAAAGAGGAGTATCACTTCATAAAGCTCTCCTCTTTCTCTCTTCCCACTGGGTATGTGGTTATTTGCTTTAAACTATGGGGGAAGACTTTTGCAATTCAGTGTTTGAGATTTCTGCCAGAGACCAAAACAAATACCAATATTGATAGAGAAAGCACATCCATTTTGAAAAAAACAAACAAACTTGAAAACAGCAGTTGGTGCACTAATTACAAGTGATGCTAGAACACCATTCAGATCATCTGTAATACTTCATTCTTATCTTCCAGTTAACTCTGAATGGAGACATCATGATTTGCTACATTGTAAGTGTAACTAAAAGAAGCTGAATGAATTTCATCAAATCAGTTATACAGCTAAATAGGATATGAAGATGTCATTTTATCTGTGCACTTTAAATTAGTCCTATTTTGAACTCAAGTCTTCTTGGACATAAAATTGATCTATCTCCAATGTTTAATATGGAGGTAAGTAGCATATATTTCAAAAAAAAATGACACTAAAATTTGAGTATTCTAAGCATGCGTTTCATGGACCGTTTATATTTCAGATCTCAGCAAAGACCAACAACCTATCCGTTAGAAAAGATCTGATTTATCTAGCTTCAGATTCTAAAAATCTTTTTTATATAATTTGTATAAGTATATATTTTATATGTGATATAGTTTATATATTATATCATATGTTTTAAGAATATATTACATATGTACATACAAATTATATTATGTACAACTATGTTCAAATGTTTTTTATACAAATATATTTTTAACATATCTGTAAAATCTAAAGGAAATAAGAACTTTAGAGCAGGTCGGTCTTAGGTTCTAATCTTTAGTCTGTTATTTACTAGCTCCAGGACCTGAGGAAAGTAATTTCTCTAAGCATATAAATTCAGTTCCTGCCTGCAAATTTAATCTTAATAAAATGGAAAAAATTTTTGACAAACTTCCTTGTGTTGATAAGACAATCTACAATGTATTAGCCATGTGAAAAATTACTCCTATTATTCATCTTTTGGGGCTTCCCTAGTGGCTCAGACAGTAAAGAATCCTCCTACAATATGGGAGACCTGGATTCGAGCCCTGGGGTGGGAAGATCCCCTGGAAGAGGGCATGGCAACCCATTTCAGTATACTTGCCTGGAGAATCCCCAGGGACAAAGGAGCCTGGTGGGCTTCAGTCCATTGAGCCACAAAGAGTCAGACATGACTGAAGTGACTGGGCAAAGTATCCGAGTTCCCACATCACAATCATACTTTGACTAACATAAGCATATTCATCCCTTTACTCCTGCAAGAATATGGTATCTATGTGGTATTTGGAAGCCTACCTCATAGGGATATGAAATAATTTGAGAAAATGTAACAGTAAACAGTTTTCATGCTAAAAGAAAAATACCATGCCCATAGTCTTACTGAAGGTAACTGAAATCCAAAGTTATCAATCAACTTGCTCAATTATACAATGATTTACTGGCTATTTGGGGACTAAAATTCTTGTTACTTCTATCGTCTCAAGTCTCTTTCCATAGTGTTGCTTAAAATGATGCTTCCAAGACTCTGTTGAACTTTACCTTTCTGAATGTTCAAGGTTAGATATGGGATAAGAGAATTCAGAAGAGAGATGATAGATATAAGATTAATGCATCACAGATAAAATTTCTTAATATCTCATCAGCAACTTTCTAAACTTCTATCAACTTCCAGTAACTTCTGTATTAACCTAGTTATACTCCTTTTCTGATCCCCTTGATATCTCACATAATTCAAATGTTTTCTTCTGCTGCCCTCTTGAATGCTTCTCAAAATGAGATGAACATTATCTTGAGATTCTGGCAATGTATGTTTACTCGAAAGCAGAGGAATCTTCTCAGTGGTCTTTCAGGAAATAGCCACAATTGCAAGCAATTGGAGCAGATGTCCACAGGTAATACTCAGGAGCCTGTCTGATATAATCTCAGAGAAGCAGATAAGAACTTCCTAGGTTTTTGTTCTTTTATTTTGTTAATAAACACTTCAGTCGTAACACTGGAGATTTGAATCAGATTTCAAATTACTTAAAATTTATAAAGTGCAAAAATGATACCACAACCACTTAATCTAAAGATATACTTTCCAGAATGGATAAATATTTGAGGTTTCTGTGTGTTTGAAAGATGGGTGAATGGACAAAAAAAAAAAAGAGTAAAGCAAAATACAAGAATTCAATACTCTGAAATCTCCCATTTCCTCTCCTCATTACTTTCTGACTCCATCATCTTTATTTCTTATTCTGCTCCAGTGCTTTCTGCTAGAGTGATAAATATTTTCCCCCTTACTGTGCCCTCACTGATTACAGAACTTAAGAGGATATTACATATGACAAGATATGTGAACTAATATATCATATTGATGCAAAAGCAGTTTATCATGTTTGTAAGTAGCAAATCTCAGAGGGAAGGGGTATGGTTGATTATATTAAAATTAACTGATTCCCTCCACAGTAATCTTCCATAGAAAGGACTTTCTTGACTGAGATCCAGGAAGTAACATCCTATCTAGGATCAGTCAGGAAAGAACATTGTCCATGTGAGAGGAGGAAATACACGCAATGTCCTCCATGATGAGATACCTCCTGAGCAATAATATAAGAATTGGGTCACTCTTCAGTATTACATTTAGAGAGATACTGCACCTTATCTGAACAGGAATACTGAGAAGGAAAGTGTCTCTATTACCAAACTGTAAGCACAGTAGGAGATAACTCAGCCATCCTGGGTAAACTGGGGAGTGTCATTCACCCCAGTCACATGGACTAGAGGGGATCTGTTCAACACTTGTGCAACTCAAGGAAATTATGGGTTGTGTGAAATCTCTCTACTGATGCCATTTATCCTGTTTAACCTGATTCCTCCATTCCTTGGCAACATTTTCTTTTTCCCCAATAAAATTCAAAATGCCCTCCCCCCACCATAATCCATCCCTTAGAAAAACTCCTTGCAGATTCAGACATAATTTTAAGAAAACACGAAGAGTGTAAAAAATTAATTCTTCTTGCAAAAATCTGCACCCTAGTGGGGATCAAAGTATTAAACTAAAGCAATACTGGTCTGAGAGTAAAATACAGAGAGTAAATTGAAGTGTGCATGTGTGTGTGTGTGTGTGTG
This sequence comes from Muntiacus reevesi, assembly GCF_963930625.1. Classification (NCBI taxonomy): domain Eukaryota; kingdom Metazoa; phylum Chordata; class Mammalia; order Artiodactyla; family Cervidae; genus Muntiacus; species Muntiacus reevesi. The sequence continues at coordinate 31,625,119 of NC_089268.1, read as the reverse complement.
TGTGTGTGTGTGTGTGTGTGCACGCGCATTCAGTCCCTCAGTCATGTCCAACTTTTTGTGGCCCCAAGCACTGTAGCCCACCAGACTCTCCTGTCCATGAAATTTTAAGTCAAGATTTTTTTTTTAATGTTAAAGGAGTAATGTCTGCTTTTTAAAAATTAGAACAAAAAACAGGTAAATTTATAAATAATTCTGCTTACTCTCCACCATCCCCATTTCTTAGGAGTGACACTTTCTTCTGTATTCTTCAAGGTAATTTTTACTTTATGTATTAGTATCTTTATGTATGTATGTGTAAAGTACTGTTTTATAAATTGATAGAATCATGCTATACAAATGTTCAGTAACTCTTTTTTTTCTTTTAAAGATACATTTAAACATCATTTTACATCTATATCTATGACTACGTTTCTCAAAGATTTTGTCAAATGAGAGCAAGGCAATTTTTAGGGGACTAGTAGTCCCAGAAAAAGTAGAACAAAATTAAAATACACATTGCTAACTTTCAAATGAACCTGAATAATCATGAAAATTTTGAATTCTGATATTGATAAAATAAAATAATTTAGAGTGTCCTGTTAAGATTTCTTCAGGATGAATACAAGTTTAGCAGGTGGAACTGACATATCAGCAGTTTTAGGAAATTCAGAGTGCAGAACAGCTTTTGCTTAAAGCATCTCAGGAGGGCTTCCTGTGTGGCTCAGAGGTAAAGAATCCACCTGCAATGCAGGAGACACAGGAGATGTGGGTTTGATCCCTGGGTTGGGAAGATCCCCTGGAGGAGGGCATGGCAACCCACTCTGGTATTGTTGCCTGAAGAATTCTGTGGACAGAGGAGCCTGGCAGACTACAGCCCATGGGATCGCAAAGAGGCGGACATGACTGAAGTGACGGGGCAAAGCGTCTCAGAGTCCCCTCATCACTATCATACTTTGACTAACATAACCATATTTCTATATTCCAGGCACTATGCCAACCAATTTTCACTGAAAAATCACATTTATACTTCGCAGCAGGTGGTTACTAGGATCCTTACTCTGAGGGTTGATAGTTTGGGGGCTAAGGAGGAAAAAGGAAGGTGAGTTTTCAACTGGCAGAGCCATCTTTCATTGGTAACCTTAGAAAATGTATAGTTTTATAAACCATAAGTAATTCCTCTCCAAGCAACCTCAGAGACCTTGAAGCACTCTAACTTCTTTCATTCACAGTGCTCTGTTTCTAAGGGCCAGAGTCTAGACTAAGCGATGTGTGTATATGTTTCACATCAAGACAATGTAAAAAAGCAGTACTATCTTCACAAGTGAGAACTTAAAGATCAGAGGATAAGAAACATTCCCAGTGTAATGTAACTAATTAGGTGAGGTAGCCTATGAACCCAAGTCCAGTTCCATACTATTAAATAATCTTATATGAATTCTGAGCTTCTAAAATAAAAAATATATATATGTCCTCAGTTGTGTCCATTATTGATACTTTCTACATGTTCTTTTTTTTTTTTTTTTTTTTGGAGGGGGGTGAGATTTACACAATTTTAATTAATTTTAATTTATACAATTTTTAAACAGGGAATCTCATTGGCATTAGGAGAAAATAGATGTCGATTGGGGTAAAGAGCTCACCTGCCAAAGAAGGAGACACAGGAGATGGGGGTTTGATCCCTGGATTGGGAAGATCCCCTGGAGGAGGACATGGGAACCCACTCCAGCATTCTTGCCTGGACAATCCCACGGACAGAGGACCCTGGCGGGTTACAGTATAGGGTCGCAAAGAGTTGGTCATGACTGAAGTGACTTAGCAGGCATGCACAGAATGAATTCAAATGGCAAGAACTGTGTCTATATCTATCTAATAGTAGGTACCCAGGGTAGAAAGAAGTGAGGACAATGAATTTACAGGATAACAAAAGATCAAATTTTGATATTTTATATAGATTAAGTTCTGTGAATATGGAAATTGATGATACCTTAAAATTTTTTTTAATTTATTTTGCTAATACACTTAACAGAAACACTCCAAATACTTGAAAAGATAAATATGTATATTTTTGTCAATATATTTTCACATTATTAATAGCATCATTAATAGCATCATTCTGTTAGTTTATACAAATTGTTAGAAAAATGCTTAAAACTAACTGACAGTAAATAAATGCACTTGTTAACTTACTTTTTATATTCCAGAGAACCAAGAGCTGAACCATTTAACATGAATAGGATCAATGAGAGTGTCCCCCAAGAGTTCATCCTCCTAGGTTTCTCAGATCGACCATGGCTGGAGCTTCCACTCTTTGTGGTGTTCCTGATCTCCTATATCTTGACCATCATGGGCAATCTAGCAATAATTATTGTGTCCCGTCTGGATTCCAAGCTCCATACCCCCATGTATTTTTTTCTTACCAACCTCTCACTCTTGGACCTTTGCTACACCACAAGTACAGTTCCACAGATGCTGGTGAACATATGCAGCCTCAGGAAGGTGATCAGTTATGGCGGCTGTGTGGCACAGCTTTTCATTTTCCTGGCTTTGGGTTGCACCGAATGCCTCCTCCTGGCTGTCATGTCCTTTGATAGGTTTGTAGCTATTTGTCGGCCTCTCCACTACTCCATCATCATGCACCACAGGCTCTGCCTCCAGCTGGCAGCTGCATCGTGGGTTAGTGGCTTCAGCAACTCAGTTTTGCAGTCCACCTTGACCCTACAGATGCCACTCTGTGGCCACAAAGAAGTGGATCACTTCTTCTGTGAAGTCCCTGCTCTGCTCAGGTTGTCATGTGTAGACACAACAGCAAATGAAGCCGAACTATTCTTTATCAGTGTGCTATTCCTTCTAATACCTGTGACACTCATTCTGATATCATATGCTTTTATTGTCCAAGCAGTGTTGAGAATACAATCAGTGGAAGGTCGGCAAAAGGCATTTGGAACATGTGGCTCCCATTTGATAGTGGTGTCACTTTTTTATGGCACTGCTATCTATATGTACCTGCAACCACCATCCCCTGCCTCCAAGGACCGGGGAAAGATGGTATCCCTTTTCTATGGAATCATCACACCCATGTTGAACCCCCTTATATACACACTTAGGAACAAAGATGTAAAGGGAGCATTTAAGAGGCTGATTGCAAGGATTTTCTTAATCAAGAAATATCCAAATGATAGGCCTTGTTAAATCCTTGAAGTGTACTATTTTAATAATTTAATAAATTTAATAATAATTTAAGTTAAATGAAATATGTTGAAGCTGCTTTAGTCTGACTACTGTTAGAACTACTATGGTGAACTTCTTCAAATAAAATGTCACTGACAAAAAACTATACTTCTTTCCTACTGTCTACCTATAGTCATTGGACAAGTCCTGAGAACTGGTGCATTATGATCTCCTAAAATAGTGTAAGCTTAAAATATTTAAAGTCTCAGGCTTTATAAAACTGGTTTGTGTACTTGGTAAAGAGTCTTAAACTTCTGTGAGTCTAGAATAAAAGCTTAGGAAACAAAACATTTTTATACACATTCAAATATGCTTACACACACCACAAATATTTTCTTAATTATAGGTGATAGAAAAGAAGTCCATAAAGCCATACAAAGCTCCCTCCTCTTATAGATATAAAGTTAATGGTAATAGCTTAAATTTTAACACTATTCCTACATCAACACAATATTTGGGTTCCACAATGATTTTTCTTCCACAGTTTTACCTGGATCTCCTCTCATGTCTATACTTTCCATTCATCCTAAATTGAAGTATCTTATCCTATTCCATCTACCAAATAAATTTGTAGCTATATTTTAGACCTGAATCACACACTCTTTATTGGAATTTTTTTCATTATTCCCTTACTGTCTATGTTATCTGTCTCCTTTTAAGCCCTAAAGCAATTAGAATCTAAATCATAAAACTAGCACATTATATCATGATATTCATTGCTTATTCAATGCACTTTTCTTGTGTAAGAAGAAAACCTTATTATGTTAACCCCTTAGGTAGCATAGATTATAATTTATGCTTCTTCCACATGGCCTTCAGAGCTCATCAAAGTGTTGAGAATAATATTTGCACACTTTGAGTTGGGTTTTGGCTGATTTTATGAATAGCTGTCGTGCTGCAGTCCGTGGGGTAACAAAGAGTCGGACATGACTGAGTGACTGAACTGAACTGATGAATAGTTGCACTGTAATAATTTTAACTACTTCTTTTTCTAATTACTTCTTCTACTAAATCCAAAAACAGAAAATACAATAACTAAGAAACACAATTAGCTTGTTTCCTTTGAATACCTTACAGTAACAAGGTACATTTCTGCCTCAGTGTAATTTTCTGACACATCATGGTAGATCTTAAAGCCTGCATCAAGACCATCTGGAGGGCTTTTAAAATCCAAGATCCCTGGGAGTCAACCCACCTACACTCCTAGAGTTTCTAAAGTAGGAGGTCTGGAGGGAGAGGCTGGGAATTGCATTTCTAATTAATTCTCAGGTTGTCCAGATGTTCAAGCTCGTTTTAGAAAAGGTAGAGCAACCAGAGATCAAACTGCCAATATCTGCTGGATCATGGAAAAAGCAAGAGAGTTCCAGAAAAACATCTATTTCTGCTTTATTGACTATGCCAAAGCCTTCGATTATGTGGATCACAGTAAACTGTGGAAAATTCTGAAGGAGATGGGAATACCAGACCACCTGACCTGCCTCTTGAGAAACCTGTATGCAGGTCAGGAAGCAACAGTTAGAACTGGACATGGAAAAACAGACTGGTTCCAAATAGGAAAAGGAGTACGTCAAGGCTGTATATTGTCACCCTGCTTATTTAACTTATATGCAGAGTATATCATGAGAAACGCTGGGCTGGAAGAAGCACAAGCTGGAATCAAGATTGCCGGGAGAAATATCAATAACCTCAGATATGCAGATGACACCACCCTTGTGGCAGAAACTGAAGAGGAACTAAAAAGCCTCTTGATGAAAGTGAAAGAGGAGAGTGAAAAAGCTGGCTCAACATTCAGAAAGCTATGATCATGGCATCTGGTTCCATCACCTCATGGGAAATAGATGGGGAGACAGTGGAAACAGTGTCAGATATTAATTTTTTGGGCTCCAAAATCACTGCAGATGGTGACTGCAGCCATGAAATTAAAAGACGCTTACTCCTTGGAAGGAAAGTTATGACCAACATAGATAGCATATTAAAAAGCAGAGACATTACTTTGCCGACGAAGGTCTGTCTGGTCAAGGCTATGGTTTTTCCAGTGGTCATGTATGGATGTGAGAGTTGGACTGTGAAGAAAGCTGAGCACTGAAAAATTGATGCTTTTGAATTATGGTATTGGCGAAGACTCTTGAGAGTCCCTTGGACTGCAAGGAGATCCAATCAGTCCATCCTAAAGGAGATGAGTCCTGGGTGTTTATTGGAAGGACTGATGCTGAAGCTGAAACTCCAATACTTTGGCCACCTCATGTGAAGAGTTGACTCATTGGAAAAGACCCTGATGTTGGGAGGGATTGGGGGCAGGAGGAGAAGGGAACGACAGAGGATGAGATGGTTGGATGGCATCACCAAATCGATGGGCATGAGTTTGAGTAAACTCTGGGAGTTTGAGATGGACAGGGAGGCCTGGCGTGCTGCGATTCATGGGGTCGCAAAGAGTCGGACACAACTGAGTGACTGAACTGGACTGAACTGTGCAGATCAGGGACCGCACTTTAAGGACTGCTGTGCTAATGGTTAAAATGAATAAAGAGGTCTTACTAGTACTGGGGCTTGGGGTGGGCCACCTCCTAAAATATCACAATGGTATTATTTTGAGTTGAAGTTGCTTGAGAAGCAGCAGATACAAGAAGGAAACTCTGACCCTCCTCTGTCTCCCAGAAAACAGAGAACAAATCTCTCATGTGAAAGGCACACTCCCCACATCTGGAGGTAGGAGGACACCCTGATCACCGCAGATAGGGAATTCGGGCTGAGAAGTCAGTATAAACCAACTGTTGTTAATTAAACATACAAATCACTGACTTCAGTTCTAGGATTCATATTTTGAGAGATACATATATTGTAAAACCAAAATGCTTCTGCAGAATAATGACTAAAGAACTGAGGAATCAGAACATCATGTCTCTTGAAGAACTACTGAAGGTCTAGGTTTATTTAACATGGAGTGAAAATGCTTTGTCAATGTTTGATGAAATAATTCTCTTCACGTATAGTAAGGGCAATCATGTAGAGTATTGTCTGTTCTGTGAAGGATAGGATTCACATTAATGGGTAAAACTAAAGTTGGTATTATATAAAAAGGGATTCACAATTTACATTATACCATGATGAAATAGTTACATATCTGGCAATATGGAAAAATAGAAATCTATATAAAATAGAGACTCAACTAGTCTACCTAAGGCTTTTCCTTTTTAAAACATGCTTTAGAAATTTTCTGTAGTTAGATCACATGTCATAACCATTTCTGTGAAAGACAAAAGAATAAAAGTAGACATAGAGAAAATGATAGATATAACCAAGCCTTTAGAAAAATGGATGATGCTGAAATAAAGAAAACTAGAAAGAATTCAGCATGACTCTAAAGCAAACTAAGGCAAGTCATGAAAAATGGGACTAGCTTTTTAGTTATATCTTAAATCCAGTTGCTTTAATTTTTTTTCAATATTATGTAAGCTTATTTTCCCTAGTCCATGTCATTTGGCAGAAACAGCACAAAAAGTAAATGGCAGAAAAATGCTCTACTTCTCATGCCATAGGCATATATGTGGTTTCTCTCACATCTGAGATACACATCTGCACACATACAAAAATCCAAGATATCTAGAATACTTTGGCATTTGGATTCTTGTGGAAACAGGAGCTTACTCATCTATGGCTGTCCTTATTTCTTGGACTTCAGAAATATGCTATTATTTAAAGAATAAATAAAACTAAATGTTCTTATTTAAGGGATATAGCATTGAAGTCCAAGCAAGTTCCAATTCATTAGCCCTGAAAATTTACTGCTGAGGAAAGCAGAAAGGAAAACAGGATAGTTAAAGAAGCCTTAAGCCTTGCCTAGTGGCTTAGATGGTAAAGAACTTGACTACATTGCAGGAGACCCGGGTTCTATTCCTGGGTCAGGAAGAGCTCCTGGAGAAGGGAATAGCTACCCCCTCCAGTATTCTTGCCTGGAGAATTCCATGGACAGAGAAGCCTTGTGGGCTACAGTCCATGGGGTTGCAAAGAGTCAGACAGGACTGAGCAACTAACACTTATGTCAAGAGTCATTTCTGGAGAAGGCTATGATGCATAGCTGAAGCTATCCAGATAACTTTTTGTGAAGAAGGGGGGGGAAAAAAAGCCCTTCCCTAATTTTTAGACTTCCTGTTTACAAACTAAAATGAATATCTTTGAAATGATTCATCTCAACCAGTTACAGGCAGTTAGACTCTGTTAAGTTAAAGGTATATATGTAGGGGTAAAATGTAAGACAAAAATAACATAACAGATGGATGAAGTGGTAAAATATTATTTGAAGCCAGATTGTGATAAGTTAAAGATATATTCATGCTTATGTCCAACTCTTGCAACCCATGTACGGTAACCTGCCAGGCTCCTCTGTCCATGGGATTTCCCGGGCAAGAATACTGGAGTGGGTTGTCATTTACTACGTTAATAAATGAAACAGAGATACAGCTAGTAAGGCAAGAAAGAAAATAAATAAATGTAATTATAAAACATTCAGTAATAAATAGAAAGCAGAAAAAGAAAAAACAGATTAAAAAAATAGGAAACAATAAGTATGACAGATGACAGATTTAAATGCAAGCATATTGATAATCACATTAAGTGTAATTGAAGAAAGAATACAAAAAAAATCCTCAACTTTCACTTTAAAGAACTAGGAAATAAGAACAAATTGAAACTCAATAATAACAGAAGAAAAGGAAATAACAAAATATCAAATTTCAGTAGAAGTGAAATCAATAAAATAGAAAACAAAAATTTTTTTTTAAACTATGAAACCAAAAGCATGTTCTCTGGGACTATCAATAAAATTAATAAACCTCTTACCCAGAATGATTGGGGGGAGGGAGACACAATTACCAATATGAAGTATGAAAGAAGTGATATCATTACAGACACTACAGATAATTTTAAAAAAATAATAAAGAATTACTAAAATTCATGCCAATAAATTCAACAATTTATGGAATGAGAAAGTTTCTTGAATTACACATACTATCTAAAGTTTGTTCAAGAAGATTCTGAATAGTCTTTAATCTGTTAAAGAAATCGAATTTGAAGTTAAAAAAAAGTCACAAAGAATTCCAGGAATTGATGGTTTCACTGGTGAATTCTACCATTTAGTTAAAAATACCAGTGCTACACAAACTCTTCTAGAAAACTGAAGCAGATTTAATACTTCTGAATTCATCCTTTAAGGTCAGCACTACTCTGACAACAGAAACAGAACGGTATAAGAAAACAAAAAAGACCAATATTCCTCATGAACATAGATGCAAAAAACCTTAAAATTTTAGTAAATTAAATCCCACAACGCACAAAAAGAACTACATATCTTGACCAATGGGGGTTTATTACAGGAGTGAAAGATGGATTTACAGTTTAAAATCAACATAATTCACCATACTAACTGCCTAAAAAGAGAATAAACTATATGGTCAACTCAAAAGAAGCAGAAAAATTCAACATTCATTTATAATTAAAACTTGCAGTAAACTAAGAATAAAAGACACAATCACAAACTGAAAAACAGTTTCCAAAACATTAAACTCCAGCTCTACTTTTCTCTATCAGGAAAAAGGCAAAACGCTAACTCTGGCCACTACAATTCCATACTGTCCTGGGGGTTCTGGTCAGTGCAATAAGGGAAAAAAAGAAAGCACTTATTATAGAGAAGTAAAACTGTCCTTATCCAGAGATAAGAAGACCCATGTTCATGTATAGGATATGTGTTGGAATCTACCCTCAAAAAGTTATTAAAACTAATTGGTGGATTTAGTAAGGTTGGAAGTTAAATAATAGAGAAATTATATCTCTACATAACAGCATTAAATCCTCAAATTGAAATAAAAATACAATCTGCAATAGTATAAAAAATATGAACTATAGAGGGATTAAATTTTAAGATGAACTTAGGCCAGGACTCCATTCATCAGCTGGCTCATGTGTGGCTCCATTCCAACAGAGGGTCCATGATGATATTTTGTGTCTGCTGATATCAGTGTTATCCTGGCCCCTTCTACCCAATAATCCTTGAAAAATCTGAAAGTTTCCGTTTCCCCAGTACACAGTTATTCTGGTAAATAACTAGAGTGCCATTTGGAAAGGAACTGGGGGAATCGTTACTGAAGATCAATACAAAGCCTCAATTTATGAGTGTCGTGACATTGGCTGTCCTTCTTCAGTGGGCAGTTCTCTTTTTAGTTCCGTGATCTCTTCTGATTCTCCGTACCAGCACATATCTGGAAACTGGACAAAGAATTTTGATTTTAAAAAGTGGAGGCAAATTGCTACTTATCCCTGTGTGTTAGGGCCCCTTCGAAAAATGGCTGAATCCAGAAATGCGACTGGAAAGTTTAATAAGATTAACCTCGATATTTTGTGCTAAAAAGTAAGGAAATGTTCAAAGAATGACAGGGACATATCAAAAGGACAGAGAAATGTGGTTGTATAAAATGCTCATATGATGGGAAGCTGGGTAAAGGGTTCACAGTAACTCTCTTCACTATGACTCTTCTGTAGGTATGGGCTTCCCAGATGGCTTAGTGGTAAAGAATCCACCTGCCAATGCAGAAGGCCCAGGTTCGATCCCTGGGTTGGGAAGATTCCCGGGAGGAGGGCAAGGCAACCCACTCCACTATTCTTGCCTGGAGAATCCCATGAACAGAGGAAACTGGTGGACTCTAGTTCATGGGGTTGCAAAGGAGTCGGACATGAATTCGAGACTAAACAACAGCGACACAAATAGTATTACAACTCTTCTGTAAGTTTGAAATCATGACAAAACCAAAACGTTTTGAAACAACTTCTGGGGATTTCCCTGGTGGTCCAATGGTTAAGAATCCACCTTGCTGTGCAGGGCACATGGGTTTGATCCCTGGTTGGGGAACTACGATCCCTCATGCCTCGGGGCAATTGCAATCAGCTAAAAAATACTTTAAAAAATAACAAAAAGCAAAAAAGTCTGGCATCTAAAAGAACACTAACTGCTTTTAGAAAGGTCTCAGGCCTGACTAAGTTTTCTCAGCCTTAAAGATGATTTCAAGGAGATAGACTTCTTATTCAATATAAAAACAAGTGCCCCCCCCTTCCCTCCACTCTGATACTCAAAGACTAAAGGAAGTACAGATATCAATTACCTTACATATGTCCCACTGGTTTTCCTTTCTGGGCAGAAGAGCAAAGTTGTCTAATTGCTTCACTGGAATATGTATTCCCATAGGCTTCAGTGAAGATAGTAAAATATTTTTGGATCTCCAATCTGAGAAGTTCAGGAACATTTTAAAGTATAAACGGTCTTTATTACTTTAGAATAGTCCTTTAAGAGTCTGAAGGTCTGATTTCAGACTCCTGGTGTGCAATAGGCTGAAGCCTACCATGGGCTTCACAAATGGAAAATGTACCAGCTTAACAAGAATCCTGGAACCCACCACAAGTCGAGGGTCAAAGTGACTCAGGCCCAGGTTGTAAGTTTAAACCATATACTTGTTTAGTGAGTGTTTGCTCTCTCACACTGGCCTCCTTGTAGAAATTATCTGTGCAAGTTCAGAAGCAAGTTTCAAGGTAAAGTGACAGAAGGGCAAATATCCTCAAGAACAGAGACCACAAATCAGCTTCCAAGGATTAAAACCAATTTTCAGAAGAAAGGAAAAATTAGTGAGAGAAGAAGAATTACAACAGAAGTAAATCCTGATGATATTTCCTCATGGATATTTTAAGAGAAGGCAAGTTCTATTTTAATAATTTAATTATTTTTTGACAATAACTTTTTTCTTATGCTAGTCTACTTGTTTCCTAACCATAAAAACATAACTGGCAGTCATATTCAATGGTATTAATGGAATATAATGACTATAGTTTTCTTCGACGTATCTAGGAAAAAAGAGGGCAGTAGGGACAATTGCATAAGAAAGCAACTACTAGACTGGAACATAGCTTTTAACGTAACTGATAATATATAATCATAGATGTAGAATTCATGTAAACAAATGAAGTACTAAAAAAAAAATCCAGGCTAATGAAATTCCAGATAAATTTCAGATTCCTGGATTCCAACACAGAATTTTTACCCAACTTAAAGAATTCTATACATTCATAAATAGTAATTACTGACTGTTGCTAATTATGATGTCAGAAATGTATAGTTATACTAAAAATCATCAGGTTTTTGATTGTTTAGATAATGTTAATATTCTATTTGCCAAAGATCCATGTGTGCTGATACAGCATATAGGTAAAATATATTTCAAAATGTTTTTAGGTTAGAATATTTTAAGGAAACTTGATATAAACAGACAAAATCTTTCAGACTTTTGAAAAACCATCAGTTATAACTGATTTATCCCACTGGATAAAATTTCTTTCAGTTTAAGATTTCACTAATTCAAGCTAAAGTGGAATGAGGTTCTTATTTTGATACTGGTAGTCTATTAATTTTATTGTATATTACTATTCTTATCTCTAAGCATGGACTGGTGACTTGTTTTTTCACATCAGATTCAGTTTTGAGAACAAATCAACAATCTTAAACTTCTTAAACAGATTGATAATTCATGTACCTTGTGTGATCAGCAACTCTAATCATAAGCAAATGCAAAATAAAAATAAACCATGTAGTAAAACAATTTCCCAAATCTTTAAAACATTCTATGGATCGTGTTGCCTTAATTTGTGTCTGAATGGATGTCTCTTTAATTTTTTAAAAAAATTGAAAAGTCTCTAAAAATTCTTTTTGTTTTCCAGATAAACAAATATATTATGTACATATACATAATATATATGAACAAAAGTGATTTTGTAAGTTGGAAAGGATGCAGCTGTCCATCTGCCTTTGGGCCTTTTCACTACAAGTTTCTGTAGAAACTTTACAGTTACTTGGCCCCCAAATTAAATTGGTTATTTCCATGAATTCAAAGGTATTCCTTTCCTTCTGTGTTCCTAATTTATTAAGCATCTGTGCAGCTCACCAGACAAACTTGAAGATCTTGCTTCACCACTATGTCATCTCCCATCTGATAAATCTCCCAGTGCTGTGGATTTTCTCTCCATCACTTGTCCAGCTGTATACTTCTTTTTTCGGAGTTGGGTGCCGTAGAGTTGATTTACAATGTTGTATTAGTCTCAGGTGATTAGCAAAGTGAATCAGTTATACATATACACATATCCTCTTGTTTTTAGGTTATTTTCCCATATAGGTCATTACAGAGTATTGAGTAAAGTTCCCTGTGCTATACTTAGGTCCTTATTAGTTATCTATTTTGTATATAGTGGCGTGTACACTTCTTTTTCTTGTAACTTTCACAGAATAACAGGTCTCTAGTATTTTTTCACCTAGATAACTGTAGCCATCCCATGATTGTCTCCTACTTTCCAATATTGCTCTTTTCTAATTCATTGCAGCCAGAATAAGTTCTAAAATCCAAATTCAGTCATGTAACTATGAAGAGGAAAAGTTAAAACTTTACATAACATCCTGCTCCTTCTGCCTCTGTAACTCAGCTTGCTCCTTGCAAAGTCTGGCTCACGTAGGTCACGTAGTCTCAGAAAGTGGGGACTTACAATACTAGGAACTGGAGTTGATCTCACTCACCCTTGTTCTGCTCTTTGCAGAATAAGAAACAATGCATTAATTACCTTTTTTATCTTTACTCCAGAGTGAGGGATATTGTTACTATGGTTTTCATCTCAATGGACAGTTAAGGACACTCATGTGAATATAACTTGCCTAAGGTTACACAGCTACAAACCAGGGCTGAGCCTTACTTTAAATCAAGGTTGATCTGACCAAAGTGGCCTTACTCATTATTCTTTGCTGCTTTTGCAAAAAGTGAGAACATGGAGACATACCAAGAGTAGGAAAGCATCAAGTCAGCGTCATTCATCAGCACATTACATACCATGTTCCCAAATTTCAGAACCTATTTCACATCCAGATTTTCATAGTAGTTCTTTAAAATTTGTCTGCTCTTCTGAGCCTAACAATTTCCCATAGCCTCAACAATCTCTGTGAACACTGAAGCCTGGTTGTCCCTCTGTTTGGGATGTATCTGGGCTTGTCTAGACTCAGTTTGCCTAATAAACTCAAGTCCTGGTAAATAATTCAACAAACAAATTAAAAGTATGTGTGTGTGTGTGTGTGTGTGTGTGTGTGTTTCAACAAACAAATTAAAAGTATGTGTGTGTGTGTGTGTGTGTGTGTGTATGGGCTTCCCTGGTGGCTCAGAGGTTAAAGCGTCTGCCTGTAATGCGGAAGACCTGGGTTCGATCCCTGGGTTGGGCAGATCCCCTGGAGAAGGAAATGGCAACCCATATATATATAGGCTTCCCTGATAGCTCAGAATCTGCCTAAAAGGCAGGAGACCCCGGTTCGATTCCTGGGTTGGGAAAGAGAAGGGATAAGCTATCCACTACAGTATTCTTGGGCTTCCCTTGTGGCTCAGCTGGTAAAGAATCCACCTGCAATGTGGGAGACCCCGATTTGATCCCTGGATTGGGAAGATCCCCTGGAGAAGGGAAAGGCTACCAACTCTAGTCTTCTGGCCTGGAGAATTCCAGGACTGTATAGTCCATGGGGTCACAAAGACTTGGACATGACTGAGCTACTCACTTTCAAGCATGTCAAATATTAACTTATTTAACTCTTTAAACAACTCTCTGAAGAACTATTATTATGCCCATTTTACAGATTATAAAGTTGGGTACAGAGTGTTTAAGTAACTTGTCCAAATTCTCCTAGCTATTCAGTGGCTCCTCCATCCATGCGATTTTCCAGGCAAGAATACTGGAGTGGGTTGTCATTTCCTTCTCCAGGGGATCTTCCTGACCCAGGGATTGAACTTAGGTCTCCCGACCTGTGGGCAGATCTTTACCGTCTGAGCCACCAGGGAATCCCTTAGCTATTCAATAGCATTGCTGGAATCTGAAACCATGCTCCAGTGTCTGGGCTCATTATCAGAATGCTATCTATTTCTCAACTGTTAGTGACTCAAGTAAAAATATTCAGAAAAAAGTAGAATATGCAGGTCTATATTTTGGAATAAAAATCTAAGATTTGGTAACCATCAGCATATGAATGGTATTTGAGTCAAGTATAAAGAATATATCACTCATAATAATATATGAAGTCAATCGGATCCAAAATACGAGAAGTGTCAATACTAGCACTCAAGATTTGTGCTTGGCAATATGAGCTGTTCTTGATTTTGTTATTTTCTTTGTGCGACATACTGACAGCATTTGATATTTTTGTCCATACCAATTTTGAAAAGTTCTCTTGGGTTCCATTTCACAATGGAATAGAAAAGACTTAACAATGGAATAAAAAAGAAAGATAATAAGTTAATGAAAACAATAATTAGACTAAAACAATAAGTAGTCTTTGTTACATTGCTATGACACAGTTCAAAATGCTATCCAATATAACTACATATATAATTTCACATCCTAAAGTTCCATAAGATATGTACTTTACCTTTCCTATCTCACAGAAAAGGAAACTGAAAACAGAGCAGTTATGTATCTTGATCAAGGTCATAAGACTGGTAAGGGGTAGAGCCATGGTTTGAATGATTGTTCTAATATACTATTTTGAGCTATATATTTTACATTTATATTTTTCTAAAGAACTAGATTATAAGTTTTGCTTTAAAACATGTATTTTAATCAAAATAACATACACAAAATTAATGCAATAAGAAGTAGGAAAAAAGTCAATAACAGGAAAAAAAAAGTATACAGTATCTTCCAACACCAAATTGCACATTCCAAAGATGGAATTTTTAACTCTTTCTTGTTTGGCTCAATTTATTAATTGTAAACCTGTACTTATACCTTGATTCCTTGATCTACCAATTTTAATATCTATTGATGGTGCTTTAACCAATACTGTCAGCTAGTTTCATTATTATTGTCATTCTTCCATTGATTGTGTAACTTTTATGATATACTTGTTTCTATACTTTGATCCACCACATTTAAAACTACTTTCTGTCTTGCTTTCCTTCCACTTCTCCTCCCATCCTACACCTCCTACCTCTTGTCAGCAATTAACTCATGCCTTGTCAACATTGACCTTAGATTTCGAACATCTAAATCCATCACAAATGAAGGCAAATCAGATTAGCAAGATTGTTTAAGAGAAAAACCAGAGTTCTCCCCATATGTCTGAACACATTTCCACCCACCTGATGTCTAATGAAAATTAATGTTCAATAAGTAAGAAATAAATTAGATTTAAAAAAATTTAAAAACAGGAGCAACCAATAGTATCCATGTGTGTGTGTGTGTGCCACATAATATATATTCTGGTTATAATTATTGACTTAAAATATTAAAATGAATCTAGATTTTTTGCATATTTTATCTATTTTTACTGGAAAACAAGTTATGTCATATCATTTTTGTAATAATTGAGATTATTTTATTTTGTTATTGTTTAAATTATTAATTAATTTATTATTTAAATTATTTTAGTAATAATTGAAATCTTTTCAATAATTGTTCTCGGTTGTACTTGCAATATCTAGTTTTCCAAAAAAGTATTTCTAGCAATTTATCTTGGTCTATATATAACACTGGACTTCCCTGATGGCTCAGCAGTGAAGAATCCACTTGCAATGTGGGAGACTCAAGTTCAATCCCTGGGTCAGGAAGATCCCCGGGAGGAGGAAATAGCAACCCTCTACAGTATTCTTGCCTGGAAAATTCCATGGACAGAGGAGCCTGGTGGTCTACAGTCCGTGGGGTCTCAAGAGTCCCGCATGACTTAGCAACTAAACCGCCACCACCTTATATGACATTATGTTTGAATTTATTACTTTTCTACTTAAAATCCAGCAAACTTTGAGCTAATGAATAACTATGCTTTTAAAATTTGTTTGAGAAGACTGAGTTTTCTTCTCAGAAAGAAAGATGGCATTTCCTTAACTTGGTTTATCTTGAATAGACTTTGACATTCTTCTTTGATTAGGACTAAATCATGATTAACGGACTCAGAGCACTCAATTCATCTTAAGTGAATCCAATGGGTGATATTTGGGAACTGAGTAAATACATTATCTTTCTGTTTTAGCCCCATGGTGTTTAGAAACTTGGCTTGAGAGTCAGTCAAACCTGGATCTGAATTCCACATCCACAACTTCCTGGCTGTGTACCCTTGGTAAGTTACTTAATGCCTAAATCCTTCAAATTCAGGTATGAGTATTAAATAAAGCAGCCCAAGAAAATAGCACAGTGCTAGTGTAAGGGCTTAGAATCACTGATAATCATTATACATTTAATTGTGTGAGTTTTTGATGAATGTCTGTTTTCCCACTAGACTATAAATCAGTGAAGTAAATTGCTATCTATTTTAGTAATCTTTTATCTCTAACATACAGTACAGTGTCTGGCAGACAACAAGGGTTCAGTAAATATTTGCTGAATATGTATTTATTTATCAATATAATTATTTTCAGTAATTCTTATTTCAAAGATCATAATCTGAACTTCCTGATGGGAGGCTATATCAATCTATGTATTAGTAGAAGTCTTTTAAAATCACTTGGACTATAACTTTCAGTCAAAAGTTTTCTTCTCAGGAGACTTCCCTGGTGGTCCAGTGGTTGAGAATCTGCCTTGCAATCCAGGGGGCATAGGTTTGATCCCTGGTCCAGAAAGATTCCACATTCTGTGGGACAACTAAGCCCTTGTGCCTCAACTACTAAAGCCCTAATGCCTAGAGCTCAGGTTCCACAAGAAGAGAAGCTACTGCAATGACAAACCCAAGCACCCCAACTAGAGAGTAGCCCCCACTCACCACAACAAGAGAAAGCCCATACACAGCAACAAAGATGCAATGTAGCCAGAAATAAATAGGCAAATAAGTTTTTAAAATTTTTAAGTTTTCTTCTTAGGCCATCTCTACAGCTTTAATTAATATGAACTGACTAAAACTGTTTAGTAATAACACTGCTATTATTTATACCAAAAATAGCATGGGAAAGATTCTCTTTTTTGATCATGTGTAACACAGACCTGTCTTTTTCTGTTTGTAATCATAATAACAAACAACTAACATGGTTTATGATGTGCAATGCATTTCACAAACATGTGTAATGGTGTGTAAAACATCAACGTGTATGAGATAGTGGTGTAGAAGTGGAGATGGAGATGTGATTCCTTCGCTCTTTCTTATCCTTCCCGGATCTTGTTTTATACTTGTTTGGCCAGAGAACATAGCTAGTTATAGTAGGAACTAGTTACAGTAACAATTTGAAGTGGTATCTGGTAGAGTCACCTGAGGGAGAGGTGGCACTGAAAGCTGTAATTTCACATCAACCTTATGAGGTAATAAAATTATTTCATAGCCAATGCAGAGTATTGAGACAGTCTTTTGACTCAAACACCATATTCTGGACATAGAGTACAGGAAACATCATTATTAATTTACTAATTTATGGTGCTTAGAAATGTCTTGTTATATGTCAGATCATAAAATCACCTTTGAGCATTTTAAACTCTGATTTTGGAAGTGTTTCTGACACATTCAAATAAACATAAAACTTTTACTTCTTTAATTACTAATACAATCAAGGGGATTTTTAGCTCTAGGAAGAATTGAAAGAATTTTGAGATTTTTCTTGAAAAGTTTTTATAAAACACATGCTTATGACTTTTGAATTGATCCACAGGTTTTAAATATGAAAAAGTGATTTATCTGGCTTTTTAAAATCTGACAATTAGTCTTTTCTTGGGAATAAAAAAGCATATTTGTTAAAGCAACATGATAGAATTAAAATTTATATATAATGTTCTAAATTATATAAATGAAATCATATCATTCTATTTTATATCATTTGTAATTTTCATATCATTTTATATTTATATCTCTATTGATATAAAATGATAACTATCTTATAATTTATGTAATTTAAAGAACTATAAGTCTGCCTCACAGTTATGTCCAGCTAAAAATATATTTATGTACTTCATTCATAAAGGAAAGACATTTTTAAAATACAATATTCATTGAAAACTACATAATTTCATAAAACTGAACTTTTATGAAATACACAAGAATATATTTGTAAATAGAGAAAATAAGAATTCCAAAATAAAGTATTTGAAATAAGAATCCCATCACTTACAAGAGAATTTGTGTGTTG
Organism: Muntiacus reevesi; assembly: GCF_963930625.1. NCBI lineage: Eukaryota > Metazoa > Chordata > Mammalia > Artiodactyla > Cervidae > Muntiacus > Muntiacus reevesi. The sequence goes on along the minus strand of NC_089268.1, from coordinate 31,606,760 downwards.
TTATGGATTAAATTTTTGAACAAAAATTGAAAGATTGTGTCTTGAATTCCAATGAGTTAAAAAAAAAACAAGAACAACTTTTACTCTTATTTTCAATGTTAAGTAAAACGTCACTTTCAAGTTTTAGTGATAGAATTTTCTATGATATGTGACACACTAGCTCAGTAACAAACATTTTCCCAAATTTAGAAGGCTAATAAGCATCAAAAATTAATCAACCTCATAGCTAATATCACCCAATTTAAACAATATGAGATTAGGGGTTGCGGGCAGGGACCAAACATAAAGAATCCACCTGCCAATGAAAGAGACGCACCTGGGTCAGGAAGATCCCCTGGAGAAGGAAATGGCACCCCATTCCAGTGTTCTTGCCTGGAAAATTCCATGGACAGAGGAGCCTGGCTGGCTACAGTCCATGGGGTCAGAAAGCGTCAGATGTGACTAAGCATGAACACATGCACACCAAACAACTGCCAAAGATTTAAGGAAAAATAAGCTGTTTTTAGAGTTCAGTAAAACAGGTACTTCTATAATCTCTCTATCAAGACCTTTAAAATATTGGAAATATTGTTAACAATTAACTATAGAGCAATAATTGGAGAAATGATGACACAGCTACAGGAAAATTATACAGACATTAATGATTATTTTTGTAGAACTTTAAAACCAAAGCAAATTTTCACAGTGTAAAATTATGAAAGAAGGTAGAATATAAAATTTATAAACACTATTATTTAGATTTTGTTAAATTATATATACTCATAAGAAAAGAATGAAAAGAAATAAATCAATATTTCAGTGTGGTTGTTTCTGGGATGTGGGTAATCTTTTCCTATGTTTCATGTATGTCTGTGTTTTCCTAATATTCCACAGTAATTGTAATTGGGGGGATCCAAAAGAAAGAGAATAAAAAAAGATAGTATTCCTAAAATGCATAATCTATATCTACATGGAATATTAAAATTTTAAGTAATTATTTTTCATAATTACTTGATATGACCCACCTCTCTCTGTGAATCCCTCAGCCTGCTTCATGAAGAATATAATGTGTTGCCATTTGCTTCCCTGCAGGTGTGTACTAATTATCCTCTGCCATGACCAACCAGAGTTGCCAGGAAGGCTTCATCTTGTTGGGTTTCTCAGACAGACCCAAGCTAGAGCAGATCCTCTTCGTGTTTGTCCTCCTCTTCTACCTTGTGACTTTGCTGGGCAATGTTGTCATTATCCTGGTTGCCCGCTTAGACCCCAGCCTTCACACGCCCATGTACTTCTTCCTCACTAACTTGTCCTTCCTAGATCTCTGCTTTACCACCAGTTCTATCCCCCAGCTGCTTTTCAACTTAGGTGGCCCAGACAAGACCATCAGTTATGTGGGCTGTGCCATCCAGCTCTTCATGTTCCTGGGACTGGGTGGCACAGAATGTGTTCTCTTGGCTGTCATGGCTTATGACCGCTTCACGGCAATCTGCAAGCCCCTCCACTATTCTGTCCTCATGCACCCTCAGCTCTGCTGGAAGTTGGTGTCTGTGGCCTGGGGAGTCGGGCTTCTCAACTCCATGGTTATGTCTCCAGTGACTATGAAACTGCCACGATGTGGGAGATGCAGGGTGAAACATTTTCTATGTGAGATGCCGGCTCTGATAAAAATTGCCTGTGTGGACACAGTGGCTGTAGAGAGCACTGTTTTCATCTTATCAGTGATCATCGTTCTGGTGCCCCTGTCGCTCATCCTCATCTCTTATAACTACATTGCCCTTGCAGTGCTGAGGATGAAGTCAGCGGCAGGAAGAAGGAAGGCTTTCAACACATGTGGGTCCCATCTCACTGTAGTCTCTTTGTTTTATGGGAATATCGTCTACATGTATATGCAACCAGGAAATAATTCATCTCAGGACCAAGGGAAATTCCTTACCCTCTTCTACAACTTGGTGACTCCCATGTTGAACCCTGTCATCTATACACTAAGAAATAAGGATGTAAAGGGTGCACTCAGGAGACTTGTGTCCAGAAAGTAAGGTGACAGTGACTAGTTTTATGGTTGCTTCTTTTACTCAGTTAATAGAAATAAATAAGTCTTAAATTGAAAACTTTTTAATTTATTTAAACATTTCTACTAACCCAATAAAAACCTCCAGGGATGGAATTTGGAAATATGTACTATAAAGGCCAAATATGATCCCGATTAGATAATAGGTAAATTTAGGTAAAACTTAATTTTCAAAATATCTTATGTTTGACACTTCAAATCATCTTTTCTTTTTCTTTTCAGTGGTCCACATCTAACTGAAATCCAATAAAACAATCAGTTCATTCGCTCAGTCATGTCTGACTCTTTGCAACCCCATGAATCATTAAAACCATGAATCAATATATATATAAAGATTTGTATCCAGAATATATCAAGAATGTGTACAAATAATAAAAAGGCAAACAACTGAGTGAAAAGTGGGCAAAAAGCTAAAACCAGACTTTTCACAAAGTAAGATGTATGCATGACAAAAAACACATGAAAAGGTGCCTGTTATTTTCATCTTCATGAAAATGAAAATTAAAACCACAAGACACCACTTTATAATCATTAAAATAGCTAAATTAAAACATAAAATACCAAATATTAGTAAATGCAGAGCAACTGGTACCCTCATATGTTGCTCTTGAAATTTAATTTATTATTATTTTTTTAATTATTACTATTATTAATTAATTTAATTATTCTGGGAAAGTGTTTGGCTATCTTTTTCATAAAATTAAGCACATATCCTCTGTGATTGAGTATTTACACTCCTGTGTATTTCCCTCAGAGAAATAAAAACAAATGTCCATAAAAAAGATTTGTGTGAGAGAAGTCTCACAGAGGTTTTGTTCATTACAGCATAAAACCAAAAACAATGCAAAAATCTACAATGAAAAAATAGATAAAATGTGATAAGCCACCAAATGTAGTTCCATTCATCAATGAAAATGAACAATCTATTGATCCATGCAACAATATGGATGGACCTCAAAAACTTGCTGTTGCATGGGAGGTCAAAAACAAAAGCATGGATACCATATGATTCTAATTATATGAACTTCCAGGTAGTCAAAAGACTAAGATAAGATAATGGAAAGCCGAGCAATGATTTTCTTTGGGGATTTTGACAAGGTGGGAACATGAAGGTATTTTTTCAAGTGATAAAAACACTATACATCTTGATCTAAGTGACTGTTACACAGATGTATACTTTGTCCAAAAAAAACTATGGATTAATATCCCTTATAAACACTGATGCAAAAATTCAAAGTAAAGTTTTAACAAATAGATCCAAAAATTGATATATAAATGAAAATATAATCAGATGGGACTTATCCCAGGAACGCAGTTAAACAGTTGAAAATCAGTCAGAGTAGTCTATGTCTATACCAATCTGAATGTGCCTTATCTGACCTGAAAATCAATCAGTGTATTTCACCGTATTAACAAACTAAAAAAAGAAAAACCATGTGATCATCTGAATAGATGCAGTAAAAACATTTGATAATATTCAACATCTGATCCTGACAAAAATTCTCAGCAAACTAGTCATACAAATGACTTTCCTCAATGTTTTAAATGACACTGATGGAAACATACACATATATCAAAACATTAAATTGTATTCTTTAAATATGTGAGATTACTGTACATCAACTATACCTCAATAAAAGTGAAAAGAAAAAATGGAAGAAGGAAGAGAAGGAGGGGGGGAGGAAAGGAGGAAGGAAGAAAGGAAGTAGAAAAGAAGAATGTAAAGGAGACAGGAAAGGAAAAAAATCATGCCACTGCTGATACTGCCATCTTTCCAAGATATGTGGTAATACGTTAAATTTCTTCAATTTGTACATTTTTTCTGCTCATTATATTGCTCAATTCAGGACCTGAAAGAATGGCACTTCAAAATTTCAAAAAATTTATGTATATTTACTATGACAATAAGGGGTATAATTTGTTCCACTATGGATGGTGACTGAACCACAAAATTAAAATATGCTTGCTCCTTGGAAGAAAAGCTACGACAAACCCAGACAGCAGACTAAAGAGCATAGACATCACTTTGACAACAAAGTATACATATAGCCTTCGACTGTGTGGATCACAATAAACTGTGGAAAATTCTGAAAGAGATGGGAATACCAGACCACCTGACCTGCCTCTTGAGAAACCTATATGCAGGTCAGGAAGCAACAGTTAGACCTGGACATGGAACAACAGACTGGTTCCAAATAGGAAAAGGAGTATGTCAAGGCTGTATATTGTTACCCTGCTTATTTAACTTCTATGCAGAGTACATCATGAGAAATGCTGGGTTGGAGGAAGCAGAAGCTGGAATCAAGATTGCCGGGAGAAATATCAATAACCTCAGATATGCAGATGACACCACCCTAATGGCAGAAAGTGAAGAGGAACTAAAAAGCCTCTTGATGAAAGTGAAAGAGGAGAGTGAAAAAGTTGGCTTAAAGCTTAACATTCAGAAAACTAAGATCATGGCATCTGGTCCCATCACTTCATGGGAAATAGATGGGGAAACAGTGGAAACAGTGGCTGACTTTATTTTTCTGGGCTCCAAAATCACTGCAGATGGTGATTGCAGCCATGAAATTAAAAGATGCTTACTCCTTGGAAGGAAAGTTATGACCACCTAGACAGCATATTTAAAAGCAGAGACATTACGTTGCCAACAAAGGTCCAAAGGTCAAGTCTATGGTTTTTCCAGTGCTCATATATGGATGTGAGAGTTAGACTGTGAAGAAAGCTGAGTGCTGAAGAATTGATGCTTTTGAACTGTGGTGTTGTAGAAGACTCTTGAGAGTCCCTTGGACTGCAAGGAGATCCAACCAGTCCATCCTAAAGGAGATCAGTCCTGGGTGTTCATTGGAAGGACTGATGCTGAAACTGAAACTCCAGTACTTTGGCCACCTCATGCGAAGAGTTGACTCATTGGAAAAGACCCTGATGCTGGGAGGGATTGGGGGCAGGAAGAGACGGGGATGACAGAGGATGAGATGGTTGGATGGCATCACCGACTCGATGGGCATGAGTTTGAGTAAACTTCGGGAGCTAGTGATGGACAGGGAGGCCTGGCGTGCTGCAATTCATGGGGTCACAAAGAGTCAGACACGACTAAGCAACTGAACTGAACTGATGGTATTTCCAGTATTCATGTACAGATGTGAGAGTTAGACCACAAAGAAGATAGAAGAAGGCTGAGGAGCCGAAGAACTGATACTTTCGAATTGTGGTGCTGGAGAAGACTCTTGAGAGTTCCTTGGACAGCAAGGAGATCAAACCAGTCACTCCTAGAGGAAATCAACCCTGAATATTCATTGGAAGGACTGATACTGAAGCTCCAATACTTTGGCCACGTGATGTGAAGAGCTGACTCATTGGAAAAGACTCTGATGCTGGGAAAGATTGAAGGCAGGAGGAGAAGGGAGTGACAGAGGATGAGATGGTTGGACGACATCACTGACTCATTGGACGTGAGTTTCAGCAAACTCCAGCAGATAGTGAAGGACAGCGAAACCTGGCATGCTGCAGTCCATGGGGTCACAAAGAGTCAGACATGACTTAAGAGACCGAATAACAACTTGCTCCATGGAGAACTTTAGTGTTGTAAGATTCTAACAAAAGCATACACCTATCACCTCCACGTTAACTGTTTTTTCTTTTCAGTGTGACTTGCAGGAATAAACTGTGACCCAATATTCACTTGTGTGTATTTTGTACTTATTTCAGAAATCATAGAAATTGCATTAAATGTAAAGGTATAACTTCTAAGTAATATAGAGATAAAGGAAACATATTCTTCTACTAATCATCTTCAGAAAGAGTTAAGAGATTGACCTACAAGAGACTGCATGTGGAATGCATGCTTTGCAAATGTGTATATATTTATTTATGTATGTGCAATAACATTAACATATAATATATTATTTATGTTATTAAATCCAAGTACAAGTCAAAATGTAGCATATTGTAGTGTACACTACAAACAGATCTTGATCAGGGATCTAAGGGCTAGAATGTCAAATTAAATTTTTCTAAGATATTTATATTTATTATTCAGATTTCAGAACTGTAAGAATTTATTTCATAGGGAGATGGTTGTTTGTGAAGCTTAGGTGAATACAATCTTCACAACCCTATGGACTGTAACCCTCTAGGCTTCTCTGCCTGAGGAATTCTCCGTAATACTGGAGTGGGTAGCCATTCCCTTCTCCAAGGGATCTTCTCAACCCAGGGATCAAACCTGGATCTCCTGCGTTACAGATTCTTTACCATCTGAGCCACCAGGGAAGTCCATAATATATTTTTTATGTTATCAAATCCAAGTATAAGTCAAAATATAGCATGTTGTAGTACACACTATAAACTGAGCTTGATCAGGGATCTATGGGTTAGAATGTCAGATTGAAATTTTCTAAGATGTTTATATTTATTATTCATAATTCAGAATTGTAAGAGTTTATTTTGTAAGGAGATGGCTGCTTGTAAAGCTTAGTTGAATAGAATCTTTCAAAATTAATATGTATGTTATTTATTTAAATTTTTTCCAGGTAAATTTATTTGAGTAAGCATCTGTAGAACATGGGGTTTCATGGAAATAAGGGACTATTTTTCACATTTTTAGAATACATATGGGGCCTTTGCTAGATGTGAGATACAAAGGCCCTGACCAATTGATGCTTGAATCAAAGAATTTGTAAAATGGTATAAGGACAGTAATCTAAATACATTTTACCCTTTGAAATTTTGCTGAATTACTGTCAGTGAAATGTGTAGAATATGAAATAGAACTTAGGTCACGTGCTACTCAGACATGATAATGTTCTTAAAGGTCATTTTTAGAAGAGAAGAAGGTTAAAATGACAAATTCCCATGCCTCACATCAGCATTTTTCAGGCTATACGCAAAACTATAGGTAAGTACTACCTGGTGTTATTACAGCTAGTGGCTGCCGCTGTCACTGGCAGCAGTGAATCACACCCTTCACTCAGTGTTCCTGTCTAGAGCCTTCGCCAAAATAGATGCTACATAATATGACTGCCACACTAGTGAAATCACAACTGGGCCTAATTTCTAAATGGCTTTATCAGGATTGGTATCAGAAAGTTTTTCTTTGAGCCTAAACATTTTTTCACAGCTGCTCCCACCTATTTCTCTGAAAAAGCTAATGCATTCAACCCATGGGCTTTATAATAAAGCCACAATCAAAATGCAAAAAAAAAAAAAAAGTGATATCTCTTTAGCAATTGTCAGAAAATTCTAAAATATTAATATACCTTACAGTGTCAATGGTTTCATGCTTTTATTTTTGCTTTTATTTTATTTTGCAGCTGGCGTTTCAGCTTCAGCATCAGTCCTTTCAGTGTATGTTCAGGACTGATTTCCTTTAGAATAGATTGGTTGGATCTCCTTGCAGTGCAAATCTTCTCCAACACCACAGTTCAAAAGCATCAATTCTTTGGCGCTCACCTTTCTTTATAGTCCAATTCTCACATCTATACATGACTACTGGAATAACCATAGTTTTGACTAGACAGACATTTGTTGGCAAAGTAATGTCTCTACTTTTTAATATGCTGTCTAGGTTGGTCATAACTTTCCTTCCAAGGAGCAAGCGTCTTTTAATTTCATGGCTGCAGTCACCATCTGCAGTAATTTTGGAGCCCAAAAAATTTAAGTCTGTCACTGTTTCCACTCTTTCCCCATCTATTTGCTATGAAGTGATGGGACCAGATGCCGTGACGTTAGTTTTCTGAATGTTGAATTTTAACCCAACTTTTTCATTCTCCTCTTTCACTTTCATCAACAGGCTCTTCAGTTCTTCTTCACTTTCTGCCATAAGGGTGGTGTCATCTGCATATCTGAGGTTATCGATATTTCTCCTGGCAATCTTGATTCCAGCGTGTGCTTCATCCTGTCCAGCATTTCTCATTATGTACTCTGCATAGAAGTTAAATAAGCAGGGTGACAATATACAGTCTTGATATACTCTTTTCCCAATTAGGAACCAGTCTTTTGTTCCATGTCCAGTTCTAACCGTTGCTTCCTGACCTGCATACAGATTTCTCAAGAGGCAGGTCAGGTGGTCTGGTATTCCCATCTCTTTCAGAATTTTCCAGTTTGTTGTGATGGTTTGATAAGAGTCTATATGAAAAGGAGAATGTGTGCTGCATTAGGCAGAAAATGGTGAGCTTTTCCAGCATTTACTGCTTCTTAGTAGTTTACAGCTCAAAATATTTTCTATGTTCTTTAGGTGTATTTTGAGATGAGATATTCTGTATTAATTCAAACTGCTTAAAAATTTTTTTTTAAATGTAGATGCTCCAGGAACAGTGAATCATATATCTGGAGGTTGAAATGAATCCATTAATCAGGTTTGGAGCACTCATTTTTTTAAGAGAATGAAGTGAAGAAGGGCTTCCCTGGTGGTTCAGTGATAAAGAATCCACCTGTCAATGCAGGAGACACAGACTCAATCCCTGGGTCAGGAAGATACCCTGAAGAAGGATATGGTAACCTACCCCAGTATTCTTACCTGGGAAATTTCATGGACAGAGGAACCTGGTGGCCTACTGCTCATGGGGTCGAAGATTTGGACATGACTGAGCACCGATGCACCACACTGAAGTAAAGAAATTCCCTCAGAGTTATCCAAGGAAATTTTAGATGATTCATGGGGGACACACACATACATCTAAAGAGCTCTGATGGTCAATTCCTTCCATTAAACTGTCCTTCTCAGCCATCATCTGGAGTCAGAGCCCTTCCAAAACACCTTCTTCAACCTCCCTTTATATCCCTGTTTCTCAGTGTATATATGAGGGTGTTGGTCATGGGGATAATGACAGTGTAGAACAGAGACTTGAACTTGTCCTGATTCTGGGAGATGCTGCTGCTGGGATGAAGATAGACATAGATGGCTGTAACAAAGAGCAGGGTGACCACCGTGAGGTGGGATCCACATGTGTTAACCCTTTTCTCCGCCCTGCAGTGGACTTTATTCTTAAGACCGTCCTGACAAATTCGACCATAGGAGAACATGATTAAGGCAACAGGTGTGAGAAGTATGATGACACTGCCAAAGAAGGTCACATACACATTCATAGTGGTGTCAACACTGCCAAGTTTGGGAAAAGGAGGGATCTCACAAAGAAAGTGGTCTAATTTATTTCTCCCACAAAGTGGTAAAAGAAGATGTACACTGTCTGCAATAAGGAGTTGGCAAAATCAGTGATCCATGAAGCAGAAGTCATCAGGGCACACAGACCGGGGTGCATGATTACCGTGTAGTGAAGGGGCCGGCAAACAGTGGCATAGCGGTCAAATGCCATGAATACTAAGAGAAAGCATTCTGTGCATGCAGTCCCAGATAGATGAAGAACTGAGCTACATAGCCACGGAAAGAGATGGATTTGTCTGCTCCACTGAGATTAACCAGGAACTGAGGAACAATGCTGGTGGTATAGCACAGATCCAGAAAGCTCAGGTTAAAAAGGAAAAAGTTCATAGGGGTGTGAAGATGTGGGTCCAAGCAGGACAATGGAAAGATGGTTGTGTTTCCCAGCAAAGTGAAGATGTAGTCGATTGAAAGAACCACAAAGAGAACTTGTTCCAGTTGAGGTCTGTCAGAGAAGCCCAGTAGGATAAACCTAGTGAAAGAATTTCCATTTTTCTGTTCCATCCTTTCTTAGCACATGGCTCCTGTCAAGACAAAGCATTTAACATTTTTAAAAGTATCTTCCATGCTCAACATCACTCATTATCAGAGAAATGCAAATCAAAATCTCAATGAGGTACCATTACACACCAGTCAGGATGGCTGCTATCCAAAAGTCTACAAGCAATAAATGTTGGAGAGGGTGTGGAGAAAAGGGAACCCTCTTACACTGTTGGTGGGAATGCAAACTAGTACAGCCACTATGGAGAACAGTGTGAAGATTCCTTAAAAAACTGGAAATAGAACTGCCATATGACCCAGCAATCCCACTCCTGGGCATACACACCGAGGAAACCAGAACTGAAAGAGACACGTGCACCCCAATGTTCATCGCAGCACTGCTTATAATAGCCAGGACATGGAAGCAACCTAGATGCCCATCAGCAGGCGAATGGATAAGAAAGCTGTGGTTCATATACACCATGGAATATTACTCAGCCCTTAAAAAGAATACATTTGAATCAGTTCTAATGAGATGGATGAAACTGGAGGCCATTATACAGAGTGAAGTAAGCCAGAAAGATAAACACCAATACAGTATACTAACACATATATATGGAATTTAGAAAGATGGTAACGATAGCCCTATATGCAAGACAGAAAAAGAGACACAGATGTATAGAACAGACTTTTGGACTCTATGGGAGAAGGCGAGGGTGGGATGATCTGAGAGAAAAGCATCGAAACATGTATATTATCAAGTGTGGAACAGTCCAGGTTGGATGCATGAGACAAGTGCTCAGGGCTGGTGCACTGGGAAGACCCAGAGGGATGGGATGGGGAGGGAGGTGGGAGGGGGTTTCAGGATGGGGAACACATGTAGATCCATGGCTGATTCATGTCAATGTATGGCAAAAAACACTACAATACTGTAAAGTAATTAGCCTCCAACTAATAAAAATAAATGAGAAAAAAAAAAGTATCTTCCAAAAGGGGGAGGGCTTAGGGAGGCAGTAAACCTATCATGTTAAAAGACAGGGCCACGGGATTTTATATGCAACTATCTGGGTAAATGATGTATTCATTGAAATTGATATATATTATACCAATTTGGGGCTTCCCAGGTGGCATAGTGGTAAAGAACCCATCTGCCAATACAGTAGACATAAGAGATCAAGGTTTGCTCCCTGAGTTGGGAAGATCCCCTGGAGAAGGAAATGACTAAAATGACTTAGCATGGCATGGCATGGCATGGCATATCAACTTAGTTCTACATTACCAAAAGTAATGATATTGATGTTTAACATAAGAAAAATCAAATAGTAGACCCTGTGTTTCCATCCATCATAGACACAAAAGGTCTTTTTCAGATTGAGCTTAATATGATTTAAAGTACTATAAGAATATACAGTACAGAAGCAATGCTGCACATAAAGCTTTTGGTAGAATTGCTTCTCTACTCTTTTAACATATTTGTGAATGTTACCTTGGTCTTGGTATGGTAGGAAAACAAATAAATAGCAGAGTCTGAAAATATGACCATTCAATTACAATAATTACAATGCTTAACTCATCCCCTCACGATAACTAAAATTACTACACCAATTTAATAAGAACTCCAAAATTTCATTGACGTTACCAACACTTACCTCTTCTTTCTATTTCATTTTCACCAAGTACCAATAACCAGAGTGCATGGACTTCTTAAAGGAAGTAGGATTATTCGCTTCCAACATTCTAATCAAGATAAACATTTTTAAAGCTATCCAATTGTGTAATCTGTGCATAAATTATAATGCTCTACATTGCTCCCTATGATAAGTAATTAAATGCATAAGATAAAGACAGATACATTGTCAGTGCAATGAAAGGTCAAAGATAGAATATAAAACTAAAACTAATACAAAGAATGGTATAAAGAAAAGGATATTATGGTATTATAAAAATCTAAGCACTTCCATCTATGATAGGTTAATTTATGTTTGCAATCTTGAAGCATCAGTTACACTAAACCTAGCACATTGCCATTCCTAAGGTTAGCTGATTATCATTTTCATCCAACTATTTAGTATTTGCATAAGCATGAAGTGAAGTGAAAGTCACTTAGTTGTGTCCGACTCTTTGCGACCCCATGGACCATACAGTCCATGGAATTCTCCAGACCAGAATACTGGAGTGGGTAGCTTTTCCCTCCTCCAGGGGATCTTCCCACCCCAGGGGTTGAACCCAGGTCTCCTGCATTGCAGGCAGATTATTTACCAGCTGAGCCACAATGGAAGTCCTTGCATAAGCATGGTTATACACTACCCCAAGTGGCATTAGAAAATAAAGAATTCAATAAATAAATAAAAATTTTAAAAAAAGAAAGAATTCAGTTCTATCATCTTCAAATTGTTAGACTTAAAGTACATTTTTAATTCTTCCAAAATTTTAAAAATTTGAATCAGGTTTGAGTGTAGAACCTATTGATGTGTTAAATAAATTGGTACAAAATTAGCAGTAAATAAATGTTAAAATCCAAATAAGGGAAAAGTAAAGGGCAAACAAAAGAAAAGTCAGTGCTAGAAAGGCCACTGGGAAATATTCCTCCGTCACTACCATAAATATCTTCCTTGTCCCATAATTTAGTTGCAAGGAAAGCAAACAACCAAAATATAAGGCTTGAAATATAAAAGTACACAAAATAGAAATTTAACGCTTCATATATAAGAAGGATTGAACTAATTTAACTTCACATCCAATCACCTGACAACAGTATAGAAGAATACAGGCAGATCTTGCAAAAGCAGTCTTTAATTAGTAAAAAAATTTTCACATTTAAAGTTTGAAAAATAAAGCATCCCAAGATTGAATGCTGGACAGATATGCTACCTACATATCAGTTAACAATATTCATAATAGCTGGTATTACTAAGTGTTTTATGTTCTAAAACCTTTACAAGCATAATCCTGACTCCAAAAAATTGAAATTTACCACTTCCCTTTTACATATGAAGAAATAGGTTAAAGTAGTTAACTAACTTAACCAAGATCATAAAATTCCTATTTTAATAGAAACCCAAGTCCTTTTAATATCAAAGTTTGTGCTTTTAAATAGCTATTACTTTATCACCAAGCAAATGAATATATTAAAATTCAAAGGCAGTACATGTGGTATAGTTCAGTTCAGTTCAGTCTCTCAGTCATGTCCTACTCTTTGCGACCCCGTGGACGGCAGCACGCCAGGCCTCCCTGTCCATCACCAACTCCCGGAGTCCACCCAAACCCATGTCCATTGTGTCAGTGATGCCATCCAACCATCTTATCCTCTGTCGTCCCCTTCTCCTCCTGCCTTCAATCTTTCCCAGCATCAGGATCTTTTCAAATGAGTCAGCTCTTCGCATCAGGTGGCCAAAGTATTGGAGTTTCAACTACAGCATCAGTCCTTCCAGTGAACACCCAGGACTGATCTCCTTTAGGATGGACTGGTTGGATCTCCTTGCAGTCCAAGGGACTCTCAAGAGTCTTCTCCAACACCACAGTTTAAAAGTATCAATTCTTCTGCACTCAGCTTTCTTTATAGTCCAACTCTCACATCCATACATGACCATTGGAAAAATGATAGCCTTGAATAGAAGGACCTTTGTTAGCAAAGTAATGTCTCTGCTTTTTAATATGCTGTCTAGGTTGGTCATAACTTTCCTTCCAAGGAATAAGCATCTTTTAATTTCACTGCTGCAATCACCATCTGCAGTGATTTTGGAGCCCAGAAAAATAAAGTCAGCCACTGTTTCCACTGTTTCCCCATCTACGTGGGGTATAGAGGATGTAGTATTTTATACTTTCTTTGACTTTTATAATGATGTGATCAATGGTATCCACAAAAAAATCTGGGTCCAAAAATTTCATAATAAAATTAATCATAAAAGTATGAGGAAAAAGTACCACATGCAGTGTACATGTACAATGACATTCTACATCCCCCTGATTCACACCTGCTCAGAAGAGCAAATTTAAAAAATCATGGTTCAGTCTCATGAACACATATACAAATATAATATAGTCATCTGAAATGTACTGCTGGCAAATTATTTTTAATGTACCTAATGAAGAAGTATTTAGCAGACTAAAGGAGGGAAAAAATAAAATGCTAACTCATCCAGGGAAAACACTAATATAATAACACAGTATAATAAAATAATAATTTATTTGAACGTTATCAATAAGGATCAAGAAGGCAGCTGACAAAAGGTAAAACCTTCCAATTTTCATAGCAGCATTATTTTCAATTGCCAAGATATAGAAGCAACCTATGGAAGTAAGCATCAATAGATGAATGGATAAAGAAAATGTGGTGTATATTTACACAGATAGATAGGTACAATGGGATATTACTCAGCCATGAAAAAGATGAAATTTTGCCATTTACAACATGGACAAACCTGGAGAATATTATGCTTAGGAAAGTCAGACAAAGAAAGACAAATACTGTATGTTTTTACTTATATGTGAAATCTAAAAGCTAAAACAAACAAACGAATATAACAAAACAAAACAGACTCAAAGATACAAAGAACAAACTCGTGATTACCACTGGGGAAAGGGAGAGGGGAAAGGGCATGATAGGGGCAGTGGATTAAGAGGTTAAAAACTACTAGGTATGAAATAAACAAGATACAAGCATCTAATGTACAGCATAGGGAACACAGCCAATATTTTAAAATAACTTTATGTGGAGTATAATCTATGAAAATATAAAATCACTATGCAATATGCCTGAAGTGCATATACAAGTCAACTACTCTTCTGTTTGGAAAAAAAAAATCCTTGGGGAAATAAAGTTACACAACCATTTACTGCTTTATAGAATAAACAAAAAAGAATGCTGAACGGCTACCTACCTGACAGATAAAAATGAATGAGTTTAGATTGAAATATAAAGTGTCAGGCAAAGGAGACACCAACTAAAATAGAATAAAGAATATAATGGTCTCTTTATGTTAAAATTGAATCCACATAGCACACTGAGACATAATTAGGATACTAATGTATACTAAGATACTATATATCTTAATAATGTATACTAATGTATACTAATATACATACTATATATATACTATAATGTATACTGACGTATACTATACTAAGATACTAATTCTTTTTTTTTACATTCAGGAAAATTATTATCCTTTAGTAACACTGGATATGGGAAATCTCTTGTGCTAGAAGCATTAACCCATTAATTCTCTAATATATTCTGCTGTTCTGGGTCACTTTGTTCCTTTTGTACTTTTCTATTCAACATCCATTTGTCTTAAAGCTATTCACACCACCACAAAGGCAGTCTTCCAAGAGAATAAATATGTTTTGGTTGAAGTTAATTAGAAATTCTCATTTCTTTCCTACGTACTGAAAGAATTGTGTAATTTCACTGTGGATTGTCATCTATGTTAACACAAGCATCAATTGACTTAATGCAGTAAGAAATCTTGATCTCTATTAGACAAACTATGTAAATAATAATGACTGGAAATATTAGACACATTCACCCTAACTACAGGAACAAAAAAATGGTGTCTGTGGTAACCATCATTATGTGACATGATATAAGAAAGTCTTGTCATAAAAATTATACAAAAGTTATTACTTGGATACAAAAAAAGAAATAATTGAAAAACAGCAAATTTATGTAGAAAAATTTAAATCGGTAAAATTAAAATGAATAGATTCTATAAGACAAAGATGACATTCTGTGTAACAATTATTTTAAAAATGGAAAATGATTTCTCACAGGAACACAATTTTACTATTCTAATCAAGAGAATAGGCATCAAATGAAAGAAGTTAAATGCTTAGTATTGACACACATCAGGTGATAGAGATAATAGTTTGCAATTACAATAATTGTACAATACTGACAAATAATATAACTAAAATTTGAGTGGAAGAATAAGTATTTCAATAAAACTGGATACTCAGTAGGTAAATCACACATTTTAAAGACAGGAGATTTCAAGATAATAATTTTTAAGATATTTCAAATTATACGGCATTCATCGATATTTTTGACATTCAGACTGTCTTATCCAGTTTCTCAAAGAATCCTGAAGTCTCGGCAAAATTTCTGCAGCCTCAGTGCTATGACTGAGTTACTATGGCTTTGACACATTGACACAATATTCCTTGTCACTGTCAACCTAGCATTTGGGAGATTCCATGTATATTTCAGATATTTTTGTACCTCTTTGAAAAAAAAAATGAACATTTAAAAAACATAGATAGTGACAGTAGATTTTGCGAAATATTGTGTAATTTCACAGAAAATAAGGACCCAGAGGAAAAAATAGAAGCATACAGTCTAATAGTTTTACATTCAGACATGTACTATTATCCTGTTTTATGTATTATCCTAAATGCATGTTTTACTGGAGCTAAATATGCTGTATTTAAATTATTTTCATGTGTACATACTGTTATAATGAATGTACTAAAATAGAATGAAATATCTACGAAAAAAGTGTTGGCTTCTAAAATAAATAATTAAGTTTAGTTCTTATATTTGTTGAATTTCTGTAGGAATTTCTGCTCATTTTGCCAACTGACATACATGCTAACCAACTGAGCTTTTTGTTTCAAGAACAATCACAACTGAAAATAATCTAATTTGCTGATTCCTAAAGCAACAGAAAGTGAGTTCCACTGTACTTACTTTTATTAATCTTATCTGTGGAACCAAAGCTCTTTTCCTAGCTAATATCCAAGCTGCTACTCTAACACAGCACTGGGGATTGGAACTTGAATATATAAAATCAGAAAACAGATTTAGTGGAGTGAGTGCAATCAAGCACCAGATTATCCTGAAATTTTTCTTAAACCATAAAATGTTTTCTCATGATGACTTCACATATCTTCATGTGGCATTGGGGATATGTATTCTATCTGAAGCCCAAGCACCTGAACTAGAGAGTAGCCCCGGCTCACCACAACTAGAGAAAGCCTGTGCACAGCAACAAAGAACCAGCACAGACAAAATTAAATATTTTTTTTAAAAGACTAGCCAAAAAAAATTGTAATCAATAATACTAGATTTGAAATTTGAAAGTTAAGTGGAAACAGTAGGTTCACTTCTAATCAATTTGGAAGGAAAAGATGGACTATGTTGATGTCACCTCTCCAGAGACTCCCTCTTTCCTTGTACCCTAGAGACAGTCAAACTCTGGATACTTGAACTGAAGCTAATGAGTTACATGGGGCAGGGCTCTCTTGGGGCCACTAAAAATAAATACATCTTCAAGTATCTCAGCCTCTTAAAGCACATACTTTGACTCTAGTGCTTATAAAAGTATCCTTCAGATATAATATTAGCCTTTTTACGCAGAGGCAGTTTCCATAGATTTTACAGATTCCAACATCTGTTTAGTTACAGAATTAACTGTCTACTCTGATCTATACTCCCTCATATGCCCTGAAACATGCACTGCACTTATAGATTCTGCCTGGGAAAACTCTGGGGATGACAAAAGTTATGATAAATGTAATTTTTAAAAGAACCAGTTCTACCTTTAATGGAGCCTGAGTGAGTTACAATTTTCATTTTCCTTACCTTTGATAATGAATCACTTTCAAGTTTGGCATATTTTAAAACATATTTAAATGCATGGCTCTGTATTTATCCTAAGGACTCTGTCCTATCTACTTCACCTCAAATACCTTTCCTCAATTCCAAGACCACACTCACTTGATAACCACTGAATTACTAGCTTTCATGGGGGACAAGTAGTTATGTGATTCATCTGTCTGATATTAACAATTTCATCAACATGCCAAACTTCTAATTTTATACAACTATGGTGATTCTTCAAGACCATCTTGTTTCATCTTGAAGTAGTTTTAAATCTTTTGTCTTGTTATTTTCTCTTAAAGAAGACACCATATTCTTAGCCCAACACCCATTCAAACGTCTCTAAGGCCACAGGACATAGTTTCTTTGATCCAAAAATGTGGTGGTCATACCTGCAGAGATAGGGTCTATGCATCAGTTTGTTATTTACTTAAAGTAAGTTCTGTACTGGAAGAGGAATCTGAACTCCAGACTTGGAGACTAGTGGTATGGATGAAAGGAGAAATGAAAGGATGTAAGTATTTTCTCTACCAATTCAAACAAAATATTAGATCTTATTATCATGCAATCTGTAATGATATTTTAGATCTGTAAAGTGTAACAAAAGTGTGTATAGGAAAATAACCTTAATTGGACATTCATACCAAGTAAAGGGAGTCAGTTTTTCCCTATTATTGCAGAATTCTGCTATCTACACAGCACTTTCAGTTCAGTTCAGTTCAGTTACTCAGTTGTGTCCAACTCTTTGCAAACCCATGAACCACAGCACGCCAGGCTTGCCGGTCCATCACCAATTCCCGGAGTCCACTCAAACCCATGTCCATCGAGTTGGTGATGCCATCCAACCATCTCATCCGCTGTCGTCCCCTTCTCCTCCTGCCTTCAATCTTCCCTAGCATCAGGGTCTTTTCAAATGAGTCAGCTCTTCACATCAGGTAGGCAAACTATCGGACCTTCAGCTTCATCATCAGTCCTTCCAATGAACACCCAAGACTCATCTCCTTTAGGATGGACTGGTTGGATCTCCTTGCAGTCCAAGGGACTCTCAAGAGTCTTCTCCAACACCACAGTTCAAATGCATCAATTCTTCGGCGCCCAGCTTTGTTTATAGTCCAACTCTCACATCCATACACGACCACTGGAAAAACCATAGACTTGACCAGATGGACCTTTGTTGGCAAAGTAATGTCTCTGCATTTAAATGTGCTATCTAGGTTGGTCATAACTTTCCTTCCAAAGATTAAGTGTCTTTTAATTTCACTGCTGCAATCACCATCTGCAGTGATTTTGGAGCCCAGAAAAATAAAGTCAGCCACTGTTGCCACTGTTGCCACTGTTTCTCCATCTATTTGCCGCGAAGTGATGGGACCGGAAGCCATGATCTTAGTTTTCTGAACATTGAGCTTTAAGCCAACTTTTTCACTCTCCTCTTTCACTTTCATCAAGAGGCTCTTTAGTTCTTCTTCACTTTCTGCCATAAGGGTGGTGTTATCTGCATATCTGAGGTTATTGATATATCTTCATTCCAGCTTGTGCTTCCTCCAGCCCAGCATTTCTCATGATGTACTCTGCATATAAGTTAAATAAGCAGGGTGACAATATAGAGCCTTGACGTACTCCTTTTCCTATTTGGAACCAGTCTGTTGTTCCACATCCAGTTCTAACTGTTGCTTCCTGACCTGTATAAAGATTTCTCAAGAGGCAGGTCAGGTGGTCTGGTATTCCCATCTCTTTCAGAATTTTCCACAGTTTATTGTGATCCACACAGTCAAAGGCTTTGGCATACTCAATAAAGCAGAAATAGATGTTTTTCTGGAACTCTCTTGCTTTTTCAATGATCCAGCAGATATTGGCAATTTGTTCTCTGGTTCCTCTGCCTTTTCTAAGACCAGCTTAAACGTCTGGAAGTTCACAGTTCACATATTGCTGAAGCCTGGCTTGGAGAATTTTCAGCAGTACTTTACTAGCATGTGAGATGAGTACAATTGCGCGGTAGTTTGAGCATTCTTTGGCATTGTTTTTCTTTGGGATTGGAATGAAAACTGACCTTTTCCAGTCCTGTGGCCACTGCTGAGTTTTCCAAATTTGCTGACATATTGAGTGCACCACTTTAACAGCATCATCTTTCAGAATTTGAAATAGCTCAACTGGTATTCCATCACATCCACTAGCTTTGTTCGTAGTGATGCTTCCTAAGGCCCACTTGACTTCACATTCCAGGATATCTGGCTCTAGGTGAGTGATCACACCATTGTGATTATCTGGGTTGTGAAAATCTTTTCTGTACAGTTCTTCTGTATATTCTTGCCACCTCTTCTTAATATCTTCTGCTTCTGTTAGGTCCATAAAATTTCTGTCCTTTATTGTACCCATCTTTGCATGAAATGTTCCCTTTGATTCTCTCATTTTCTTGAAGAGATCTCTAGTCTTTCCCATTCTATTGTTTTCCTCTATTTCTTTGCATTGATTGCTCAGGAAAGCTTTCTTATCTCTCCTTGCTATTCTTTGGAACTCTGCATTCAAATGGGTATATCTTTCCTTTTCTCCTTTGCCTTTTGCTTCTCTTCTATACACAGTTATTTGTAAGGCCTCCTCAGACAGCCTTTTTGCCTTTTTGCATTTCTTTTTCTTGGGATGGTCTTGATCCCTGCCTCTTGTATAATGTCATAAACCTCTGTCCATAGTTCTTCAGGCACTCTGTCTATCAAATCTAATCCCTTGAATCTATTTGTCACTTCCACTGTATAATCATAAGGGATTTTATTTAGGTCATACCTGAATGGTCTAGTGGTTTTCCCTACTTTCTTCAATTGAAGTCTGAATTTGGCAATAAGGAGTTCATGATCTGAGCCACGGTCAACTCCCAGTCTTGTTTTTGCTGACTGTATAGAGCTTCTCCATCTTTGGCTGCAAAGAAAATAATCAATCTAATTTCGGTATTGACAATCTGGTGATGTCCATGTGTAGAGTCTTCTCTTGTGGTGTTGGAAGAGGGTATTTGCTATGACCAGTGCGTTTTCTTGGCAAAACTATTAGCTTTTGCCCTGCTTCATTCTATACTCCAAGGCCAAATTTGCCTGTTACTCCAGGTATCTCTTGACTCCCTACTTTTGCATTCCAGTCCCCTATAATGAAGAGGACATCTTTTGGGGATTTTACTTCTAGAAGGTCTTGTAGGTCTTCATAGAACCATCCAACTTCAGCTTCTTCAGCATTATTGGTTGGGGCATAAACTTGGATTGCTGTGATATTGAATGGTTTGCTTTGGAAACGAACAAAGATCTTTCTGTCATTTTTGAGACTGCATCCAAGTACTGCATTTCAGACTCTTTCGTTGACTATGATGGCTACTCCATTTCTTCTCAGGGATTCTTGCCCACAGTAGTAGATATAATGGTCATCTGAGTTAAATTCACCCATTCCATTTTACACCCATTCCAGTCCATTTTACAATTTCAAAAGACTTATAAAGTGAAAGAAAATTAAAACCTAGTGATGGTTTCCTGAGTTTTCACTGCAGATGGTTACAGTGATGGTTACTCAGACTGAGTGCCTCTGGAACTTGCAGTTTGGATACAATAAAATCTTAAATCACTTCCAATAAAACTTCTCCAATCAAAGACATGATTACAGACTCAACACCAAAGGCTCCATTATTCCACACATTAAAATGTATTGTTTCCAACTGAATAAAATTGTTAATAGTAAATTCTATTATCTGTGCATCTTCAGAAAAAAACTGTTTTTCTCTATACAAAACATAAGTAGGAAAGCCAGTCTTTGATTATATTCAACCCTCCAGGGGTAAAAAAAAAGCTAGTACTGAGGCAGTACATATTTGTGTCTTATTTAGAACATATAGATTTAATTTTTGAGAAACTTTTGAGTTATCTTTGTAGTTCATACAGTCATAAAGACAGACAGTATCTCCAGCAGTTAATAACTTATACTGTAGAGTCTGTTGGAATCCTGCTCAGTGGTTTATTAAGTACATCGCTCTGATAAAATCACTGCACCTCTTTAATCCTCAGTTCCTTCATATGTTTAGCAGAAATCATGATAATGCCAAGCTCATAGAGTTGTTGTGACATATTACCTAGAAAGTGTTCAGTCAGTGCCTGAAACATAGAAGATACTATATATAGTAACTCTCTAGCACTCCTGTTTTTGTCAACAAAAGGGTAACTGTGAAAATGCCTCAAGCTTCTAATCAAAGTCTACTTACCCGTTCTAGGAGAAAAGAAGCAGATTAAGCATAAAAGTATGGAGTCCTCTTAACTCCAACAAGCAGAGTACAATGGAAAGAGCTAACGACAGTGCCTTCTCTGGATTCATTCTCCTGGGCTTCTCCAACCAGCCCCAGCTGGAAACGGCTCTCTTTGTGGCCATCCTGATCATCTACTTCTTGAGCTGTTTAGGCAATGGCATCATTATACTTTTGTCAACGATGGATCCTCACCTCCACACCCCTATGTACTTCTTCCTCTCCAACCTCTCTTTTATGGATCTTTGTCTGACGACTTGCACTGTCCCTCAGACCCTGGCCAACTTTAAGGGGAAGGACAAGACCATCACCTATGGCGGCTGTGTGACCCAGCTCTTCATTGCCTTGGGACTTGGGGGAGTAGAGTGTGTCCTCCTGTCTGTCATGGCCTATGACCGCTATGTAGCTGTGTGCCGACCCCTCCACTACATGGTGATTGTGCATCCCCAGCTTTGCTTGCAGCTGGTTGTAACTGCTTGGCTTACAGGCTTTGGCAATTCTGTAATCCAGACAGCACTGACCATGACTCTTCCCCTCTGTGGTAAAAACCAAGTGGACCATTTCTTCTGTGAAGTTCCAGTGATGCTGAAACTGGCCTGCACCAACACCTCCATCAATGAGGCTGAACTCTTTGCTGTCAGTGTATTCTTCTTGGTCGTCCCCCTGTCACTCATCTTAGTATCCTACAGTCACATTACCCGTGCAGTCCTGAAGATGAAGTCGGCCCAAGGGAGACAGAAGGCTTTTGGAACCTGTGGTTCTCACCTAATGGTAGTGATTATTTTCTTTGGGACGCTCATCTCCATGTACCTTCAACCTCCTTCCAGCTATTCACAGGATGTGAACAAAAGCATTGCACTGTTCTATACTCTGGTGACTCCCCTGCTTAATCCCCTAATTTACACGTTGAGAAACAAGGAAGTCAAAGGGGCACTAAGAAGACAAATGAGGAGAATCCTAGACTTGAGACAGAGTTAATGCAGTGCTTGCAGGCCCAGGAAGGGCAGATAAAAGGGCAGATACTGAAGGGAATTTATAAAACAATGTAAAAACAGAAATAATGTTCTGGTAAGATCAATGTGCCTTTGTGCAAATATGTTCTTCTTAAATATTTCTTATTTAATAATTGTAAGTTGGATGGTTTTTCATGTATTATTCTGCTAATGAAATAATAGAACAAGGATTTTTTTTCTTTATTTAAGTGAAAATAGATTACTGAATTGTTGAGTTCTGTACTATTCTTACCTCTACTTGTACTGAATATGAGTGATTTCTGATTATATTTTTTGTAATACAGAAGATATGATTTTTTTATATCAACCCCTTGGAGTTTTCTTTCAAACCATGACAGCTAGTTTCACTGATAACCATATCATCTTTTGGCACAAAAGTTCCATACTCTACAATCATCTAGATGTTTACATTTTTCCATTTCAGCAAATAAATGCTGAAAATTTATCATTTCATTCAAAGTAGCCTTTTGTGAATTTCATTTCCCAATAAGGCACATTAGGTTACAGCTGAACACAGTTCCTACTGCAAGGACAGACACTCCTCCTTAGCCACAGACTCAGCCAAACATGGATCCATTTGATCTCTCATTCTCCACAAAGGATTTGAGCATCCAGCTTTTCTGGTATAGGAGTGGGTGGAAGGTAGTGCCTGAAACAACCCCTGGCCAATACTGAGGAACAATTGTACTTGGAAAAGTCAAACTAATTTTAGCAACCATATTTATGAAGCCACTAGATAGTTGTGGAAGTGATGAGGGTGATGTAGACATGAATAACAGAAGCACTGAACACTTCTGAGGTGAGCTGAAGGGAAACTGCGTGTTTTTTTTTTCTCATGGAGTATTTGATGAGCTTGAGTGTGAGATTAGAATTGAGCATGGCCCATAGAGAGGGACTTTGCTATGAAAACGTGAAAAACCAAACACTCATGTAAATCTAGAGTGACAAGCTGAAAACTTAAAGAGACTTAACTATGTGGCCAGATGTTTCCAGTGGACATTTCTATTTCCAGTGGACTCCCTGGGAAGCCAGAAAGCCAGACCAAAGTTTCAAAAATACAGAATGATCTATCCTGCAACTCCATTGTGCTTAGGAAACAAAAACTCTCTAGGGTAAGAGGTCCTTTCTCAGTAAGGCAGTTGCCAAATTTTAAAGCTTCACGAAACAGGGGCTAAAAAGCTAAGCTAGACATCTTTGAGGGGCAGAACTTAAGCTCCAAGAGTCTTTCAGGGCTGAGAAAATAAGACTCCTGAGACTTTCTGTCAAAACCCAAGAGAATATTGTATCTCTTATACTTCTAGAACAGAACAAGATAAAGGCTGAATAGAACAAGGACCAACTCTACAGCAGAGGAAACTACAGTCAACATTTTGTAACTATTTTTGTACCCGATAAAGGTTAAGAATCTGAAAAACGATATATACACACAAACATATTGTGGTCATCATTTCATGATGTATGTAACTCAGATCACTATTCTACATCTTCAGTTCAGTTCAGTTCAGTTCGATTGCTCAGTCATGTCCGACTCTTTGCGACCCCATGAACCGCAGCACATCAGGCCTCCTTGTCCATCACCAGCTCCCGGAGTCCACCCAAACCCATGTCCATTGAGTCGGTGATGCCATTCAACCAACTCATCCTCTGTCGTCCCCTTCTCCTCCTGCCCTCAACCTTTGGAAGGAAAGTTATGACCAACCTAGAAAACATATTAAAAAGCAGAGACATTACTTTGCTAACAAAGGTCCTTCTATTCAAGGCTATCATTTTTCCAGTGGTCATGTATGGATGTGAGAGTTGGACTATTAAGACAGCTGAACGCAGAAGAATTGATACTTTTGAACTGTGGTGTTGGAGAAGACTCTTAAGAGTCCCTTGGACTGCAAGGAGATCTAACCAGTCCATCCTAAAGGAGATCAGTCCTGGGTGTTCATTGGAAGGACCAATGTTGAAGCTGAAACTCCAATACTTGGCCACCTGTTGCGAAGAGCTGACTCATTTGAAAAGACCCTGATGCTGGGAAAGATTGAAGGCAGGAGGAGAAGGGGATGACAGTGGATGAGATGGTTGGATGGCATCACAAACTTATGCAACACTGTATATAAGACATGAAGTCATAAAACCTCTAGAAGAAAATTTATTCCTGAATGAGGCTATCTTTAAAAAGATCTTTAGCTTTTTAAGCTATCTTTAAAAAGATAAAGGATAACAACTGTTGGTGAAGTTGGAAAAGGAACACCCATGTACTGTTGATGGGAATGTAAGTTGGTAAGCCACTATGAAAAATAATATGAAGATATCAAAAAAACTAAAGATAGAACTTCTGTATTATCCAGCAATCCAAATTCTAGGTACACCAAATAAAATGAAATCACTATCTTCACTCTCATGTTCAATGCCCCATTTTTCACAATAGATAAGATACGGAAAAAACATAGGTGACCAAAGAGGTGAATGACTAAAGAAAAAGTTCTGTGCATATCCAAAGGGATATTATTCATCAACGAGAAAGAATGAAATACTGCCCTTTGCAATAAAATGGATGGACCTTGACAGCATTATGCTCAGTGAAATAAGAGAAAGACAAATACTATATAATCTCACATACATGTGGCATCAGAAAAACTGAACTTGTTACAAACAGAGGGATGAATGGTGGTTACCAGGGCCAAAGAGGTAGAAGAAATGGGGCGATATTGGCAAATAGGTCCAAACTTCCAGTTAAAAATTAATAATTTCTGAGGAGTCAAAAAAATAAACTTTTTTAAATATTTTAAGGGGAATAAATATTTGACAAGATAAAGATCTTAGCTAACACTATATAGTAATCACTTTACAATATATAGGTATATAAAATCACACTTTGTACTCTTTAAACTTGCTCAATTTATATCTCATTAGATATAGAGGAAAATAAATGAAAATAAGAGTTATTATTCATTTCTTTCATCCTACTTATTTTTCCTCTCCAAAGTCAGATTTTCACTATTGTTTAAGACAACGATTTCTACATGAAGGAAAATACTCTAGCTTTATCCTATGTACAAAGACTGCCTTCTCTTTGTGATCCAAATTTCAATCCAGAGCCTGAAAGAATGGCACTTCTAAAAGTTTAACAGTTTGTGTATTCATCATAATAGCAAAAGGAGCATGATCTCTTCTCTGAAGCTCCTTACTGCAGCAAATGCTGTCAAGTTTTCTTTTCAACATGACTTGCAGAAAAAAAAAAAATTACCACATTGACTTGCATATATTTGTACTTATTTCAGAGAACACTGAAATTACACCATGTATAAAACTGTATCTTCTAAGTGATATAAGCTCTAGAAAACATTCCTTTTATTGTTCATCCTCAGGAAAGAGTTAAGAGATCGATCAAAAAGTGGTTGCATACAGAGTGCGTGTTTGTGGATGTGTATATCTGGCTATGTGTAATAACATAGTACTATGTGTTATTTAAAGCCAAATATAAACCAAAATAGAACATGCTATGGAGGAATACGATGAGAAATATTCATTGGGAAGTACTGGAGGCTTTTTCCAAGATGGGGAGTAAATTCAGAGAGAGGTTGATCTCATAATGAAGACACATTAATGGCTATGGTGCTCACTTTATCTATATTAAACCAAACAGAATTCTCATTGAGTGAATGCATAAAAAAGAGGCTTCTCAAAGAGAATCTTGGGAGACTATTTAACAATCCTCAAATGCATGATATAAGGACTTAAAAATATTTATTCAGCAAGACTTATGACCGGTTAACACAAAATCAGGACTGGGCTCTTGAGGAAGGTTTTGACAACTAACAGTGACATTCCATTGATCCTGAGGATCCCCAATAACCTAATCACTGGAAATTCCTAGGATGCTTCAGTGAAACTAAAGCCACAGGTACAGCAACAGCTTCTCTGGAGGCTCAGATAGTAAAATATCTGCTTGCAATGCAAGATACCCAGGTTCAGCCCCCAAGGGAGGTCCCTGGGTCAGGAAGATCTCCTGGAGAAGGAAATGGCAACCCACTCCAGTATTCTTGCCTGAGGAATGCCATAGACAGAGGAGCCTCGTGGGCTACAGTCCATCAGGTCACAAAGAGTTGGACACAATGGGGCAACTTTCACGTCTCACAACTGAAGAGTTTCACTCTGAAAAGAGGTTAAAATTATCCTCAGAAATGGTCACCTAATTAGAAGACTTGCAGCTTCTAAAGACATCATGGATTTAATTCACTACAAAATGGTTAAAAGAATCCACCAAACAATGTAAATCAGTAGAATAGATTGTTTAAAAGGAGCATGAATACCCAATCCCTACAGCTGCCTCAGGGACACCGTCCCCTGAACCCTCTGATTCAGTACAACTTCCCATTTCTGCTTTTACACAGAGCATCCCTTCCCAGGAAACCATGTTCACAAGACATTTCCATACACCGTGGTTCCCTGAGTCTGCCAAATCAAGTTTGAACTCTGCTACAATGCTGAAAGGATGGAAGAAACTCTCAATCATAATACAAACAGGCAACAGAAAAGATCGCACCTACAGAGGAAAGTGTTGACAGGAAACTATCATCTGTCCTTCCATCCTCAGTGACCCTGATTAGAGCAGAACCCTGGGCAAACAGTTAACACTGAAATCTACTGACTAGGAGATAAATGAGGATATTTCAGCAGTAGCTATATGCTGGTTACCATTCTAGTAATGATTTTAGCAGAGTGGATAGGGTCTGTTTCAAGTGTGATAAAGCTACAATATACAGACTACAATTGTTCTAATGAATAAAAGTCCTAAAAGCCAGAACACGACTGGTTCTGGTGAGGATACATATCAAGTGAGAAACTCTCAAGACTTCCTTTTGCTGACTTAAAAGATACAAGTTAAACAAGTGAGAGTCCCTAATTTATTTTATATATTCCATTTGAAAAACCTAAATTCAGGAAGCAGTGGTTTGGGACCTCATAGACATTGCACATGTTGTTGCTCTTGTTTTGTATTTTTTCTAATTGTTAGTCAATCTAGTGCTGCTTAGGAGTTGTGTCTCATAGGAGTCTGACTGACACTTCAGGTTTCCAAGGTGACACATAGAAGGCAAAAATGATGAAAGATTATGACTTGCTCTTGGGCATATTGACAGTTCTGAACTCCTTTTGGGATCAAATAATTTAGCCAAGGCCTGGGTACACCCACTGCAGGCATTTCACAGATATTAAGAACTCAAAAGGAGGGAATTCCCTGGTGTTCCAGGGTATAGGCTCCATGCGTCTACTGCAGGGGCCATGGGTTCAATCCCTGTTCTGGGAACTAAAGAGGGAAAGCTTGGAAAGGTAGATGTTGTTTGAAAAATTTATAAAACAGAACTGAACTTTGGCTATGTGATATATTTTAAGTGATTTTTTTTTATTATTGTAGCCTGGGATCTAGATACCTTTAATATCTGTAATTTATTCTGAAGTAATATACACATCCACATGATGCTCAAGCATTTGCTTAAAACAAATAAATCTGTTTTGTGGCAGTCCTTAGGACCAGACAAATACATGTTCACTCACGAAAATAGGCTTTATGAGTTCATGTGACCTTGAGGGTTTCTGCACCATAGAAAGTATTATTGAGGGATTTTTAACTGACTATTTGGGCATAACTACCAAGACCTGATTGAGTAATAAGGAGGGGGGGAAATTTCTCACCATTCAGAGTACACAACACTCCACACTGCTTTTAATCAGGTACATGTTCATCATTACTGTGGGGCCAAAATACTTGGTTTCACAAGTGTTTAATTCAAGGGTAAAGAGTGTGGTGCTGTTAGGAATATAAATAGAATCTTGACCCTCTGTATAATTTACCCACACTGCCATTTCCAGCTTGCAAGACCACTTGTCAGGAAAACTGGCCAAGAGGGTTGAGACCCAGGAGGATGACTAGCATCTAGGACAGGGAACTGTGTGATAGTTGCCATGCTTTTGTCTCCACTAGGAGACATAAATGTACTTACTTGCCTAGTGGTACATGCTGGGGATATCTACCAAAAATCTTAAATATTTCTGTGATGGCAGCACAGTCAAAGCTCTAACCTCCATAGAAAAAATACACTGTGCATGACACATAGCTTACACACACAAAAAAACAGAATCTATACCTGAAAATAAATTTATGATATAAAGTGAGCTGGCATGGGAATCTACAAGCTAGAATGTCAGATTAATTTTTTCTGGAATGTTTATTTTGTTACTCATAATTCAGAACTCTGTGACAGTTATTTCACAATTAGACACATACTACAAGAGCTTAGGATTGTATTTTTAATAGACACAATATTTAATTTTTCATTATCCTTCTGATGAGTCGAGGACATCTCCACCAAACATGGGATTGCCTGGGAATCAGGGGTCATTTCCAATATTTTTATACTTCACTAAATCTGAATTTCACAGTACGTTTGGCAGAGGAGAGATTCTAAGGTCTTAACCAATTGATGCCTAAATCAAAGAGTTTATAAAATGGCATGATGAGAATAATCTAAACATATTTTACTCTTTGAAACTTTTGCTGCATCACAGTAGCTAAAATGTGTAGTATTATGTAGTAGAACTAGGGTCATATGCTACTCAGATATAATGCCCTCAAAATTTCCTCATTTAAAAATCTCATTTTAGAGAGGAATGAGGTGATTCACAAAATTAAAATAACCAACTTTGTACCTCACATCAGTGTTTTTGTCCTGCTGTGTACAAAAAGGCATGTAAGAACTCCGTGGTGTTCTTACCAAAGAAGGGCTACCACTGTCACTGCCAGCAGCGCATCATCCCCTTCCCTCAGTGAGTCCTATGCGCCGTCTTCTCTGAGATGCTCCTCCACAATAGGGTGGCTGCACTGCTGAGGGTACAGTTGCACCTGATGTCTGAATGGCTTTACCAGGATTAATGTAGCAAGATTTTCTTTGAGATTCAACTTTATTTTCCCCACAAGTGCTCCACCTACAGCAGTGAAAAACGTCTGATCAAACCATCAAACCATGGAATTTTAGAAGAGTCAAGATCAAAATAAAAGAATGAAAGGTATCTTCCAGTTACCCCTAGAAAATATTATTAATAATATTCCTTACAGTGTTTCAGTGGTTTTGTCTTATTTGGGCTTCATGTAATATAGATGCATGTCTTTTTGCAAATAGATGTGGAACAATGTACCCAAATAGGAGTGCAAATAAAAATCCTTGGAGCTGTTAAAACAAAGCAGATGCTGTCAGAACACTGAATCAGCATCTCTGGAAAGTGAAATGAATACATGAACTTAGAATCTGAACACTCACTTTTCAACAGGAATGAAGTAAACCAATTCCCTTCAGAGCTGTCAGAGCGAATTTTAGATGACTCTTCTGGGACACACGGATACATCTAAAAAGCACTGGTGTTCAAGACCCTTCCATTAAACTGTCCTCCTCAGCCATCATCTGGAGTCGGAGTCCTTCCAAAGCACCTTCTTCATCGCTCCCTTCACATCCCTGTTCCTCAGCGTATAAATGAGGGGGTTGGTCATGGGAATAATGACAGTGTAGAAGAGAGACATGAACTTGTCCTGATCCTGGGAGTTGTTGCTGCTGGGCTGATAATACACATAGATGGCTGTGCCAAAGAACAGGGAGACCACTGTGAGGTGGGATCCACATGTGCCAAACGCTTTTCTCTGCCCTGCAGTGGACTTGATTCTTAAGACCGCCCTCACAATCCGACCATAGGAGAACATGATTAACGCAACAGGTGTGAGAAGAATGATGACCCCAGCAAAGAAGGTCACATACACATTCACAGTGATGTCAACACAGGCAAGTTTGAGAAATGGAGGGATC
Source organism: Muntiacus reevesi (assembly GCF_963930625.1). Taxonomy (NCBI): domain Eukaryota; kingdom Metazoa; phylum Chordata; class Mammalia; order Artiodactyla; family Cervidae; genus Muntiacus; species Muntiacus reevesi. Next base: position 31,576,359 of record NC_089268.1, on the reverse strand, counting down.
TCACAAAAGAAGTGGTCTAATTTATTTCTTCCACAACGAGGTAAAAGGAAGACAAGCACTGTCTGCAATAAGGAGTTGGCAAAGCCAGTGATCCATGAAGCAGAAGCCATCAGAGCACACAGACGGGGGTGCATGATTACCGTGTAGTGAAGGGGCCTGCAAACAGCTGCATAGCGGTCAAATGCCATAACTCCTAGGATAATACATTCTGTACCTCCCAACGCCAGAGAGATGTACAGTTGAACTATACATCCACCAAAGGAAATGGATTTGTCTGCTCCGCTGAGATTAAATAGGAACTGGGGGACAATGCTTGTGGTGTAACACATGTCCAGAAAGCTCAGGTTAGAGAGGAAAAAGTACATAGGGGTGTGAAGACGTGGGTCCAAGTAGGACAATGCAATGATGGTTGTGTTTCCCAGCAAAGTGAAGATGTAGAAGATCAAAAGGACCACAAAGAGGACTAGCTCAGGTTGAAGCCTGTCAGAGAAGCCCAGTAAGATAAATCCAGTGACAGAACTTTCATTTTTCTGTTCCATCCTTTGTTAGCACTTGGCTCCTGCCAAATCAAGCATTTAGCAATTTATTAAAGGTATCTTCAAAAAAAAGTGCGGTATAAAGAGGAAAATCTGTCATGTTCAAAGGCATGATCATGTGATTTTATATGCAGCTATTTGAATAAATGATGCACTCATTGAAATTGAGCTCTAATCTATCACAAAAAGTTATATATTGATAATTAATATAAAAAATAATACATAATAATAATAAAATCAAATAATGAACCTTGGTTTGCATCAATCTTATATATCAAGTGCCTTTTTCAGATTGAATTTAATAGGATTAAAGTATGATCATTGTATATGTACATTTTAGAGAAAGTGGGAATGAGGGATATCAAGGGAGAGTGTGTAGAAAGAGTAAGAAAGATGTAGACAAAGGGAAAATGTTTATTTTAAATATGTATCTCATAATTCTACATAACTGGATATGCAGATACATCACATGTAATAGTGGCTTCCCTTGTGGCTCAGTTGGTAAGAATCTGCCTGCAGTTCAGGAGACTCGGTTCACTTCCTGAGTCGGGAAGATCAGGAATCTTCCAAAAAAGCACAGAGATGAAGAGGAAAACCTATCATGTTCAAAGATATGGTCATGTGATTTTTTATGCAAATATTTGAATAAGTGATGTATTCATTGAAATTGATATATCTTAAATCAATTAGCTCTTTACTATTCACAAAGATTCTATATTGAAACTAATATAAGAAAATAATAATAATAAAATCAAGTGATGAAGCTTGGTTTGCATCAATCATAGATATAAAATGCCTGTTTTAGATTGAGCCTAATAATATGAAAAGTATGATGATTATCTGTACCTTTTAGTGAAAGTGGGAATGAGGGAAAATCAACAGAGAGTGAACAGAAAGAGTAAGAAAACATAGACAAAGGGAGAAAGTTTATTTTAAATATATATCTCATAATTCTACATAACTTGACTTGCACATACTTCACATGTAATAGAATAATACAAAATGATCTCTAAAATGCATTCAAAAATAGATATTTATAAGCTATTATGTAGTTATACAAAGGATTATATTACATTCAATATATCACTAAGATTCTTTCTCATAGATATGTTCTGGAAAAATAGTTGTCTCTACTCCTATTGCATTATATTTATGAATGCTATATCCTGGTCTTTTTATATACTAGTAAGAAATTAATTGCTCAGAACCTGAAAATATCACCTTCGATTATAGTGCTTGATTGTTGTCCTTGAGATACCTAAAATTTCTATACCAATTTAACAAGAACTCCAAAAGTTTATTCACTGTGCATAATCAGTTCACGAGCTTCCCTGTTGGCTCATTGGTAAAGGAACCAATGCCAATGCAGGAGATGCGGGAAAGGCAGGTTCAGTCCCTGGATCCGGAAGATACCTTGAAGAAGAAAATTGCAACCCACTTCAGTACAGAGAAACCTGGAGGGCTGCAGTCCATGAGGTCAACAAGAGTTGGACTTTACTTAGTGACTAAACACCAAAGCAGTTACTTCACAACAGAATCTCAAACTCCAGTGACCAGCACTTACCTCTTCTTTCTGCTGATTTCAGTTTCCTATATTACCAACAAGTAAAATGCCTGGAATTCCTATAGGAGATAGGATTATTCACTATCAACATTCTAATGGCAATGAAGAACACATAAATGAGGAGACAATGAATCTATCAGTCTCAGAAATAACACTTCTAATCACTATGGACAGAGTTTGGCCAGGTTGGGGAAAAGAGGCTGAAATGGGATTTCTTTTGCATGCTGTTTATTGAATGAATGTCCTCAAGACAAAGAGAATCAGGGAATCAAAACAGAGTAGACAAATGTGTTAAGCAAGGATGTGATCTCAAGTGAAGTAGCATGAACGTGATCCCAGAGAACGCTAGAAAAGGACTCTCCTAATAGAGCTATCTACTGTTAAAAATACTGTGTCTTCACTTACACAATCACTGTTACCCACATGCTGAGACCTGAGCATTTCAAGTGGAGCAGATAAATAACTGAATTTTAAATTTAATTTTAACTCAGATCAACTTAAATACCTATTTATTTAGATGTGACTAGTTACTACTATACAGAATAACAAGCTGTGGAGCATGCATTGTGTCAGATTTAGCTCCACCTAGACAAAAAGGCAGCCTTGTATAAATCCCACCAGTCTGTCATTGACTACAAGCTGCCCCAACCACATTTGGAACTTCTGGCAATGTGGCTCCATTCAACTGATGGCAATTTTCTAAAGAAGTGCATGGCTGTGAAGTTGACAGTCAATACTCATGACAAATATGGTGTCGATCAGTGAAGCAATCAGTAGAAAATATCTGAGTTGGACACTTAAAGCATTCATAAAAAATGAGAGTCCATTCATACAAAATGTACAGTCCATTCATAAGTGTGTGCAAGGACGGGAGGATAATCACCAATGTACATTACACATCACCTTGTCATTAGCCTAACTTACCAATAAATGAAACATTCAGATCACATTTTCTGACCCACGTTTCTCCTCTCAAATTGGTGCTTCTCCTCAATTGAAGAATGATGATTTTTAATTAACAATAAATTCAAAAATGCATTGACACAATAACCACAAAATGGACCTTCATTGTTATAATTATCAAACTAGCATTTGAAAGATTATGTACGTTCATTTCTTTGAGAAAATGAACATTCTAAAACTACAGATATTGACAATATACTTTAAGAAACATTCTGTAATTCACAGATATGAGAGCTGAGGAGAAAATGAAAGTGTATAGTCTAATATGTTCACATACACATATATGCTATTATTCAAATACTGAAGGACATGTTTTATGACAGCCAAATATCCTGAATTTAAATTGCTCCATATATCCATACTGAGACATAATGAATACACTACAGTAGGATGAAATGTCTAGGAACACAAAGTTGGCTTCCATAAGGAACACTTAGTTTGGTTTTTAAATTTAGTGAATTTCTATAGGAACTTCTGTTTCTTTTGCCAACTGACAAGTATGTTACCCAATATAACCTTTAAGGAACACTTACAACTGAAAACAAACTAACTTACCAATTCCTAAAGTACCATAGAGATCGAGTTCCTGTCCTCTCAGTTTTATTCACCTTATGTGAGGGTCCTAAGCTCGTTCCCTATCTCATTTCCAGTTCCTGCCTTTAATATAGTAGTGGGCATTGGAACCTGGGTATGTAGACTAAGGATGCAGGTTGCATGGAGTGAGTACATAAGTTGACTCTATCAGCACTGGAATATCCTTGTTTTCCTTAAGCAAGAAGATGCTTTCTCTTGATAACTTCAAAGATACTGAAGATTGGCATTGTGTCTATCTGGTAGGATGACATAGGAAGACAATTACAAATTCTCAGGATTCCTTCTGAATATAATGTTTTGGCTCTATGATGAAGAACTCTAAAGCATGAGAATGGTATGATATTGCAGTAAAACTGGTCTGGTGAAAACTGTTTACCTGGCTGAAGTATCTAGGGAATGTTTGTCCTATACCGTTAATTAGCTGATGTTGCCTAGCTGATGTTGCCCAGAGATGACAATGCTCAGGGAAAATGAATATCAAGGAGAAAGTAGGAGGAAACTTATTCTGCCTCTTTTATAATTTCTCATAAATGACAGAGCTCAGATAACTCCCTAAACTTCCCAGTTAACATAGCTCTCCTCTCTTAATGGCTTAGATATTTTACTAAACACTTGAACTTTTTTATACAATTGCAAAAAAAAAAAAATATTCTCCATATATACATAAGAACTCATTCTATTATTTAGCTTTAAATGTAAATTAATTTTTATCTAATATTCATAACCAACTTTTAATGCATCACAGATTTACCAATTCAGTTCAGTTCAGTCGCTCAGTCATGTCCAACTCCTTGTGACCCCATGAACTGCAGCACAGCAGGCCTCCCTGTCCATCACCAACTTCCGGAGCTTACCCAAACTCATGTCCATTGAGTTGGCAATGCCATACAACCATCTCATCCTCTGTCGTCCCCTTCTCCTCCTGCCTTCAATCTTTCCCAACATCAGGGTCTCTTCAAATGAGTCAGCTCTTTGCATCAGGTGGCCAAAATATTGGAGTTTCAACTTCAACATCAGTCCTTCCAATGAACACCCAGGACTGATCTCCTTTAGGATAGTCTGGTTGGAACACCTTGCAGTACAAGGGACTCTCAAGAGTTCTCCAACACCACAGTTCACAAGCATCAATTCTTTGGCACTCAGCTTTCTTTATAGTCCAACGCTCACATCCATACCTGACTACTGGAAAAATAATAGCCTTGACTAGACGGACCTATGTTGACAAAGTAATGTCTCTGCTTTTAAATATGCTGTCTAGGTGGTCATAACTTTTCTTCCAAGGAGTAAGCATCTTTTAATTCCATGGCTGCAATCACCATCTGCAGTGATTTTGGAGCCCAGAAAAATAAAGTCAGCCACTGTTTCCACTGTTTCACCATCTATTTGCCACGAAGTGATGGGACCAGATGCCATGGTCTTACTTTTCTCAAAGTTGAGCTTTAAGCCAACTTTTTCACTCTCCTCTTTCACTTTCATCA